>NC_136289.1:0-548635 GCF_964198595.1 Lampetra fluviatilis
AGTCGTCGGCAAAGCCCCACTCAGCTCCACATCCTCCCGTACCGCATCAGTCCACCTCCACTCCAGCCCATGCCGTGCCCGCCCAGCTCCCTCCATCCACCCACATTCTCACTTACCGGCTTACTCACGCACTCACCCACTCATATCTGCTCACGCACCCACGCATGAAATTTTTTATCGTGATCAATTTACACCAAAATCTACTCTGAACCACTTAAACCCACATATTCGTAAATGATGCGCACCCTAATCAGCCAATATGGCTGTGTGCAGGGTGTTGTGATGTCACGTAGTACGACGTTTTTCTTGCTCTCCCCCCCGCCCCCCCCCCCCGTTATAACGCGTTGTCTATCTATGGCCTCGTCACATTGGCCTTAATGGACGCGTGGTGATGGTGAAAGATGATTCGGCGTTGGATTACCGGAGCCCCATTTAACATTCAGGTGACACGGGGCACGTTACGTGAAGAACCTCTTATGTCCTGTAAGCAGACTTCTCTGCGTGGGATAGTTAACACCTCTTAATGCACAGACAACTGCCAACGCAGCCTCGCCTGCGGAGGAGCTCGCTGATGATCGGACAGTGTTCAGATCTCTCAAGGATCTGTGAGCTATTCGCACACAAGGATCCCGTGTAGCCTTTAACAGACTGTTGGGGCAAGTGCTTTATAACATCATCAAAGGGGCGCTGCTATACGATGCAATCAAAATCACCGATCAGAGATTTTCCCATATATGGTCTTTGTTGATTGTGAATCGATACTAATTGTATTGATTCCACTCAGTCGATACAGCAGCAAGCTCAAAATGTCCGATTTTATCTGTAATTTTTTGCGTTTCACAGATCATACAAAGCAACGGTATTGATGCCTGATTTGTATGTACTTTTTATCTAAAAAAATTCATGTAGTCTATCAGACTTTTGTGTTAAATCGCTCTGCAAAAAGTCATTTTGTATACTGATAAATCAATGTTATGCTAATGAAAAATTTCATCATAGCCGCGACTCAGTTTACTCCGATGTGCAATGTCATCTTTATCTCGATCCTATCAGTCTACAATTTTATATTAAACTTCATTTACTGAGTGAATACAAGACCACTTATATGCTGATGTCCATTTTTATCATATCTGTGATTCATTCAGCCATTCACTCACTCAGCCACACACTCACTCAACGACTCACTCAACTACTCAGCCGCTTACTCACTCAGATATTCACTCACTCAACCACTCACTCACTCAATAATTAACTCAACCACTCACTCAACCAATCATTCAACCACCCACTCACTCAATCCCTCAACCATCACCCTCTCACTCACTCAACCATTCACTCACTCAGCCACTCACTCACTCAGCCACTCACTCAGCCACTCACTCACTCAGCCATTCACTCACTCAGCCGCTCACTCACTCAATCACTCAACCACTCGCTCATTCAACCGCCCGCTCACTCAACCATTCACTCACTCAACCACTCGCTTGCTCACTCTACCACTCACTTACTCACTCAAGCACTCGCTCACTCAACCACTCACTCAACCACTCACTCAAAGACTCATTTAACCACTCATTCAAGCACTCACTCAAGTACTCACTCACTCAACCCCTCACCCAACCACTCGCTCAATGACTAACTCTACCACTCACTCACTCAACCTTTCACTCAACCCCTCACCAAACCACTCACTCAACGACTCACCAGAATCCTCTCGGTTTGGGGACTCACTTAACCATTCACTTAACCACTCACTAGCTCAACTACTCACTCACTTAATGACTTACTCAACCACTGAACTAATGTCTTTCTCACTCAACTCAGCCACTCGCTCCTTCACTCAGCCACTCACCCTTTCACTCAGCCACTCACTCATTTAGCCACTCACTCAGCCACACACTCAACCACTCAGCCGCGCACTCACGAAGCTACTTACTCACGAAGCTACTTACTCACGAAGCTACTTACTCACTCAACCACTCGCTCAACCACTCACTCACTTAATCACTTACTCAACCACTCAACCATCACTCTTTCACTCAACCATTCACTCAATCAGCCACACTCACTGAACGACTCACTAACTTAACCGCTCAGCCGCTCAGTCACTCTAACTCAATCACTCAACCACTCGCTCACTCAGCCACTCACTCCCTCAACCACTAACTGACTGAACCACTCACTCAACCACTCACTCATTCAAGCATTCCCGAATTCATTCAACCAGTCACTCAACCATGTCGCTGGACGAGTCCCACCTTGATGGGTCTGCGACGTTTCCTTCCAGAGTTATTGTCAAAAAACCACAAACATCCCAGAATCCTCTCGGTTTGGGGTCCAAATGTTGTCGCTTATTATATCCCATGAGAAACGTCGCATTGAATAAATGTGATTGAATTCTCCCCGCCTGGACGAGCAGAATTGAATATGTAAGCATCAGGGTTTGGATCAAACCTACAACCTCCTGTATACCGGGCGAAGTAGTGATCTTCTCGTCACCCAGGTCGCCATAATCCATTCCCGTATCTCTTCTTCTGTGTGTGTGCTACAGGCGGGTGTCTCAGATTGCCAGCACCATGTGATGGGAGCTCCAGGGCATGCTGCGTGCTCGCCAGGAGGGGCTGGGCAAGATGGCGTAGTCGCTGGAGCAGCTGCGGGCGCGGCACCGCCGCTCTCACCCAGGCGGAGTGCAGCAACACAGTGGGGCGGCACCAGCGGGACACTCTGGACAACGCAGGCAAGGTACGCGCCAGCCACTCACTCACTCATCCACTCGCTCACTCACTCACTCAGCCACTCATACAACCACTCACTCACTCATCCACTAACTTAAACCACTCACTCAACTACTTACTCACTCAACCACTCACTCAACCATTCACTCAACCATCCACTTACTCAACCACTCAATCAATCACTCACTTAGTCATTAACTCAACCACTCACTCAACCACACACTCATGCGCTCAAACACTCACTCATTGGTTCAAACACTCACTCATTCAAATACTCATTCAACCACTCACTAATTCACTCAACCACTCACTCACTGAACCACTCACTCGCTCACTCAACCACCCGCTCTCTCAATGAACCAATCGCTCCATCAACCACTCACCCAGCCACTCACTAAACCAATCAGTCACTCAATCATGAATTAAACCGCTCACTCACTCAACCCCTTACACACAGGCTCATCACCTGTGTCTCAACCATCTTACTGAGTAACATAACTCTTTTTTTAGAAGTGACCTGGCCACAAATGATAGGTCAACAACGTTCCTTATGTGGAAATTTATAGTAGCCAACTACTCTAAATGCCTGTTTCTAAATGTGTAGGGAAAATCCAGAGGACCAGAATAAAAATCCACTTGACCACGGAGAGAACATGCAAACTCCAAATATACAGGTGTCAGGGTTGGGATCTAACCGACAACCTCCTGTATACCAGACGAGGTAGTTAACATTGTATCCGGGCAAGCCGTACATCGAGCTGGAGTGGACCATGCGGCCCATCCCTATCGCGTGAGTGGCTCCCACTGTTGTTATTGTGTTCATATGTGTGTGGTCTGCTTGTGTGTATGCGTGTGCCACACTGCGCTATGAACCCAACATGACCAGGCTGATGCCCCGCTCGCCCGACTCGTTGAGAGGCTTGCCCACCCCCCAGGGCGTTGTCGTGAAGATACCGCTGGGAGGAAGAATATCTCACAATACTGGAAGAGGTGAGGACTACACAGTGATTAACTGAGTGGGTGTGTGAGTGAGTCGGTGGGTGAGTCGGTGGGTGAGTCGGTGGGTGAGTCGGTGGGTGAGTCGGTGGGTGAGTCGGTGGGTGAGTCGGTGGGTGAGTCGGTGGGTGAGTCGGTGGGTGAGTCGGTGGGTGAGTCGGTGGGTGAGTCGGTGGGTGAGTCGGTGGGTGAGTCGGTGGGTCAGTGGTTGAGGGAGTAGGTGAGTGAGTGTGTTAGAGAAGTGGGTGTGTTGAATGTGAGTGAATAGATGAGTGTGTGGAGGAGTGGATTGTTGAGTGTGTCGTTGGGTGAGTGAGTAGGTGGGTGTGGGTTAGAGATTGAGTGGGTGGTCGGTGATTGTGTGAATTAGTGGGTGGGTGGGTGAGTGAATGGTTTGAAGTGATTGAGTGGGTGAGGGAGTGGGTGAGAGGTGGGTTGGTGAGTGGATGAGTATATTGGTGGGTTAGAGATTGAGTGGGTGGGTAACTAGGTGATTGGGAGGGTGAGTGGGTGAGTGGCTTAATGGGTGAGTAAGTCGGTGGGTGATTAGGTGAGTGCCTGGATAAGTGAGTGTATGGGAGCATGAGTGGGTGGATGGTTGATTAGGTGGGTGAATAGGTGAGTGGGTGGTGGGTGGGTGAATTAATGAGTGATTTCTCGAGTGAGAGCGTGGGTAGGTCAGTGCGATATTGTGTGGGGGAGTGGGTGAGTGAGGGGTTGAGTGAATAGGTTAGTGGGCGGTTGAGTAGATTGTTGGGTGAGTGGGTGGGTGAGTCAGTTAGTGGGTGGGTGAGTGAATATCGAAGGTTGAGCAGGTGAGTTAGTGTGTGATTGGGTGGGTGGATGAGTCAAAGAGTGAGACACCACGGTGGTGAGATGTTAACTACCTCACCTAGTATACAGGATTTTTGAATTCGATCCCATCCCTTCCACCTGTATATTTGGAGTTGGCATGTTCTCCCCGTGGTCGTGTGGATTTTTCTCCGGGTCCTCCAGGTTTTCTCTCCAGATTTAAAATCAAAATGCATTTAGAGGATGTGGCTGCAATGAATGTCTCCATGATTATCCACTTCGTTAACCTATCATTTGTAACAGGCCACTTCTGAAAAATATTAATTTAGTTATCTGAACCTTTTCAGGTAAAATAAAAAATATTGTTTAATTTCGTTTATTGGGTGGGTGAGTTGGTAGGTGTGTTATTGAGTGATTTGGTGGGTAGGTTAGAGATTGAGTGGGTGAATGGGTGGGTGTATGATTGGGGGTGTGAATAGTTGAGTAGGTGAGTGGATGAGTAAATGGTTGAGTGAGTGGATTAGAGATTGAGTGGGTGGCAGGGTGAGTGGGTTTGTGAGTGGGTTGGTGGGTGTTTGAATGGGTGAGTGGGTGGAGTGCCGTGGTGGCGAGCTGTTAACTACCTCGCCTTTTGTACAGGAGGTCGTAAATTCGATCCCGACCCTGACGCCTGGTCGCGTGGAATTTTCTCCAAGTGCTTCGGGTTCTCCCTCCACATTTAAAAACATGCAATTATATAATTTGATATTTGTGGTCAAGTGGTTTTTGAAAAAAATATATATAGCTGAGTGCCTTACCTGGTAAAATAAAAAAAGCGTAATTTTAATTTAGTGTGCAGATGAGTGGCTGGGTGGGTGAGTGGATGAGTGAGTGCGATGTTTGATGGGTAGTTGGTCAGTGGCTGGGTGAGTGAGTGTGGGCTAGAGATTGAGTGGGTGGCTTGGTGAGTGTGTGCTTGGCTCGGTGGTTGAATGAATGGATGGTTGAGTTAGTGGGTGGGTGTTTGAGTGTGTGTTATCGTGGGTGGGAGAGTCAGAGAGTGGAGTGCCATGTTGGCAAATTGTTAACTATCTTGCCTGGTATTTTTAAGTTCGTAGGTTCGATCCAAACCCTGCTTCTCAAAACAATCTATATAGCTCAGTGGGCCTTACCTGGGAAAAAAAATGTTTGATTTAGTTAAGGGTGTTGGTGAGTGGGCGGGTGGGTGAGTGCATCAGTGTGGGTTTGAGATTTAGTGGGTGGCTTGGTGAGTGGGTAAGTTTTAGTGACTCAGTGGTTGAGTTTGTGGGTGGTTATGTTAGTAGGTGATTAAATTAGTGGGTGGGTCAATAATTACGTTGGTAGTGGGTGAGTGGCTGAGTGGCTGAGGGAGTAGGCGGGTGGTTGGCTGGGTGAGTAGGTGGGTTATAAATTGAGTAGGTGGCAGGGTGAGTGGATCTGAAAGTGGGTGAGTGAGTAGGTGCACGGCTGGGTGAGTTAGTGAGTGGATGGATGAGTGAGTGGGTGAGTGTGTGGGTGCATGGATGTGTGGGTGGGTGAATGTGTGTGGGTAGGAGGTTAGTTGGGTAGTGCGTGAATGGGTGGGTTAGAAATTGAGTGAGTGGGTTAGTCACTGGGTGAGTGAGTGGATGGGTGGGTTTGTGAACTTTGGTTAAGAGATTGAGTCAGTAGCAGGGTTTGTGTGTGGTTTAGAGATTTAGTGGGTGGTTGGGTGAGTGGGTGGATGGGTGAGTGGGTGGGTTAGAGATTGAGTGGCTCGGTGAGGGAGTATTGGGTGGATGAAGTGAGTTGGTGGGTTGGTGAGTGCGTGGGTGGGTGATTCAGTAAGTGGGTGAGTGAGGGGTTGGGTGAGCGATGGGTTGAGTGGATGTGTTTTTTGTTCGTGAGTTTGTGGGTGGGTGAGTGGGTCAGTTAGTGGTTGGGTGAGTAAGTGGGTGGGTGAGCAAGTGAGTGAATGGGTGTGTTGGTAGGTGAGTGTGTAGCTTGGTGAGTGGTCGTAGGGTGAGTGGGTGGGTGAGGAAGTGGTTAACTGAGTGAGTGGTAGGGTGGGTGAGTTGTTGACTGAGTGGGGTCAGTGAATGGGTGGGTGAGTTGTTGACTGAGTGGGGTCAGCGAGTGGGTGGGTGAGTTGATGTGGGAGGTTGAGTGGGTACGTTAGCGTGTGAGTGATTGGATGGGTGAGTCAGAGAGTGAGGCGTCAAGGTGGTGAGACGTGCACTGCCTCGCCTAGTATACAGGAGATTGTGGATTCGATCCTGACCCTGTCGCCTGTATATTTGGAGTTTGCA
This sequence comes from Lampetra fluviatilis, assembly GCF_964198595.1. NCBI lineage: Eukaryota > Metazoa > Chordata > Hyperoartia > Petromyzontiformes > Petromyzontidae > Lampetra > Lampetra fluviatilis. The sequence goes on from NC_136289.1 coordinate 6,812, forward strand.
TGTTCTACACATGGTCGCGTGGATTTTGCTGCAGGTCCTCCGGGTTTTCCCCTCTGCATTTAGAATCAACATGCGTTTAGAGGATTTGGCTGCAATAAATGTCTATGTGATAAGCCACTTCGTTTATCTATAATTTGTTCACGGGTCTATTCAGAAAAGGATCTATATAGCTCAATGGGCCTTACCTGGTGAAATAAAAGTAGTTTAGTTTAGGGGGTAGGTGGCTCGTTGGGTCGGTAGGTCTGTTGCAGGTCGAGTAGGTGGCAGGGTGAGTGGGTGAGTAGGTAAGTGGCTGGGTGAGTGGGTGGGCTGGTGAGTGTGTGAGTTAGAGATAGAGTGGGTGGATGGGTGGGTGTATGATTGGGGGAGTGAAATGGTGAGTGGATGGGTGAATTAATTGTTGAGCGAGTGAGTCAGTGAGTGGGTGTGTAGGTGGGTGCGTAGGTAAGTGGTTAGCAAGGTGTGTGGGTCTTTGAGTGGGTGGGTCTTTGAGTGGGTATGTGGCTGAATGGGTATGTGGCTGAATGGGTAGGTGAGTTGGTATGTGGCTGAATGGGTATGTGAGTGGGTATGTGGCTGAATGAGTAGGTGAGTGGGTATGTGGCTGAATGGGTATGTGGCTGAATGGGTATGTGAGTGGGTATGTGGCTGAATGGGTATGTGGCTGAATGGGTAGGTGAGTGGGTATGTGGCTGAATGGGTATGTGGCTGAATGGGTAGGTGAGTGGGTATGTGGCTGAATGGGTATGTGGCTGAATGGGTATGTGGCTGAATGGGTAGGTGAGTGGGTGGCTGCGAGTCAGAGAGTGGAGCCCCATGGTGGTGAAATTTTAACTACCTTGCCTTTTGTACAGGAGGTTGTGGGTTCGGTCTCGATCTTGATGCCTGTATAATTGGAGTTTGCATGTTCTCCTCGTGGTTGATGGATTTTTCTCCGAGACCTCTGGGTTTTCCCTCCATATTTATCAACATGCATTTAGAGGATCTGGATGCTATAAATATCTACGTGATAATCCACTTGATTAAACCATAATTTGTGGCCACGTTGCTTCTGAATAAGATCTATATAGCTCTGTGGGCCTTACCTTGTAAAAACAAAATTGTTTACAGTTGGGTGAGTGGGTGGTTGAGTGCGTAGGTGGGTGGGTGAGTTGGTGGGTGTGTTGTTGGGTGAGTTGTTGGGTGAGTGAGTTAGTGAGTGCATGTGTAGGTGGGTGCGTGGATGAGTGGTTTAGTGCGTGGGTTAGAAATTGAGTGCGTGGCAGGGTGAGTGGGTTTGTGAGTCGGTTAGTTGGTGGCTTTAGTAGTTGAGTGGGTGAGTCAAAGAATTGAGCGCTACGGTGGCAAGATGCTATACAGAATGTTGTGGGTTCGATCCCGACCCTTCACTCCACATTTAGAAACATGTAATAAGAGGAATTGGTTGCAATAAATGTTACAGTGACTTTGTTGAACTATCATTTGTGGTGAGGATGCTTATGAAAACAATCTTTATAGCTCAGTGGGCCTTACCTGGTAAAAGAATATCTCACATTACCAGAAGAGGTAAGGACTACATATAGAGTGGGAGATTAACTGGGTGGGTCTGTGAGTGTGGGTCAGTCATTGAGGAAGTAGGTGAGTGAGTGTGTTAGAGATTGTGGGTGATAGGGTAAGCCATGGGTGACGTGAGTGGGTGTGTTGTTTGGGAGTGAATAGACGAGTGGTTGGGTGAGTGGCTGGGTGAGTGGGTGGGTGGGTAGGTGAGTGGGTTAGAGATTGATTGGGTGAGTTAGTGGGTGGCTGAGTGGGTGGGTGGGTGAATGGGTTTAGAGATTGAGTGGGTGGTGGGTGGTTGGGTGAATGAGTGGGTGTGTGGATTTGTGAATGGTTGAGGTGAGTGAGTGGGTGGGTCTGCACGTGAGTGGGTGTGGGAGTGGGTGAGAGGTGGGTTGGTGAGTTGGTGAGAGGATTAGTGAATTGGTGGGTTCGAGATTGCGTGGCTGGGTGAGTGAGTCGGTTAGAGATTGAGTGGGTGGCAGGGTAAGTGGGTGGGTTGCTTAATGGGTGTGTGAGTGGGTGGATGAATAGGTGAGTGGATAGGTGCATGGTTTAGTGGGTGGGTGAATAAGTGAGTGGGTGGGTGAGTGGATTGTTGCGTGAATGTGTGGGTGGTAGAGTTTTTGGGTAGATGAGTGTGTGAATATGGGAGGTGAGTTCGTGTGTTAGTGGGTGGGCGAGTCGGAGAGTGAGGCACCATGGTGCCGAGATGTTAACTACCTCGCCTAGTATACAGGAGGTTGTGAATTTTATCCCAGCCCTTCCGCTTGTATATTTGGAGTTTCTATGTTCTCCCCGTGGTCGCGTGGAATTTTCTCTAGGTTGTCCCTCCACATTTGAACATGCATTTATATAATTTGGTTGCAATAACATTCTACGTGAAAAGCCACTTAATTGAACTGTCATTTGTGCTGAGGTGGCTTCCAACAAAGATCTATAGCTCAGGGCCTTACCCAGTAAAATGAAAAACAATCAAATATTCGTTTATTGTGTGGATGAGTGGGTGCGTGCGTGAGTGGGTGCGTGGGTGGATGAGTGAGTGGATGGGGTGATGCATCGTAGGTGAGTCGCTGAGTGAGTGAGTGGCTGGGTGCATGAGTGTGAGTTAGAGATTGAGTGGGTGGCTTAGTGAGTGGGTCAGTGTATGAATGGCTCAGTAGTTGAGTGAGTGAGTGGGTGATTGAGTGGGTGAGTGTGTGGGTTAGTGGGTGGGAGAGTCAGACAGTGGGGCGCCACGGTGGCGAGATATTAACTACCTCGCCTGGTATGCAGAACGTTGTGGGTTTGATCCCGACCCTCGCACCTGTATATTTCCCTCCACATTTAAAATCAACAAGCATTTATAGGATTTGGCTGCAATACATGTCATAAGCCACTTCGTTGACCTATAATTTTTAACCAGGTAATTTCTGAAAAAGATGTTTAGCTCTGTCGGCCTTACCTGGTAAAATAACCACAATTTAGATTTAGTTTAGTGTGTTGGTGAGTTGGCGGGTGAGTGGGCGGGTGAGTGCGTGGGGAGTGGGTGAGTGTGAGTGGCTCGGTGGTTGAGTTAGTGGGTGATAGTGGTTGGTTGAGTTAGTGGGTGGTGGAATGTTTTGGTGGTTGAATTATTGGGTAGTTGAGTGATGGGTGGGTGGGTGAATAATTACGTGGTTAGTGGGTGAGTTGCTGAGGGAGTGGTTGGGCGAGTGGTGGGTGGGTTAGAAATTGAGTGGGTGGCATGGTGAGTGGATGTGTATGTGACTGGGTGAGTAGGTGAGTGGCTGGGTGAGTATGTGAGTGGATGGATGAGTGAGGGGGTGAGTGGGTTTGTGGATGAGTGAGTGTGTGGGTAGGAGGTTACGTGAGTAGTGGGTGGGTTATAAATTGAGTGAGTGGGTTAGTGACTGGGTCAGTTGTAGTTGAGAGAGTCAGTTTAAAAGTGAGTTGGTGGGTTAGAGATTGACTGGCTCGGTGAGTGAGTGCTGGGTGGGTTAGTGAGTTGTTGGGTGGGTGAGTGTTAGTGGGTGGATGATCGACTGGGTGGGTGGTTGAGTGAGTAGATAGGTGGGTGGGTTGCAGTGACGTGTGGTGAGGTCAATGGCTGGGGAGGCACTGGCTTGTGTCAGAGCCAGATTCACACACTGAGGGGGACGTGGCCTCACGGAGGGGGGCGTGTTAGACGCATCCCCCTCAGTGAGGCAAATGTGATGGCTGCCTCCCCTGGTGCTTTTTCATTGCAGTTTCATGACGAGACCAGCGAGCCTAAATATCTTTATACACATACGTGAAATAAGTTACCTGGAGTATGGAAGGCGAGGACATGAAATGAAGGGGTCTACAAACATTACATTGGTGACATACTGAGATAGTAACAGGCACGCGCTTATTGCCCGCGCTCCATCCAGTTACTGAGGGGTTGCGTAATCAGGGGAGGCTGAGCTCGTCGCTGCCTCACCTCTCGTCTCTTCCTGTATTTGCAGCGAAGCTCCGCAAATTTGGCGATTTTGACTATAAAAATGATTGGAATCGTACAGAAATGACATTTATAACACAGATCAGTGGAAATTTTTAAAAAAAAATTTTACTTTTCACTTTTCATAAAAACTATTGTCATTGGATTATGACAGGTGAGGCTCTGCCTCCCCTGACCGCACGTCGCTGGTAGGTTGGTAGGTTGGTGAGGAAGTGAGAGAGTTAGTGGGTACGAGATTGAGTGGGTGGCTGGCTGAGTGGTTGAGAAGATGGGTGTGCGATTTCATGGGTGAGTGAGTCGGTAAGTGAGTGGGTGAGTGGGTTTTTGTATGGGTGAGTGCTTCAGTGGGTTCATGAGTGAGTGGATGGGTTATTGAGTGAGTGGATGGGTATTTGAGTAAGTGGTATGAGTCAGTAAGTGAATGGGTGGGTGTTTGGGTGAGTGGCTGGTGGGTGGGTGGGTAAGTTAGTGTAGGAGGTTGAGTGGGTAAGTTAGTGTGTGAGTGGGTAGGTGAGTGAGTCAGAGAATGGGGCACCACGGTGATGAGACGTTAACTACCTTGCATAGTATACAGGAGGTCATGGAATTGATCCCGACCCTGCCGCCTGTATATTTCGAGTTTGCATCTTCTCCCTGTGGTCACGTGGATTTTTCTCCGGGTCCTCGGGGTTTTACCTCTGCATTGAGAATAAACTTGCATTCAGAGGATTTGGCTGCAATAAATGTATATGTGATAAGCCACTTTGTTTACCTGCCATTTGTAACAAGGTCGCTTTTGAAAAATATCTATATGGTCTGTGGGCCTTAGCTGGTACAATGAAAAATAGTTCAGTTTTCGTTTATTGGGTGGGTGATTGGTTGGTGGGTGATTGATTGAGTGCGTGGGTGGTTGGGTGGGTGAGTCGGTAAGTGGCTGGGTGAGCGGGCGGATGAGTGTGTGAGTTAGAGAGTGGGTGGGTGGATGGGTGGGTGTGTGAGTGGGGGAGTGAATAGGTGAGTGGGTGGGTGAGTGGAGTCTAGAGTGAGTGAGTGGGTTGGTGGGTGGGTCGTTGAGTTAATGAGTGGGTGTGTAGGTGGGTGCACAGGTATGTTCTTGAGTGGCTGTGTGTGTGCATGAGCAAGTGAGTTAGCGGTTGAGTGGGTGGCAGGGTGAGTGGGTGGCAGAGTGAGTGGGTGAGTGAGTGTGTGGGTGGCTTTCGTAGTTTAGTGGTTGGGTGAGTCAGATAATGAGGCGCCACAGTGGCGAGATGCAAACCCCCTCGCGAAAGACGACGTGTTAAACTGGTATATTGGAATTCGTAGGTTTGACCCCAACCCTGATGTCTGTATATTTGGAGTTTGCATCTTCTCTCGTGGTCACATCGATTTTCCTCTGATTCCTTCGGGTTTGTTTAACACGTAGACTTTCGCGACCAATATCATCCATAATAGAGGTTTCTTTTTTGGGTTAGATCGCATAAATATATAAATGTGTCGTTAAAACCCACCACCACCCGACACAGCCAACTAGTAAGGGTTGTCACGTACGCAGAACATGCCAATTTGTAACTAGTACAATTTGTAACTAGTAGAGCTCACGGTGTGTTGCAGAGTCAAGCCACAACATTTACAATCTGAGTACAACGTTTCGCCAGTAATTACAACTACCTTCATCAGGCAACAGCCAGATTTGTGGAGACATTCACGTGTTTCGTTCCTTATATAGAGGCGTAGATGTGGTGCCTGTTTTTATCATTTGCCTGTTATCAAGTTAAAAGTAGGAATAGTTGTTATTGTTGTAATCACGTTATAAGTAGAAATAATTGTTATTTCGTTAAAAGTAGAAATAATTATTGTTATCAAGTTCTAAGTGGATATAATAATTACTGTTCTCATTCGCCTGTCGTTATCATTTGCCTGTTGTTATTTTTCGCCTATTGTTATCAAGTTAGAAGTAGAAAGTTATTATGTTATCATTCGCCTGGTGTTGGTAGTGCACGTCTCTAATCCAGCACTGTGGAAGGTAGCGAGGGCTGGTGAATCACCGCACAATGATGTTGGCAAATCACCTTCCCGTGGGCGTCGAGGTGCCATAACCTGACTTGCCAGGAGAAGGCAGTAGAGCAAGTGGACTAATCGCCATCTTCACCTGTACAGGGATAGAGTGTTTCACCCTCACACGCATGGGTTTTCTCCGGGTACTCGGGTTTCCCCCACTGGTATAAACACTCGTCATTAATTAGCGCATAATGCCTCCATAGAGGACCGCAGAGCTTGGACAATTGTTGGAGCTGGCTCACCACGTGGCTTCCTTCCTGCACGGCTGTGGTTCCTCATGCCTCTGAGTCGTTCTTGTGCGCGCTATAAAACTTTTAATTATTACTGTTATTCGCCAGGCGGTGGTGTTGCAAGCCTGTAATCCAGCAGTGGAAGGCAGCAAGGGAGAGTGGGTCACACAGTGAATGTTGTGAAACTCCCTTCCCGTGGGCATCGAGGTGCCTTCTCCTGGCTGGCTGGCCAGGAGAAGGCAGTACAGAAAGTGGGATAATCGCCATCTTTGCCTGTACGGTTTAAAGTGCTGCCTCTCGTATGCGTGGGTTTTCTCCAGGTGCTCTGGTTTCCTCCACTTGACTGTGACTCAGTGTGGATCTCCTGGAGTAAGTGTATTTTATTATTATAAAGAATTAAAGGGGCTGTTTGATGACACGACTAGAGAGCTGGCTTGCACTGCAGGGAACTTAATATTCAACTTGGATTCCGCAACCCTCAATGGCCATTTTAAGTTAAATTTGTGCATGTAAGACTCGCACAAACAACCATACCCAGAAACCCATAGACTCCAACAGAGACCCATACATTCCTACAGACACTCAGACTCACACAGCGACCCCATACTCACAGAGACCGATAGACATGCACAGAGACCCATAGCCTCACACAGAGATCCATACACTCAAAGGCCCAAAAACTCACACAGAAATCCATAGATTCGCACAGAGGTCAATAGAATTTGAATTTGAATATGTATTTATACTGAATGAATCTGATAAGCTATAACGATGTTTTCACAGACGTCCAATCGGGTGGGTCAGAAAATAACAACAAAAATACAATACAAAAACATCACAGAAAAGGTAAACAAATTGTTTCGAAATATACAAATTAAACTGAACTCTTTTTATCTTACCATAGACTCATACAAACATGTTGGACTCGCACAGAGACCTTAACCACTAAACCTCGAACAATTAAAACCCTCTAAACCCCTGACTATCTAAATCCATAACCATCTAAACCGCTAACCCTCTCAACCCCTTTACTCTTACAACCCTAATCTTTAAACCCCTCGCCCTCTAAAAGCTTAACCTCTAAACCCCCAAAACCCTAACCAACTCAACCCCTAACCCTCTAAATTCCTATACCCCTAACCCTCAACCCCTTTACCCTTAAAACCCTAACCCACCAAAACCCTCACTCTCTAAACCCCTTATTCTTTAAACCCTAACCGTCCAAGCCATTAAAAACCAAACCCTCTGAATCCCTAACCCTCTAAACCTTGAAACCATAACCTTCTAAAACCCTAAATCCTTAACCCTCTGAACTCATAACCTCCTAAATCCTCAACCTCTAAAACCCTAACCCTCAAACCCCTAACGTTCCAAAACCCTAAATCTGTAACCTAATCCCAACACATTTAAACCTCAACCCTCTAAAGAACGAACCCTCTAGACACCTAACCCTTAAAACACCTATGCCCCTAAAATGCTAACCCTCTAAACACATAATCCACTACACCCGGAACCCTCTAAACCCATAAAGGTTTTTTTTGTTAGATTATGTAAATATAAACGTGTCGTTAAACCAACCACCACCTGAAACAGCCAATTAGTAAAATTTGTCACATCAACAAAAAGTGCCATTCAGTGTTGGAGACTAAACCAAAAAAAAACTTTATTATGGACAATATTAGTTGTGAAAGTCTACGTGTTAAACCCTCAACTCTCAAACCACTAAACCCCTAACACTGTAAATCACTAACCCTTGAAACCCCGATACCTCTAAACCCCTAAACACATACCCTTATAACCTCAACTACTAACCATCTAAACCATTCAACATCCAACAATCGAAACACAAACACCTCTAAACACGTAACTCTCTAAACCCCTAACCCTCTAAAACCCATAAACCTCTAAACACGTAACTCTCTAAACCCTCTGAACTCAAAACGTTCTAAACTCTAACCCTCTAAACACCAAATCTTCTGAAGGACTTTCCCCTTAAGACCCCAACCGTCTAAACACCTCACCCTATAAAACCGCAACCCATAAACCCCCAACACTCTTAACTGCCTAAACCCTTAACCTTATAAACCCCAAACCGTCTAAACCCCTCAACCTGTAAAACCGTAACCCACTAAACCCCTCATCTTATAAACCCCTAATCCCCTAAACATCAAAACCTCTAAACCCATAACCTTCTAAAACTCTTCTGTGAACAGGTGTCTTTTATACAGGTAACAAGCCGAGATTAGGAGCACTCCCTTTAAGAGTGTGCTCCTAATCTCAGCTCGTTACCTGTATAAAAGACACCTGGGAGCCAGAAATCTTTCTGATTGAGAGGGGGTCAAATACTTATTTCCCTCATTAAAATGCAAATCAAGTTATAACATTTTTGACATTAGTTTTTCTGGATTTTGTTGTTGTTATTCTGTCTTTCACTGTTCAAATAAACCTACCATTAAAATTATAGACTGATCATTTCTTTGTCAGTGGGCAAACGTACAAAATCAGCAGGGGATCAAATACTTTTTTCCCTCACTGTAAACCCAAAACCCTATAAACTCCTAACCCTCTAAACCCCTTTACCCTCTAAACTCCTTTACCCTTAAACCCCTTTACCCTGAAAACCCTAACCCTCTAAAACCCTATACCCCAAATAGCCTAATCCTCTAAACACCTAACCCTCTAAACCCCAACCCTCTAAACCCCTAACTCTCGAATCCCCTCAACCCCTAAACCTTATAACCCTCGAAATCTCTAAACCTCTAAACCCCTTATCCCTGAAATAACCCAAAACCTCTAAACCCTTAACTTTATAAATCCCTAACCCTCTAAACCCCAAACCCTTTGTGTGGAATGTGGTGGGGGTGGGATCATGGGGTGGGTGGGTGCAGGGTGTGTGTGGTGTGCGTTGGGTGGTGGGTATCACAGGGGGGTGAATGGGTGCAGGGTGTGTGTGGTGGGTATGGTGATAGTGGTCGTGACCACCACCACCTCTACTGTGTGGTGTACCGGCCACCACACAGCAGCACGCGTCGGAGGAGTGAACGGATGGTTCTCCCTATGCGGGCCAGACTCCCTCGCTTCCTCTTCTCCTCCTGCATCACCATCACCTGATCCTCTTTCCTTGTCATCTCCTTCTCCACCATCTTCTCCACCAATGTCTCCTCCACCTGCACCACCATCTCCTCCTCCTGCTCCTTCGTCCATACCTCCTCTGTCTCCCCCCTCATCTCTTCTTCCTGCACCACCAGCTCCTCCACCAGGGTCTCCTCCTCCTGCACCACCAGCTCCTCCACCAGGGTCTCCTCCTCCTGCACCACCAGCTCCTCCACCAGGGTCTCCTCCTCCTGCACCAACAGCTCCTCCACCAGAGTCTCCTCCTCCTGCACCAACAGCTCCTCCACCAGGGTCTCCTCCTCCTGCACCACCAGCTCCTCCACCAGGGTCTCCTCCTCCTGCACCAACAGCTCCTCCACCAGGGTCTCCTCCTCCTGCACCAACAGCTCCTCCACCAGGGTCTCCTCCTGCACCAACAGCTCCTCCACCAGGGTCTCCTCCTCCTGCACCACCAGCTCCTCCACCAGGGTCTCCTCCTCCTGCACCAACAGCTCCTCCACCAGGGTCTCCTCCTCCTGCACCAACAGCTCCTCCACCAGGGTCTCCTCCTGCACCAACAGCTCCTCCACCAGGGTCTCCTCCTCCTGCACCACCAGCTCCTCCACCATGGTCTCCTCCTGCACAACAGCTCCTCCACCGGAGTCTCCTCTTCCTCCACAACAACCGTCAGCCATTTAGAGGCCTGGGTGAGCGCGGAGGATGGGGGCAGCGCCGGCTCCGCTCTGTTAAGAGATGCGCACGACACCGTTCCAACTTCCTGCTACAGCAGAGATCGCACTCCCCCCCCCACCATCGTGCGGAGATAGATTAACCAGGTTAATAACGATGCTGCAGTAACACAGCACACCTTTGCCCATCGTGGGTCTGGTTACAAAATGGGCATTAGTCTTGCGATATCACACTGGATGAAAGGCTACATGGCAAAGATATGGCTGCTTCATTATTTGTCCTCACCCAGAAACCAATTATAAAAATACATCTGTATATAACCGAATGTACACGTGGGGTTTGAACTGTACATGTGTTCGTTTGCAGGCGGCAGGGCGGAAACTCACAGAGAGACCTGGGTTTGATGCCCAAACTTTGGCCACTTTCTCCGTGTGGAATGTGGAGTGTGTTCTACCCCCCCCCCCCGTTTTATCCTGCATTGGTTTCCAAAATCAGAATAAATGATTTAGACTGGATGAAGAGGAATCCGATAAGCTATGAAGCTCTTCTTTCACAGATATGCAGTCGAGGCACAGGGTCAGCAAGTTACAACAACAAACAAAAGAAAATGAGTGCAAAGTGTAAAAATGTAAGCAAGTCACAAAATAACTGAGCATATAAGCACAAAGTACGTAAAATCCTGCCAGTTTTTCAACACTAAATACAAATTTAGGGGTTGTTACGGGAAGAAAGGCGGACAAACACAAGGGTGTTTGGACCCACACACGGGTGTCTACATCCACGTCCGCATCGGTTAACCCTGGGGGGGCATGGGGGCGTTGTGATCCCCCATAGCCCCACCCCTCGGAGAGGATTCTTATAAACGGCGGGGAGCCAGAGAGCTCGGGTCCAGTGTGTGAGAAGCTTACCAGGGAAGACTGAAGACCGGCAGAATAGGCCCTGGAACACCCCTGGCTCGCTGTCCTTGTCAGGGCCGAGCAGGGCAAGCCAGTGGCGCGGCCCCAAGAGCTCCAGGACCGCTGCTCTTGTAAGAGCACGGCCTGGTTAGCTGGGTGCCGGGATCCGTGCTTGACCAGGGCCGGATCAGATAGCCTCCCCTAGCACTCATAGCGGAGGACTGGGAATAGGAGAAGTCGGGATAGTGCTAGGGGTGTTTCCCATTGAGTACGGGTGAAGGGGCCGTTACCCCTTAAAGTAATGTTACCGCCTTTTGGTTAAATAAAAGAGTGTGCCTCAACTACGTCGTCTGTCTCCCTGATAACTCACTACACTTGTATAAGTGTAGTGTATCGTGTAGTGTATCGTGTAGTGTATCGTGTCGTGTATAGTGTAGTGTGTAGGTTAAACGTTGAGTTTTATAAGGGCACCACGGGGTGACCAGCCCCTCCCCACCCAGCCCCACCCCTCCCACCCCCCCACCCAGCCCCACCCTCCCCACCCTCCCCACCCAGCCCCTCCCCTCCTCGCCCAGCCCCTCCCCACCCTCCCCTCCCTCAGCCCCTCCCCACCCTCCCATCTCCACCCAGCCCCACCCCTCCCACCCCCACCCTCCCCTCCCCATATGCACGACAGACAAATAATCCCTGGTGGGCAGTGTGGAATCTGTTGTTCCTACCGGTATAACAGTGGGAAATATCTGAACCGGTCCTGGGCCTCCCCTTGATCGACTCAACCTCAAATGAGTACCTGATGCAGTGGGTACACATCACCACGAGGGAGACAAATGCGTGGTGTTGGCTACACACTCCCCTGTGTACTGTGCCAGTCCTCTGTAGGTCCTCACTAACACCACTTGCCTCAAAAATCTGTTAAGGCTATGAGGGGGATCTTTGTCTTTGTACAGTGGCATTGGCTACGTATAAACTGATACTTTGAACGGAGTTTATAATACAGCATGGCCTATGTGTAACGCATCATATACCGTGAACACAGCACCATGAAAGTGTGTGCCGTATAATACAGAGTATGTGTAAAGGAGCATAGCCTGTGCACGTACTGCAGCGTTACTTTGAACTGAAACGTGGCATGGCCGTTATGTGTAGAACAGCATTTCTTGTGTATATGTAGTGGGTTCCCACAGACACTGGAGACGTTGCTTAGAGGCAACACGGTTTATTTAAATCTTATATCAGAAGCCCCTTTTACTCCCACTACTTGGGGAGGCCTCCGGGCTAAAGTGCCGGGCTAACGTGCCCTATCACTGGGGCTACGGGCTCTGAGTCCTCCGACTAAGGGTGGCCTAGGGGAGGCTATGCTGACCTGACCCAGCCAAGGTGCGGGTCTCGACCACTGGTCCGTGCTCGACCCCGGCCCATAAAAGGACGTCGGGTCCCAGGGTCCCAGGGTCCCAGGGTCCCAGGGTCCCAGGGTCCCAGGGTCCCAGGGTCCCAGGGTCCCAGGGTCCCAGGGTCCCAGCCTAGCCGGTCTTCAGTCTTCGTCTTCAGAGCACTGTCTCGGGCCGTCCTGGGGTCCGTCTTTTATACCTACCTCGGGGACTCTCCACCCCCGGTACCGCCCCCTTTCTGGAACCTTCCAGGTGGCTCTGGAATAACCCCCCAACCCCTCACCTGGGGTCGGGGGGGGAACTCGGCCTCTCAACGGTCCCGGTTCTCTCTCTGACTCAGGGTGGCACCCCCTGTCGACTCGTGCTCGCAACTACAGGTAAGCATACAGTGTGGTGTGTGCTTTGCATTTCCGACGCTACATATACAGTAATAAATACTCTACATAGAGAGAGCATTGCATCTGTGTGTGTGTACTGCATGACACACGGTGTACGGTGTGTAATGCACAGTGATGGGCTGCTGCTGCTGCACCTGTTGACGTTGATGTCGGGGCAGGCAGAGTCCTCGCTCCGGGTCCCGGTGGCGTTGCTCCGGGGGAACGTGCAGAAGAAGGCGTTGGCCAGGAGACAGGCGGCCTGCTCCTGAGACATCGTCAGCATCAAGCCGGTGTCCCGGTGGAGCAGCGGCAGGGGCTGGGGACACGTGCGGTGCACAGGGCGCAGCGACGTCACACACGGCAACGGGTGGCACGGGGTTGCAGAGAAGCAACGGCGCAATGGTAACACCGATGCAGAGCACTGAGCCTGCAGCACTGGGATGCTGGGGTCTGGATCAAGGAGTTCTGAAATGCACGTAAACCAGATGATTGTTGTACACGTGAGGTTAATGGTGTAGCCCTGCAATTACTTGCTCATGCAACTGCTGGTGAAAGAACCTCCACTAGAGGGAGGTCTAGAGTGCCGATCCGGTGGGTATGTTTTGGCCAACTTTTCCACACTGACCATTCGTCTTGAAAGAGGTGGGAGTACTCGCCATTTAGCCCACTGCACGCGACCCACCGATGGACTGTGGGTGGACAAAAACAGGGAATTGTAAGAATCCTGGTCAATCTTTTCAAGGCCAGGCTGGGAGATCGAACCGCGACATTTGAAGTCAATCGTGACAACCATTCCACAGTCATGGCAGCAGCCCTTTTGCAGAAATAAAATAAAATATTGGAGAGGGCTTCACACAAGAAACAAGAAGATTGAGTGGTTTGGACGTGGCTCTCCAATGAGTACAGATAGGGTACCACAAGTAGCGGTGCATACTCGGGCGCAAGGAAATAGAAGCAGAGACAAAGAATTAGATAGATCGATGCAATAAAGAATTGGCAGTGGTGCACCAAGCACGACCCCTTGCTGAGCGCTGAAGCAGCAGCCCCCCCCCATCCCCGGACCCCTCCCCCCACCCTCCACTTCTCACTCTGACGCCACACAACCCGTGGGTAGGCGATGCCCTCTGGTGGACAAGGCGAGGTACAGGCGGCAGCACGAGACGCCAGCAGCGTTGCGCTGCCAGGGTTACTCACCCGAACACCTCCGTACACTTACACACACCTACACACACCTCTATACACTCACACACACCTACACACTTACAAAGACAAAAATCCCCGTATAGCCTTAACAGACTGTAGGGGCAAGTGCTGTTAGCAAGCACCTATGAAGGCCGGAACGGTACACGAGGGGGTGGGTGGCCAGCACCACGCCCGACCGCCTTTGTCTCCCCAGTGGCGATGTTTACACACCGCACCAGGTACTCATTTAAGGTTGAGTCGACCTAGGGGAGGCCCAGGACCGGTTCAGATAATCGTCACTGGTGTTAGCCGTGAGCGGGAATCGAACCCGGGTCGCCAGGTTCATAGCGCAGCGCGCTAACCGCTACACTACCGCTCCCCACACACCTACACACACACACCTCTACACACTTAGACACCTACACACACACACCTATACAACAACAACCGCCATTCGCCACTAAGTGGCGGTGACGTCACCACGACGCTTGTGCCAGGCCAAGTGCACCTTGAGGCCACGTGAAGTGTCGAACGCCCGCCGGCAGGAGGCCACGGGGCAGACCCAGCAGGTGCCACGGGTCGACTGACCGAGATGACCGAGATGACTGGCTGATGCACCACCTGTGGCCCCCTACCGTACCAACTTGCTGTGCTTTAGCCACCCGGCGCTCCGCTCGTTGTTGTGAGCGTCGCTCCTCTGCCCTCCGTTGTTGTTGGAGGGCGACTGCCTCCAACTGCCCAGTAGCGTCCTTCACGAGCCTCCTCCACTGAGGCCGATCTTGACACTGTTGGTACCAGTCATCGGCAAGTCCACTCAGCTCCACGTCCTCCTGTACCACATCACTCCATCTCTTCTCTAGCCTGCGCCGCGCCCGTTTAGCCCCCTCGATTTTAGGCATGCAGTAGCTGGGCATGCGTGCTACATGACCCAGCCAACGCAGCCTTTCCTGCCAGAGGAGCTCACCGATGGGACTTTGCCCAGATCTTTCAAGGATTTGTGAGCTCACACAATCCAGCCTGGTTAAACCCAGGATGGATTGTAGGCAGGCCAGCCTAAATGTTTCCAACTGGCGAAGATGCTCCATTAGGGGGGTCCACGTTTCGCAAGCGTAGAGAAGGGAGGGAATGACCGTGGCCGAGAAGACCTGAAGCTTCGTGCGGAGGTAGCTTCCACACAGCGTTACGCAACCGATGAAAAGATAATGCCGCTCGACTGATTCGGAGTGAGACCTCTGCTGATAAACTGGAGCCGGTCATAAGCACACTGCCCAGGTATGGGAAACTCTCCACTCTCTCCACAACTGCCCCATCACCGATTGGGAGTTGTGGGGGTGGAGTGTCTGATGGTACAAAATACCCAGGCAGGTGCTTAGTTTTGGTGGGGCTGATGGTAAGGCCCCACCTCTTAGTGGCACGCTCCAGTTTCAGCAGCAGCGTCTCCAACTCCTCTTCTGAATGAGCAGCTATTACCAAATCATCGGCATACATAACGTGGTCGATCAGCCTCCCATTATATCTGTACCAAATGGAAATTTCCCCGGTACAGCTATTGAAGGCTTCACAAACTACGCAGTCGAAATAGATGTTAAATAATGTGGGAGCCTGAGGACATCCCTGTCACACCCCAAGGTGTACAGGGGAAGGCTCTGATTCCCGGCCACGTAGTTTTACCCGGGCCCGCTCACCATCATGAAGGTCCTTAATGATCGTGAGCAGAGGGTCAGGGACTCCGAAAGCACGAAGAACAACCCAGAGCCCAGGCCTACTGATGGTATCATAGGCCTTGACCAGGTCAATAAAGCAGAGCTGAAGGTCTTGTTGGAATTCCCTATACCTCTGCTGTAGCAGACGGACAGAAAATATGGCATCTGTACAGGACCGCCCTTTCCTGAAACCGCATTGGGGTTCTGCAAGCCTCTCCTCAGCGTGCCTAGCAAGGCGATGTTGAATAATCCTTGCCAGGACCTTTCCCGGCACACTTAGGAGTGAGATGCCTCTGTAGTTGTTACAGTCTGTGCGGTCCCCCTTCTTAAAGAGGGGGACCACCAGGGCATCCTTCCAATCCTGCGGTACCCGTCCAGCGGTCCAGACTGTTGTTATGATGTCATATAGGGCAGTCTGTGCACAAGCGCCACCCTCCCTCAGCATTTCGCTTGGGAGATCATCTCTGCCCGGTGCCTTTTCTGGTCTCAGACTCCGGATCGCCTTCAGTACTTCCTCAACAGATGGCACCTCAGCCAGCCACTCACAGGGGGTGACCTCCTCCAATATTTGAGGCACCGCAGCCTCAGCAGGGTTATCCCCACTTTGTGCCATGATGTTTTCCTGGCTGAGAGATTTTCCCTCCCCCAGGACCTCACACACACCTATATACACTTACACACACACCTCTATACACTTACACACACATACACACACACCTCTACACACCTACATACACACCTCTATACAATTACACACACACATACACACACACCTATATGCACTTACACACACCTCTACACACCTACACATACCTACACACACACCTCTACACACTTACACACACCTACACACAAGTACCTCTATACACCTACACATACACCTCTATACATCTACACACCTACACACACACCTCTATACACTCACACACACACACACACTTCTATACACCCACACACACCTACACACACACCTCTAGACACTTACATACACCTACACACACACCTCTATACACACACCTCTATACACTCACACACACCTACACACCCTCTATACACACACACACTGACACACACCTCTATACACTTACACACACCTACACACACACCTCTACACACCTACACACACCTATACACACCTCTATATACTTACACACACCTACACACACCTCTATACACTTACACCTACACACACCTCTATACACCTAAACACCTACACACACTTCTATACACCCACACACACCTACACACACACCTCTAGACACTTACATACACCTACACACACACCTCTATACACACACCTCTATACACTCACACACACCTACACACCCTCTATACACACACACACTGACACACACCTCTATACACTTACACACACCTACACACACACCTCTACACACCTACACACACCTATACACACCTCTATATACTTACACACACCTACACACACCTCTATACACTTACACCTACACACACCTCTATACACCTAAACACCTACACACACACCTCTATATACCTAAACACCTACACACACCTCTATACACGTACACACACCTACACACACACCTCTATACACTTACACACACCTACACACACCCCTCTATACACTTAACACACACACCTCTATACACTTACACACACACCTCTCTACACCTAAACACCCACACACACACCTCTATACCCTTACTCACACCTACACACAGACCTCTATACACGTACACACACCTACACACACACCTCTATACACTTTCACACACACCTCTACACACCTAAACACCTAGACACACACCTCTATACACTTACACACACACCTCTACAAACCTAAACACCTACACACACACCTCTATACCCTTACTCACACCTACACGCAGGAGGAGGTGGTAGTGCAGGAACGAAAGGGCCTGGCTCGTGCGGCGAAAGCGGTCCGTGCGCTCCTCCGCAGCATGATGCTGTTTTGTTGCGACCGGTCGACCGCACAGTTGGGGTGATGGAGGTGGTGCGGTGCTTACCATGACCGCTATCACCACATGCACCACACCATCTACCCACCCACCCCGTGATACACACCACACACACCACACACACCACACACCCCACACACACCACTCACACCACTCACACCACACACACCACAAACACCACACACACCACTCACACCACACACACCACACACACCACACACACCACTCACACCATATACACCACACACACCACACACACCACACACACCACTCACACCACACACACCACACACACCACTCACACCACACACACGACAAACACCACACACACCACACACACCACACACACCACACACACCACACACCCCACTCACACCACACACACCACACACGCCACACACACCACAAACACCATACACACCACACACACCACAAACACCACACACACCACACACCACTCACACCACACACACCACACACACCACACACACCACAAACACCAGACACACCACACACACCACTCACACCACACACACCACACACACCACTCACACCACACACACACCACACACACCAGACACACCGCACACACCGCACACACCGCACACACCACTCACACAAACACACCACACACACCACTCACACCACTCACACCACACACACCACACGGTTCCCCGGAAAGACGGTGCCACTGGGACCGCAGCCGGGGAAGGAAACTGAGCAGCAGATGCCAGGACTGGACTGGACAATGACTGCTGCCAACAGACTAACTCTGTTCAGAGATAGGATCAATCCAATGTATTATGTAATACTTATCATTGTTGTTTTTATTATAAACGTCATGACATGAACTTAGGAGGAAACAATGTAACTTTGCATTGCTTGTGAGTGCTGCCTGGGTTTGTTAAATGTGCCTTGGCTCGTGTGCAGTGTCCCGGCTGTGTGTGCGGCGGTACAATGATAACGATGTCATGAGAGAAGTTTCAGGCAATGGCCCTTCTTCAGAACGTGTACAGGCAGTGGTGGGAAAAGATAATCAGGCGATTCGTCTGACACATCCGCCCCCTGACTGCCCCACTGCCCCTCTGCCAAGCTGCTCCGCTGTCCTGCTGCCCCAATGCCCTCTGCCCCACTGCCCCTCTGCCCAACTGCCTAAATGCCACTATTCTCCGCTGCTCCACTGCGCTGGTGCTACTCTGCCCTAATGCCCCGCTGTTCCATTGCCCCACTTTCCCACTGCCATCACATCCATCACCAAGCAGCGAGACGTCCACACCACCTCATTAAATATTACCCTGATGTACACGCAGAGAGAGAGAGACCCTCGTTAAACATTAAATACTGGAGGGGGCTGCTGTGATGCAATGGCTCGTAAAATTCACTGGCAATAGAGAGATTGCTGGTTCCACCTTCTGGCACAGCAGTTAAAACAAATGGTCGAGTACTAATAGGGGTTTTCCCATTTTTTCTGGCAACAAAACTGACACCTTTTGCAAAGCATCATGTTTACATTAACCACAATACTTGCAGTCAAATGTTGCCAGAAAAAAGGGGAAAACCCCTATTAGTATATTTTGGTACTGGCAAAGGAGGTCCCAAAATGGTCGAGTATCTTAAGTTCCCCTGCCTCTGTCCGCCAAACAGTACAACTGGGTACACCAAAATCGAGTGGCAAGTTGGGTGGGTAGGTGCTGGATGAATGAGTGCATCGGTGTGTGGATAATTGGATGAGTTGGTACCTGGGTAAGTGGATGGTAGGTGGTTGAATGGGTGGATGGGTAATTGAATGAGTGGGTCGGTGTGTGAATGAGTGGGTGGCTGGGGGTGTGGTAGGTGGATGGATGAGTGGGTAATTCAGTGTGTAGATTGGTGGATGTGTGAATGTGTTAATGAGTAAGTTGGAGGTTGGTGAATGATTAGGTGGGTGTATGAGTCAGTGGGCGGGTCAGTGAGTTAGTTTAAATGAATGAGTGGTTGAATGGGTAATTAAATGAATGGGGAGGTGGATACATGATTTGGTGCTTGGGTGGGTCAGTGGGGAATTGAGCGAGCTGGGAATGAGAACGTGGGTGAGTGGATTTTTGAATGAGTGATTGGGTGAGTTCGTGAGTCTGTGTGTGAGGGGATAATTGAGTGGTTGGATGGGTGAATGGGTAAATTAGTGGATATTTGAGTGAGTGGTTGGATGGGTGAGTGGGTTAATGAGTGGTGGGTGAGTGGGGAGGTGATTGGGTGGGTGGATGCGTGCGTGGGCGGGTGGGTGAGTGGATGGGTGAGTTAGTAAGTGGGCGAGTGGGTGGGTGAGTGGGTGGATACGCGGGTGGGTGAGTTAGTAGGTGGGTAAGTTAGTAGGTGGGTGAATGGATGGGTGAGTGGATGGGTGAGTGGGTGGGTGAGCGAGTGAATGAGTCGGTGAATCATTGAATTAGTGGGTGAGTAGGTGACCGAGTGAGTACTTGAGTGGATGAGTGGGTGAGTGGGTGGGTGAGTAGTTGAGTGGGTAATTGAATTAGTGGGTGAATACGTACGTGGGTAATTGGGTATTTGAATGATTGAGTGATTGGGTGAGTGGGTGGGTGAGGAGGTGGGTGAGTGGGTGGGTAAATTAGTGGATGAATGAGTGGGTGGGAGAGTGGGTGGGAGGGTGAGTGGGAGGGTGGGAGGGTGGGTGGGAGGGTGGGAGGGTGGGTGGGAGGGTGGGAGGGTGGGCGGGAGGGGAGGGAGGGCGGGAGGGGAGGGAGGGCGGGAGGGCGGGAGGGGAGGGAGGGCGGGAGGGGAGGGAGGGCGGGAGGGGAGGGAGGGCGGGAGGGGAGGGCGGGCGGGAGGGGAGGGCGGGCGGGAGGGGAGGGCGGGCGGGCGGGAGGGGAGGGCGGGCGGGCGGGAGGGGAGGGCGGGCGGGCGGGAGGGGAGGGCGGGCGGGCGGGAGGGGAGGGCGGGCGGGAGGGGAGGGCGGGCGGGAGGGGAGGGCTGGCGGGCGGGTGGGTGAGCGGGTGGGTGGGTGAGCGAGTGAATGAGTCGGTGAATCATTGAATTAGTGGGTGAGTAGGTGACCGAGTGAGTACTTGAGTGGATGAGTGGGTGGGTGAGTAGTTGAGTGGGTAATTGAATTAGTGGGCGAATACGTACGTGGGTAATTGGGTATTTGAATGATTGAGTGATTGGGTGAGTGGGTGGGTGAGGAGGTGCGTGAGTGGGTGAGTGAGAGTGGGTGGGTGGGTGAGTGGGTGGGTGAGTGGGTGGGTGGGTGAGTGGGTGGGTGGGTGAGTGGGTGGGTGGGTGAGTGGGTGGGTGGGTGGGTGAGTGGGTGGGTGGGTGGGTGAGTGGGTGGGTGGGTGGGTGGGTGGGTGAGTGGGTGGGTGGGTGGGTGGGTGGGTGGGTGGGTGGGTGGGTGGGTGGGTGAGTGGGTGGGTGGGTGGGTGAGTGGGTGGGTGAGTGGGTGGGTGAGTGGGTGGGTGGGTGAGTGGGTGGGTGGGTGAGTGGGTGAGTGGGTGAGTGGGTGAGTGGGTGAGTGGGTGGGAGAGTGAGTGGGAGAGTGAGTGGGAGAGTGAGTGGGTGGGTGGGTGGGTGAGTGTGTGGTAGGTGGATGAATGAGTGGGTAATTCAGTGTGTAGATTGGTGGATGTGTGAATGTGTTAATGAGTAAGTGGGCGGTTAAGTTGGTAAATGATTAGGTGGGTGGATGAGTGAGTGGGCGGGTCAGTGAGTTAGTTTGAATGAATGAGTGGTTGAATTAGTAATTCAATGAATAGGGAGGTGGATACATGATTTCGTGCTTGGGTGGGTCAGTGGGTAATTGAGCGACTTGGGAATGAGAACGTGGGTGAGTGGAATTTTTAATGAGTGATTGGGTGAATGGGTGAGTTCTGGAGTCTGTGTGTGAGTGTATAATTGAGTGGTTGGATGGGTGAATGGGTAAATTAGTGGATATTTGAGTGAGTGGTTGGATGGGTGAGTGGGTTAATGAGTGGGTGAATGAGTGGTGGGTGAGTGGGGAGGTGATTGGGTGGGTGAGTGGGTTCGTGGGTGGGTGGGTGAGCGGATGGGTGGGTTAGTAAATGGGCGAGTGGGTGCGTGGGTGGGTCAGCGGTTGGGTGAGTTAGTAGGTGGGTGAGTAAGATAGGTGGGTGAGTGGGTGGGTGAGTGGATGGGTGAGTGGATGGGCGAGTGGGTGGGTGAGCGAGTGAAAGAGTCGGTGAATCATTGAATGAGTGGGTGAGTAGGTGACTGAGTGAGTACTTGAGTGGGTGAGTGAGTGGGTGGGTGAGTCGTTGAGTGAGTGGTTGAGTGGGTAATTTAGTGAGTGGGTGAATATGTCCGTGGGTAATTGCGTATTTGAATGATTGAGTGATTGGGTGGGTGGGTCTGAGGACCAGACACGGTTGTGACCACTCCGTCCCCTTCGAGCGCCTTGCTGGCCTTCATCGGGGCTCACTACCAACACGAGCTGCCCTAGATATGTATATGAGAATCAAAATCTGAATATGTAATCATACTGGAGGAATCTGATGAGCTATAAAGCTTTTTTTCAGAGATGTCCAGTAGGGGGCGGGTTTGAACGTTACAGCAACAAACAATCCAAAAAATACGATCGGAGTGCAAGGTATAGGAAAAGTAAACAAATCAGTAAAAAAGTTACTAAGCAATTTTTGTTATCTTATCAGGCAACATCCAATGAGGTATTAGCTTATATTTCAGAAGCCACTTGACCACAAATGATAACTCATGTCTGGGGGCAGCTATTGAAGGCGGCCTGAGATGAACATGATGTATGCTGAACTTCTTTCGCACCGTACATAGCCAACCGTGCTAATCCGAAGTGCCGGGGAAGGGCAACAACAGCATTAGGTTAGGGACAGGGCGATAGGCTCAGGGCTATAGGATGTAGGGGCACTGCAGGTTCTCCACAAGGCACGTGATGCCCTCTCGTGGACGAACGCACAACTACAGCAGCTGCTGCTGCTGCAACGCAAGGAACAAGACAACCGGCTGTACAGCCTCCACATCGCCACTTCTCCACGCACACAACGCGAGTGGTGCTTCTCAGCCGCACAACCTTCTCAGAGTGCATCTCATGATGTCTCAACTGCGGTATGGAGATCGCGTGACGTGAGGGTTGTTCTGCCTTTGTCGTGAGGGTTGTGAGTTGACGCCGAGGAGGGGGGAGGAGGCGCCTCGGCTCCCCATGTGGAGTGACGTCACCCACTAATTATTATGAATGGAGGGGGTGTGTCCATGTGGAGGACGTCACCTGCTCATGAATATTAATGAGGGGGGCTGGTGGATGTGGAGTGACGTCACGAGCGTTAAGGACAGACATTCCTGGGTGATGAGAGTAGATCTATGGGCCTGCTTCAGCACAGGACCGTGTAGCGCAGTGGCAGGAGCCTGGCGCTGCTGCTGCCACTGCGGTGCACGGCGGAGACGCGGCGCCCTCTCGTGGGCGAGTCTCTGGGGCTGCAGATTATTGGGTGAAGCTGCGTTGGCAGCGACGCACGAACGCAATTCAAGACGACAAACTCAACACATTGGCCAATAACCCTGTGGCCTGAAAGAACCTCGACAGGCGGGGAAAGTCGGGCCATGGGACTTGTGTCCAGCCCAGCGGCTCTCCTCGTCACCAGCGGGGGGACGACCTCACGAGAAGCCGCCTCGTCCCGCGACCTCTGCCGCTGGTGGTTGAGGTGGTGGTGGAGGTGGTGGAGGTGGTGGTGGAGGTGGTGGTGGTGGTGGAGGTGGTGGTGGTGGAGGTGGTGGTGGAGGTGGTGGTGGAGGTGGTGGTGGTGGAGGTGGTGGTGGTGGAGGTCGTGGAGGTGGTGGTGGTGGAGATGGTGGAGGTGGTGGTGGAGGTGGTGGTGGTGGTGGAGGTGGTGGTGGAGGTGGAGGTGGAGGTGGTGGTGGTGGTGGTGGTGATGGTGGTGGAGGTGGTGGTGGAGGTGGTGGTGGAGGTGGTGGAGGTGGTGGAGGTGGTGGTGGTGGTGGAGGTGGTGGTGGAGGTGGTGGTGGTGGAGGTGGTGGTGGAGGTGATGGTCGAGGTGGTGGTGGTGGTGAAGGTGGAGGTGGTGGTGGAGATGGTGGTGGAGGTGGTGGAGGTGGTGGTGAAGGTGGTGGTGAAGGTGGTGGTTGTGATGGTGGAGGTGGTGGTGGTGGAGGTGGTGGTGGTGGTGGTCGTGGAGGTGGTGTTGGTGGTGGTGGAGGTGGTGGTGGTGGAGGTGGTGGAGGTGGTGGTGGTGGAGGTGGTGGTGGTGGTGGAGGTGGTGGTGGAGGTGGTGGTGGTGGTGAAGGTGGAGGTGGAGATGGTGGTGGAGGTGGTGGAGGTGGTGGTGGTGGAGGTGGTGGTGGTGGTGGAGGTGGTGGTGGTGGTGGTGGAGGTGGTGGTGGAGGTGGTGGTGGAGGTGGTGGTGTTGGAGGTGATGGTGGTGGAGGTGGTGGTGGTAGAGGTGTTGGTGGTGGAGGTGGTGGTGGAGGTGGTGGTGCTGGTGGTGGAGGTGGTGGTGGTGGAGGTGGTGGTTGAGGTGGTGGTGGAGGTGGTGGAGGTGGTGGAGGTGGTGGTGGAGGTGGTGGTGGAGGTGGTGGTGGTGGTGGAGGTGGTGGAGGTGGTGGTGGAGGTGGTGGTGGAGGTGGTGGTGGAGGTGGTGGTGGTGGTGGTGGTGGAGGTGGTGGTGGTGGAGGTGGTGGTGGAGGTGGTGGTGGTGGTGGAGGTGGTGGTGGTGGTGGTGGAGGTGGTGGTGGTGGAGGTGGTGGTGGTGTTGGAGGTGGTGGTGGTGGTGGAGGTGGTGGTGGAGGTGGTGGTGGAGGTGGTGGTGTTGGAGGTGGTGGTGGTGGAGGTGGTTGTGGTGGTGGTGGAGGTGGTGGTGGTGGAGGTGGTGGTGGAGGTGTTGGTGGTGGAGGTGGTGGTGGAGGTGGTGGTGGAGGTGGTGGAGGTGGTGGTGGAGGTCGTGGAGGTGGTGGTGGTGGAGATGGTGGTGGTGGTGGAGGTGGTGGTGGTGGTGGTGGAGGTGGTGGTGGAGGTGGTGGTGGTGGTGGAGGTGGTGGTGGTGGTGGAGATGGTGGTGGAGGTGGTGGTGGTGGTGGAGGTGGTGGTGGTGGTGGAGGTGGTGGTGGTGATGGTGGAGGTGGTGGTGGTGGTGGAGGTAGTGGTGGAGGTGGTGGTGGAGGTGGTGGTGGAGGTGGTGGTGGTGGAGGTGGTGGTGGAGGTGGTGGTCGAGGTGGTGGTGGTGAAGGTGGAGGTGGTGGTGGAGATGGTGGTGGAGGTGGTGGAGGTGGTGGTGGTGGTGAAGGTGGTGGTGAATGTGGTGGTTGTGATGGTGGAGGTGGTGGTGGTGGAGGTGGTGGTGGTGGTCGTGGAGGTGGTGGAGGTGGTGGAGGTGGTGGTGGAGGTGGTGGTGGAGGTGGTGGAGGTGGTGGTGGTGGAGGTGGTGGTGGAGGTGGTGGTGGAGGTGGTGGTGGTGGTGTAGGTGGTGGTGGAGGTGGTGGTGGAGGTGGTGGTGGTGAAGGTGGAGGTGGTGGTGGAGATGGTGGTGGTGGAGGTGGTGGTGGTGGTGGTAGAGGTGGTGGTGGTGGTGTTGGAGGTGGTGGTGGTGGTGGAGGTGGAGGTGGTGGTGTTGGAGGTGGTGGTGGTGGAGGTGGTGGAGGTGGTGGTGGAGGTGGTGGTGGAGGTGTTGGTGGTGAAGGTGTTGGTGGTGGAGGTGGTGGTGGAGGTGGTGGTGGAGGTGGTGGTGGTGGAGGTGGTGGTGGTGGTGGTGGTGGTGGAGGTGGTGGTGGTGGAGGTGGTGGTGGAGGTGTTGGTGGTGGAGGTGTTGGTGGTGGAGGTGGTGGTGGAGGTGGTGGTGGAGGTGGTGGTGGTGGTGGTGGTGGTGGTGCTGGTGGAGGTGGTGGTGGTGGAGGTGGTGGTGGAGGTGGTGGTGGTGGTGATGGTGCTGGTGGAGGTGGTGGAGGTGGGAATGGGACGCGAACCCTGGAGGTCTCCTCCTCCTCATTCTCGTGAGCTAAACGACCTCACCCGCTAAACTTTAACCGAGTGTCCATGTCGTGAGGCATCCGAACTCTGCTCACTGCAAGGGAGTAAATATCGACGGACGCTCTGCACGCGTGACGTCATTTGTCCGCCCTCGCTGCTTCCTATTGGAAACCGCATTGCTTACGATCTACGAGTTTATAAAGGTCTTTAACATAGTTGTAAGTTACCATACGGATTCAACATTTTGTCGTAGTTATTCTATACGAGCAGATTCGTACACAATTATTCACCAATCTACAGTCAAATGTAGAGTATCATTTCACACTGTATAAATCACCTCACTACACCCCCGCTAATAACCGAACGAGGAAGAAGGTCGCGCAGACAAACGAGTCGCCTTGTAACGAGTGCGCGGTCTCGGTGCGTGCGTGGAGAAGTCGGCGCGGGAGGTCGGGGGGCGAAGGGACGCGGCGCCACGTGTCGTCTGCGGAGTCCCTCTCGCGTCTGTGGCCACAGCGAGACCCCCGCGACTCGACGGCGGCGCCAAGTGGAGACCTCGGGTCGGCCCTGTGACGTCACCGCCTTGCCACGCGGTGGTGCCACAGCGCGGCAGCAGCAGCGGCAGCAGTGGCACCTCGCGGGTTTGTTGGTCGTAGCACCGAAATAAACTTACTAGCGTAGCAGCTACACGCTGCGTGGGCTCGGTGCGTGGGTGTAGAGGCGCTTGTGAAACGTGGACCCCCCTGAAGGAATATCTGCGCCGGTTAGAAACGTCTAGGCTGTCCTGCCTACGATCCATCCTGGGGTTAACCAGGCTGGATCGTGTGAGGAGCTCGCAGTTCCTTGAAAGATCTGGACAAAGTCCCTGCAGGCAAGGCTGCGTTGGCTGGGTCATGTAGCCCGCATGCCCAGCCACCGCATGGCCAAGCAGCTTCTGTTTGGCCGGATAGACGGGCCTAAACGGGCACGACATGTTCTTTGGGTCTTTGGGTAAAGTCACGTAGACAGGTTCAAAGAAAGAAGCAGTCACGAAAGCGTTAAGTCAAGATTTGGGCACGACATGGGCTGGAGTAGAGATTAACTGATGCGGTACGGGAGCATGTGGAGCTGAGTGGTCTTGCCTCTCTCCATTGTACCCACTGCATTAGTATGTTGAAGGGTGTGTTTAAGTGTATAGAGGTGTGTGTGTAGGTGTGAGTGTATAGAGGTGTGTGTAGGTGTGTGTGAGTGTATAGAGGTGTGTAGGTGTGTGTGAGTGTATAGAAGTGTGTGTGTAGTTGTGTGTGTAAGTGTATAGAGGTGTGTGTGTAGGTGTGTGAGTGTATAGAGGTGTGTGTGTATGTGTGAGTGTATAGAGGTGTGTGTAGGTGTGTGTAAGTGTATAGAGGTGTGTGTGTAGGTGTGTGTAAGTGTAAAGAGGTGTGTGTGTGAGTGTATAGAGGTGTGAGTGTGTGTGAGTGTATAGAGGTGTGTGCGTGAGTGTATAGAAGTGTGTGTGCAGGTGTGTGTGTAAGTGTATAGAGGTTTGTGTAGGTGTGTGTAAGTGTACGGAGGTGTTCGGGAGAGTAACCCTGGCAGCGCAACGCTGCTGGCGTCTCGTGCTGCCGCCTGTTCCTCGCCTTGTCCACCAGAGGGCATTGCCTACCCACGGGTTGTGCGGCGTCAGGGTGAGAAGTGGAGGGTGGGGAGGGGTCCGGGGATGGGGGGGGGGCTGCTGCTTCAGCGCTCAGCTGAAGCAGCAGCCGCTGAAAGTCACCGTAAACGTGAACACAATCAGTTAAGATCCGAAATGGTTTATTACGTCCTTCCAATGATTGCTAAGCCCGAATCCATCTTCTCGGTTTAAATTGTCGTTCATGAGGCGATCCACATATACAAACACAGAGACAGTATATAATTTAATGTTGGGTTTGTCTATGGCAGTATATAGTACGGTGTAGACTCGTGTGATGTAAGAGAATAAAGTTTAGATGGAAGCATATTATATCATTTTTACAACGTAGAATTGTAATGTATTACTTACTGTTAGTAACTCAGCTTATTGTAGAGTATAGTAAGTATACTGATGATACTATGTGGTTTATACTTTAGTTGTTTACGTGTTGGTTTTTAGTTGTTGCAGCTACATACTGTTAACACTCCTTGCCTTTATTAATGCTACCCCTATCCCCTCCCTTTGATGCTGAATTAGTACTATTCACATTCCTGCATTTCCCATGGAAATGCTAAATTCCTCTTGAAATGCAAATTCCTTTGTCAAGGCGCCCAGCTTATATATATGCTCCAAGCTCGTGTGGTGTTTCATTCAGACGCTGTCGCCTCGACAGACCTGGTTTTCACCTGAGGACGGCGGCTTGCATTGTGGCCGAAACGTCGTGAGAATTATTTTATTATGTTTTATTTTTTTATTATTTTATTACTTCCCTTCTACGTGACTTTACCGAAAGAACCAAGAAGATGAATCCCTGCAGTCACGAAAGCTTTAAATCGAAAATGATCTACACGTGTTGGAGCAAGGTGAGCGTACCCACCCTTTACCCCACCACGTGCGGCAGAGGTGCAGGTTCCATTCCATCGCCCACCCACCCACCAACTCACCCACGCACCAACTCACCCACCCACCAACTCACCCACCCACCAACTCACCCACCCATCAACTCACCCACCCACCAACTCACCCACCCACCAACTCACCCACCCACCAACTCACCCACCCACCAACTCACCCACCCACCAACTCACCCACCGACCCACCAACTCACCCACCCACCAACTCACCCACCCACCCACCAACTCACCCACCCACCAACTCACCCACCCACCAACTCACCCACCCACCAACTCACCCACCCACCAACTCACCCACCCACCAACTCACCCACCCACCAACTCACCCACCCACCAACTCACCCACCCACCAACTCACCCACCAACCCACCCACCAACTCACCCACCCACCAACTCACCCACCCACCAACTCACCCACCCACCAACTCACCCACCCACCAACTCACCCACCCACCAACTCACCCACCCACCAACTCACCACTCTAACCCATCGACTCACCCACACAGTGACACGCGGAGACACACAGGGACATAGAGCCTTGACACAGTGGTTGTGTCGGTATTGTGAGAGTATCAGGATCAATGTGGTTGTTGTGGTGGTTTTGTTGCTTGTTATGGTTGTGGTGGTTGAGGTTTTAGTTGTGGTTTAGGTGGTTATGTTGGTTATAGTGCTTTTGGTTATGGTTAAGTGTGGTTGTGTAGGTGGTGGATATTATAGTTGTGGGGGTTATATTTTTTGTGGCAATAGTTGTGTACGTGGTGGTTGCGGTGGTCATGGATATAGTTGTTATAGTTGAGGTCGTGGTGGTTGTAGTTATAGCTATGGTGGTTATGTTATGGTTTTTGTGGTTATGGTTGTGGTTAATTGTGATTGTTGTTGGTGGTTGTTGTGGTCAAAGTTGTGATGGTTATGTTATGTTTTTGTGGTTATATTTGTGATGAAGGTGGTTATGTTGGCTGTCATGGTCGTTTATGTATGTGTAGGGAGCGGTAGAGTCGCGGTCAACACACCGCGCTACAAACCCGTGGACACAAGTTCGATTCCCGCTCACGGCCAACACCAGTGACGATCATCTGAACCAGTCCAGGGCCTCCCCTACGTCGACTCTGCCTCAAATGAGTACCTGTTGCTGTGTGTAATAAACATCGCCACTCAGGAGACAAAGACGGTCGGGTATGGGGCTTTCCACCCACCCGCTTGTGTGGCACACTGCCGGCCTCCATAGGTGCTCGCTAACAGCACTTGCCCCGACAGTCTGTTAAATGCTGTACGGGAGATATTTTTATTTTGTCTTTGTAGGTGTGTTTAACTTATTTCGCACCGTACGTAGCCACTTGTGCTAACCGGAGGTGTGGTTATAGTTGTAGTGGTTATTTTATGGTTATAGTTGTGATTATATTATGGTTGTGGTTATAGTTGTGTCCATAGGTTTAGTACTTAGAATTGTGGTTATATATTATGGTGATAGTTGTGGGTGTGGTTATAATTGTAGTTGTTGGTTTTGGTTACAGTTGTGGTTATATCTGTGGTTCTAGTTGTGGATGAATTTGTGGTTCTAGTTGTGGTTATAGTTGTGGTTCTAGTTGTGGTTATGTTCGTGGTTGAATTTTGTGGTTCTAGTTGTGGTTTTAGTTATGGTTGTTGGTTGTGGTGGTTCTACTGGTGCAGATGGTGGGATGGAGGACACCTTCTGGGTCCCCTGCCCATGCGGTTCCAACAGCGATGGCTCCAGCCGGCACTGTCGCCCCTGTGCTATGTGGGTCACAAAACCTTGCCTTGCAGTCATTTTAGGAGCCCTCGCCTTCTCCAACTTCATTTGCAGCGTAGATAGCCAACCATGCTAACCGGGGGTACATTAAAACCTCGCCAAAAAAGCCCTGTTGCTCGTGAGCTTAGCGACTCAAATAAATCAGGTGCTAGGTTTGCGTGATTATTGCTTACAAATCGGGGTCCATAATGATGAATATGGCAGAAGGTCGAGTTCTATCCATTTAAAACCAAACGTGTTTCTTACTAACCAGATTACAGGCAGTGCGTTCGACACCATTTGGAATGCGCTGTTGCGATGTGCTGTTGCTTTGAAACCATTATCAACACTGAGAAACCCACACAGTGATTTCCTGGATTGAAACAATGCAATGTTTGTTATCCAAACCACTATTGGCTTCCATAACACGTTTTTTAGACGCAGCATCCAATAGTGGTCACTGTTGGACCAGAACCAGAAATATTACCATCTGCA
Organism: Lampetra fluviatilis; assembly: GCF_964198595.1. Taxonomy (NCBI): domain Eukaryota; kingdom Metazoa; phylum Chordata; class Hyperoartia; order Petromyzontiformes; family Petromyzontidae; genus Lampetra; species Lampetra fluviatilis. Next base: position 37,131 of record NC_136289.1, read on the forward strand.
CATGGAGGCAACTTTCAATCATACATTTTTCACAGTTGGGAAAACATGTACGACATTAAGGAGATATTTGCCAGCATATTCTACTTAATCACTGTACGCGATGATGACAAATGTTGCATTTCTCATTCGTCAATAATTGTTGCACCAAGCTCAAAGGAACCCATTCTGGATGTGTCATGACGTTCACTGTATGCACAGGCATTGTCGGAAACTGTTGCCATACTTCAGACAAGACAGCACACATTCAGTTGTCTTTTTAAAACCTGCACCATCTGAAGAACCAAAGTATGACGGTGTTCTTCTGGAGCAATATTTAAAGCAAGTCGGTTGTTACTGCCGCTAACCCTGAGCCCAAGTCCTTGTGGCCTGGCTTCTGGGTGAGTTTGCAGTCTCCAGCCAGCCAGAGAATCAGCAGCCACAGATTTTCGAATAAAACCTTGTTTCGGTTTGATCCACCGAACAATATCCATTGACCACACCACAAGTAAAGCAATAATGTAACTCTGAACAAAAATGTGAATAAATTAAGACGGTTTATTAAATGTATTGTATCCAAGGAAATATGTACAGCAATAGACAAAATATATACAGAAATAGACTAAAAATATTTACACTAATAGACTAAAAATGTGTATCACGGGGGGAGGGTGGGTGGTGTGGTGATAGCATTCGTGGTTTACACAAATGTACGACCACCACCACTACCACCCCTACTGTGGGGTGGACCGGCCACCGCACAGTAGCACGCGGCGGAGGAGTGAGCGTATTGCTCTCCCCACACGAGCCATGCACCCTCGCTTCTTATTCATTTCCTTCATCTCCTTTTCCTCCTCCAACTTCTCAAACACCTGCACCATCATCTCCTCCACTACCATATTTCCCCCCTTATCCGGCTCCTCCGTCTCCTCCGTCTCCTCCGGCTCCTCCTCCTCCGGCTCCTCTTCCGCCGTCTCCTCCGTCTCCTCTTCCTCCTCCACGTCCGTCACCTCATTCTCTAACTTCTCAACCTCCTGCACCATCATCTCCTCCACCACCATCTTCTCTTCCTCCACCATATTTGCCCCCTTATCCATCTCCTCCTCTGTCTCCTGATCCTGTTCCTCCGTTTTCTCTTCCTCCTCCACCTCAGTCTTTTGGTCTCCCTCATTTTCCACCACAACCTCTGTTTCCTCTTCAGAGGTCTGGGCAAGTGAGGTGGGCTGCACCGGTTTCACTCTGTGAAGACACACGCACGACACGACTCCACCTTTTGCTATGACAGAGATTGCAGTCACCTCCCCATCTCCCGTTGGTGTGGCAGATTAAACCGAGCTTAATAACAATGAAAAAAATTGAGTACGTTTCATGTCAGAGCTGTCATTCTGATGGGACAAGATTATCACGAAGGAATGTGCCACTGTGTCTCATTCAGTCTGCTGTAGTGTCACAGTAGCAGGCAGCGTTGCTTTGTAAATACAACTAAGTTATTTGTCATGATTTCTTTTTGTTTTCATGATATATTCTAATTGGGGCAAATATGACCCCTGGCACACAATGGCCTACTCGTTTTGAACGAACTTAGGGGAAATCTTCAACATCCACTGCAAAGGAGAGGGTGCATCATGTATTGACATCCTGTCATGGCAGTAATAACCATCAAGAGTGCTGCCGCTGGGCCGCATCACCCATGCACGATTGTTGTAAAAATATCTGATGGTGATTCGTGTTAGATAAAGCTGCCCATCTTGACTTCGATGGCATCTCAGAGTGCTTTACAACGCAATGAGGCACTTACATATCACATCTCGCACCTCAACGCACTTTACGGTGAATGAAGGGTTAGATGGTGAAGATTTGGCCGCATGGTTATGTGGCTCACCCACAAACCAATTATGGAAAATAAATCGATCTACAGATGAATGTACACGTGGGGTAGGCTGGAATGCACTTGTGTTCTCCCCCCATTCTGCATGGGTTTCCTCTGGGTTCAGCAGCTTCTTCCCCGAAACTGAACCCACAAATACAATACCACTGGTCTTGGATCAAAATCGACCTCTAAAGCACTCAATTGGGATCACACACAGCAACTTTGTTCCCTACTGCGAACAAAACTTGGCAGGGCCCTCTTGAATATTTTGTCTTGAGACTCAATGATGTTCATTCTGGGTAAACAAGCATAGTAATAATGATAAAAAAATAATAAACACATACACAGGACACATGCAGAGTTGCTTACCGTGGCTCAGCGGCTCCAGACTTTGCATCGTATTCTCCGGAGCCCTCTTTGGATCTCAGCGCTATCAGGCCCTGCACACTGCTAGCAGTGGTGGTGGTAGCGGTGGTAATGGTGGTGCTGGTTGTGGCCGTGGCTGCCCCTTGATCATGGACCTCGGCCATGCCCTGAAGCCAACTGTGTGCGAGCGCCTGAGTGGGAGTCATCCGAAGATTTGGATCCCATCTGTTGAGAGGCACGCGGGGGCACACGTGGTGAGAGGCACGTTTCAAGGATTTACGTTTCTTCCCTTCTTCCACGAGGTCCAGGAATTTTCACCAGCAGCGGGGAGTACTCCACTGCCCAGTAGCCTAAAAATGCACTTAGCCTGCCACTGCCCATCTTTCATGGGCCTCCACAGACACCGATCTTGACACTGCTGGTACAGGTCATCGGCAGGTTCACTCAGTTCCACATCCTCCTGTACCACATCAGCTCCACCTCTTGTGATATGGCTCAGCGGTGACGACGTGACCCAGACGTACCACATTCTCCACATGTAGAGTTTTGTGATTCAAATTTTGGACTTTCGGATCAGACGAAGAGGAAGAAAAAAATGGGGGCCTATGGGTGTCTCTAACGATTACTTGAAGGAGAGTGACTGTTTTGAGAATCCTTGTGGGGAGGCGTGGGAGAGGGGAATGGGCAGGCGGGAGGTTGTCTTACTGTATCTACTGTAGGCAACAATGGACACAGTCCACCAACTCTGGACCCAGGAGATGAGTAAGAATGAGAGGGTGGAGCTGGTGATCGATGGAGAGTGATCACCAATAATTTGGAGGAGATTGAGTGATGAGGAATCCTCGTGGGGGGCAGCAGGGGGAAGAGGGAGAGGAGGCAGTTCTTACTGGAGGCAGTGGCTGATAAAGTCCACAAACTCCGTGTCCTGGCTCTTGAGCACAGAGTGTAGTGGGAAGCTCCCCGGCAGGCTGTATGGTTTCTTCCAACCACCTGCAGGGGCCATGCACAGCGGAAGAGAGAGATATACATAGTTACAAACCACATCACCCACCCACCTATCCACCCACCCACTCACTCGCCAACCCACTCACCTAACCATCCCCCCACGGCCTACTCAACAACAATAACCGCCATTTGCCACTAAGTGGCAGTGACATCACCATGGCGCTTGTACCAGGCTATGTGCACTTTAAGGCCACCTGAAGTGTCAAAAGCTCACTGACAGGAGGTCATGGGACAGACTCCGGTACCATGGGTTGACTGATTGAGATGACTGGCTGTGGTAATTAAATTGAAGGTGGAGGGGTTACCAGCCTCTCGCACCCATTGGCCTCAGTGGTGGCTACAGGCCCCATGAGGGGAATTGCATGTTGAAATTGACCTTCCCTCCCTTGGCATTGCTTACCACAGCGTTACCGACCAGCACCACCTTTGAGGTAGGGTGTTGTTTTGCAACTTATCCCCGCCACCCCCTCACACCCACGCACACGCCTACCCATCCATCTACCCATCCACCTACCAACCCTTCTACTCAGAAAAAAAACACATCACTCCGTTGGAATTACGCAATAACAGCCCCAAGCCACCCCTTTTAACTTACCAAAGTATATCAATCCGTAAGGAGCGGCATGTATGAAGTTTCTTGGGGGCACACCCAGCCTCTGCACACGGTTCAGACAAAGACAGAGGTCAATCATAAAGCCTTAGTAGACTGTTGGGGCAAGTGCTGTAAGCAAGTAGCAGCATGTATTGAGGCTGGAACTGTGGCACACGAGGGCATGGTTGATCACATCGCCCCAGGTACGTCACACACCAAATTAGGTACTTATTTGAAGCGGAGTTGATCTAGGAGGCCTCGGGACCAGTTCTGATAATTGAACCTCAGGGCGGTACCCCAGGGTACCATAGTTCCCCGGCTCTCGCATAATGTCCGTGATGCAGTCATTTTTAGTCTGGTGATGGTCGGCGATGCGGTAATCGACTCATCTCAACGAGCTGTACACAATGCACTCTTAAAAGTTTAATTTTTCGAAAACGGATTTTTTAATGCTAATATTTGGTGTTTCGACATCGCGGAGTAGCACTGATTTCGCATTGATTGGTACCCCAGTCGCGGAGTTAAGTACACCCCTGGAAAAAAAAGTGTCCCAGAAATAAAATATTTAATTGCCTCGGCCATTTTGTATTATTTGGTACCCTGGTGTACCACCATGAGGATCAATTGCTGCCACCGGTGCTGGTGGTGGCAGTGGCCATGAGTGGGAATCAAACTCGGGTCTCTGCTGGGGTTTGTAGCACAGCGCGGTGCACTAACTACTGCACCACACATTCTATACACAAAGGCAAAGACAAATATCCCCCATATAGCTTTAACATACTTTTGGTCACACACATAGACAAGACAAACACGTGTACACACATGTACAAGACAAAGATCCCCGGTATAACCTAAACAGACTTGGGGCAAGTGATGTTAGCGAGGAGGCCCACGACCGGTTCAGATAATCGTCACGTGTTGGCTGAGAGCCAGAATAGAACTTGGGTCTCCAGGTTCGTAGCGCACCGTGTTAACCGCTACACTACCGTGTACAAGATACACATGTACACACACACGCACGTGTAAATACGCACACAGCACAAACAGCTGTAATTCGCCAAATCACCATACGGCCCCCCCTAACCCACGAGCGGACATTGTGCGAAATACCTCCATGCAGGACAGAAGAAAATCGTCTTCGTTGTTGGGCTGGAATAATTGCTTTCCAGTGGCCATCTCTGCTACCATGCAGCCCAGTGACCAAATGTCGGCAGTGCAGGTTAAATGATAGCCCAGCAACATCTCCGGAGCTATGTATGGCAGGGCATCACCGTGTCTGGCTGCACAATCACAACAACAAAAAATACATGCACTGTGCTCGCTTAGCCTTTAACAGCATCATCATCACACATGCAGTCACATAGATACGCACACAAAGAAGCCCACACACAGATGCCCACACACAGACACTCACACAAAGACAGACATAGACCCCATACACAACGGACACACGCAGACACTCAAACACATACACAGACAGACATGGGTATGCACATTTACAACATCCGCCATTCACCACGAAGTGGTAGTGACGTCAACATGGTGCTTGTGCCATGCTAGGTGTACTTGTAAGACGTGAAGTGTCGAAGGCCCTCTGGTAGGTGGTCACCGAACAGACCCAGGTGCCATGGGTTGACTGACTGAGATAACTGGCAGATGCACCAACTGTGTTCTCCACTGTGCCACCTCATTACATTTAAGCTGCCCGGTGCTCCGCTCAATGCTGTGAGGGAAACTGCCTCCAACTACCCAGCAGGGTCCCTCACAAGCCTCCTCCAGAGGCTGATCTTGACACTGCTGGTACCAGTCATTGGCAAGTTCAATCAGCTCCACATCCTTCTGTACCACATCAGTCAATATGTTCTCTAGCCCGTGCAATGCCCGTTTAGCCCTATCTGTCTGGCTGATCAAAAGCTGCTTGGGGATGCGGTGGCTGGGCACACGCAGATGAGGTCACTCACGTTGACTTCCCACAGTAAAGCTGGTCTTAAAATCCATGACCCTAATGGTGCCAGCCACGGTGTCTTTGACCATGATGTTGTTCTAGAAGAGAGGCAGAAGGGATTCACACACAGAGGTTATGTTGATAGAATTCAACCAGCAGTGGATCGATCATGTACCACAATACAGATTAAACAGGGGAATCAGAAGAGGTGGCGCACTCTTGCCAAGCGTCAGTCACAGCGACAATCGCTGTTTTCTGACAGCTATCACTGGGGGTGCCCCTTTCAAGTTCGTTAAGATGAGAGATGCGAGTGGCTTACGCGTGTTAATAACTGAGATATTGTCGAAGTAAAAGGGGATGGTGCTATCGACAACTGATCACCGTTGCTCCAACAGTAGAGCTGAAGGAAGTGCACAGCTGTATGAGAGCCTGCTTATGAATCCCGAAAAATCAGACAACGTGCATGGATTCTGTGATGCTTTCCACCATGCATTTGCCTTTCAGTTTTCCATTCGCAAAATCGAAGCTGACGGGCAACCAACAGGTCAAAATACGCATTAGGTATATTTTTTGAAAATTGTCGTTTTAGCTCCGGTTCATGTCTCCCAAGTTTTGGCCAACGCCATGATCAATGTGGCCAGTTTTCTCTGTGGTGAGTCCCCAATATAGACATGCCTCTTCACCAAAGTCATAATTTCTACCGGATCATCTTCACCAGTTTTACTGTGACCCTGCCTCCTTCCAAATAGACACAGGCCTAACACATGAACCTTGTGAGGTACAACACGACTCTTCTCCAAAGGCGCATTGAACACCATGTTCACTTACTGGCCTGATGGCTGCGTGGACGGCCTCCTTTAACTCCATATGCTTCAGGAATGTGAGGATTTCCCTGGTGTATGCTTTAATTAACGCCATGTCCAAGCCCCGGAGCCCTGCTTCTTCAATCACTTGCTGGAGACTCTCCCTGTGAGAGAGGCAGCGGCAGCAGCAACAACAACGACGTTTGTAGCGTCAGTACCATCCTGCAATGCTATGCTCATTCTGATAAGGACAATAATATTATTGTCCATGCACGTTCATGACCGATATTATTATTCATCATTAATCCTGTTTGGGTTTAGGTGTATTTGCTGATAAACCAAATCAGATGGCACATCTGCCCACTTATATTTTGTATATTATATCGATTTATATTGCACCTTATTCCAGCATTTGTAAAAATTGTACATGCCATGATTGTGGTTTAGATAAAGAGTGGGGTTGTAAAAAGTGGTGGTGTGGTTATGGTGACAGGACAACATGCGACAGGTTAAGGAGGGGTTGTGGTACGCCTGCTTGTAGCTGTAGGGGTAGTGATAGAGATAATGATATTGATAGGGGTTGTAGACAGCCTGGTCCTAGCAGAAAGGGTAAGTGATTGGGGTAGTGATAGTGATTGGGGTAGACCTGATCTTAGCTGGGGAATGGGAGGAGGGTGCGTGCATCTTGCACATCCCTACTTATTTGAGGCTGAGACCTAGGGAAGGCCCAGGACCGGTTCAGATAATTGTCACTGGTGTTGGCCGTGAGTGGAAATTGAACCTGGGTGACTCGGTTTCTAGTGCAGCGTGCTAATTGTTACACTACCGCTCCCTTACTCATATTCGCCAGAACAGGGGGGGAGACACAAACTAAACAGAAAAGCACCCGAGTTGAGAATCGAACCAAGGCCCTTCTCGCCGAGAGGCATGAGCGTCACCACTGCGCTGTCACCACCCTGCTGATGGAATGGGGTGTGGCGAGGTGAACAGGGGAAGGGTTGATAGAGAAAAGAGGAGGGGCCTCCAGTGCAACCACGTGTGTCCTGGTTGAGCCTCGCAGACACAGGGCAGCGCCACGGTATTACAATGTGTCGATGGCACAAGTGTCAAAAGTAACCACGCTATGGAGGAACATGTGGTACCTACTTCAACAGCTCCAGCACGATGCAGTAGTGCCCTCTGAAAGTGAAATCTTCCAGGACTTTGACGACATTGGAGTCCTGGTTATAGTCCTTGCGTTGACGTTCCATAGCCCTCTTGAGCCCCATCTCCAATATTTCATCCGTGGAGCTGCACAGAGGAAATCCACAAGTTAATCACTTAGACTTGTGTAAAGGATGCCCCGAAGTAACGCCTATTCGGAAATAAATAAATACATATACATTCACTGGGTCTAACGGCTTTGTGAGTTTGAAGTGCTCAACTTTCATTACCGAGGAGCTATCACGGGAAAAGTGGCCGACATATGGCACACAATCGGATTTGAAGGTAGAGAGCCATTCAAATAGGATTGTACATATGTATGCTGAACTTCATTTGCACTGTACATAGCCAACCATGGTAATCGGAGATGCGTGGGAAGGACAACAAACTTAAGACGAACAGCAGTTCTAAAGAAATTTGTTTTCAATTTAGATTTAAAAGTACATAGTTTCAGTGACTTTCTAATATCGGAAGGAAGAGCGTTCCAGACGGCCACAGAAGTGCATCTGAAAGCGTGAGATGCAGTGACCCTCTTTGTTCAAAGGCTAGCCAAAAGCCACTGCAAAGATTGGTCGTCAGAGGAAACTTAATGCAAATAAGGGGATTAAATTGGGAGAGACTGAACAAATTAAGAGGGATTGGTGGTAGAGAACCATGAAAAGTTTCAGAAAGGTTTGGGAAGAGGATAAAATTAGCTAGGGAGAAAAGGGGGTTTGGGGTGCTGCCTGAATAGAGTAATTCCCTGATGTGTGACTGTGATCAACTTGAGCCAGCTCCGAGCGTGGTCCAAGGAATGCTCAGGATTTTGTAGGAGCTGAGCCTGTGCCGAGCTATGGCTGAGCTGCTCAAGCATATTTAATAGCAGCCAAGTGACTCAAGCCAGAGCCTAAGACTGAGAGTTCGAGGCTGAGCTAGAGCTGAGCCATGGCTCTGAATGTGGGTCTCATATTGCAAGGCGAGCACAACTCAGGAAGGCGCTATGTTTCACTGACAGAGTCTGCAGTAGTTGCACAGTTGGCGCCAATGTTATTTATAATCACAGTAGTTGAGTCATGTGGAGGTGATTTTTCAGTATTGGGATGTTTGGTCCAATACCAGTTACACTGTATGTGTTTTTTAAGCTTGAGGAAGAAACTGAAACCATTAAACAAAACTATTTTAAATTTTACTAGGTAAGGCCCACTGACCTATATAGCTATTTTCTAGAGGCGACATGGCCATAGATGATAGCTTCACCAAGTGGCTTATCACGTTATAGCAGCCAAATACTCTAAATGCATGTTTCTAAATGTAGAGTAAAAAACTGGAGGACCCGAAGAAAATCCATGCTGCCACGGGGAGATCACTACAAATATATAGGTGTCATTGAACCCACGACCTCCTGCATACCAGGCGAGGGAGTTAAAATCTCGCCACGAGAAACTGGAGAACGCGGAGGGAACCAATGCAGAAGAGATGGCGAACATACTAACTCTACACGGAAGGGCGCCCAATTCAGGAGTCGAACCCAGGCCCACTTCTCGCTGTGAGGCACGAGTTTCACTTCCACATGGCCTCATTACGGTGCCTCTGTGGAGTCTTACCTTAAGGGTGTGACCAACATCTTCACGACCACGATGTTATTTGTCTTGTGGTCACGACACTCGATGACCTGGCCTTGATCTCCCACCACAATTGTCTTGAGCACCTCATAACGGTAGTTGAGGTGCACATGTGGGTCCTGAGCGACAATCAAACAGAGGTCAGGGGTGAGGGCACCAACTCCCATCATCAACACTCATTCACCCCCCCTGTTAATTCAGTGCTCGGTTGGACAGGAATGTCGCGGGTACAATTTAATAACCTGATTCACAGTTGTGACGAACTGAAGCATGATACATTTTCATTGTGTGTGTGTGTTGGTAGGAGAGAGAGCTCTGTCATGCTGGGAATTTTCATGTTTGGTTGGAAGACCATACTGTGTCTGATAATGCTGTGTGCAAGGACACTGCACGTCATCACGCAGTGAGTGATTATACTGTGTGAAGATACTGCGTGTGATGATGCTGTGCATGATGAAGATGATAATGAGGCCTGAAGTAGCAATCAGGGCAGCCGCCCTGGTTGCTACTTCAGGTGTAATAACAAGAAACCACGAACCCTGCTACTGCTGGGTTATGTGACCACCCCAATTAGGTGTTTTGTTGTGAGTCTCACCAGAATGTAATTATGCTCTTCGTCGTCGTAGCCATAGTTATTGGTGCCCCGGGAATCGTTGTGGAACGTATAGTACCAGATGTCTTTCATGGCGGCAAGTTCTGCCTTCTCTCGGCGAGTTAGTTGAGGGCCAATAAGACCCAGGATTTCTGCGGACATGAGAAAAACAATAACTGTAAGTGATTTCGATTTAAAGCTTTCGTGACTGCAGGGATTCATCTTCTTGGTTCTTTCGGTAAAGTCACGTAGAAGGGAAATAATAAAATAATAAAAAGACAGCGTCTTTCCGACAGACCTGTTCTTCACCTGAGGACGGCTGCTTGCGTTGTGCCCGAAACGTCGTGATAATTGTATTTTATTATGTTGTATTTTTATTATTTCCCTTCTACGTGACTTTACCGAAAGAACCAAGAAGAAGAACTGTACGTAATATTTTATCATCGAAGCGCGTTTTATATAGGACAGCCTCACTCAGTCTCAAGACTCCTTTTCAGGAGGTTCCTGCAGATCTTTTGCAGAATGGGAGCAATGCTGGTGCTGATATGTGTGATCCTAAGTTGAGGGATTTGTCAGGTAAATATTTCAGGATTGGAATGTTTTGGCCAATACATTGTGTGGTTATTTTTGTAGCGATGGGATGAAACTGGGATACCCATATGCCCACACACACTCACACACACTCTCACTCCCTCACGTTCTTCAGAACTGGGGAAGAATATAGAAACTACACACAGGAAGGTGCTCGAATGAGGAATCAAACCCAGGACCTTCCTGCTGTGAGACACGAGTGTTGCCGTTATGCTTACACCCTGCCACGTAAAGTTGTGATGCCACACTGGCTTATGTGGCTATTGATGTGTTTTTGTTGTTACAGTACTGAGGCCAGTGCATAGATAATCATCAGTTTGTAGAAAGTCTGGCAGACTAGGATTGAACAATTATTGTAACCATCATGTGAGAAAGAGATCAAAGTAAATATTGGAGTTCTAGTTAACTCCAAACTCTAGCTTCCAAAAGAGCGACTGCTAGGCTCTACATTATCACTCTCACTGTACCAGTCATTCAGCTGCTAATCAGAAGAAAAATACATATCCCCCCCATGCAACATGGCCACCTTGACATCATCCATGCAACATAGTCGACATGACATCACCCCTGCAACATGGCCACTGTTACGTCTCACATGACTATTATTACCTTTGGGTGATCTTCTCCGGATGGAGGCAGTAACCACAGTGTCGCAAGACCCGCCATTGCTTCCACCTTCAGCGTTGCTCATCTACACAAAGACAAAGGTTCCCCACATAGGATTCAACAAGGTGTTAAGTGCAGTAGGTGAGTACTGAGCAAGCACCGATGATATCTGGGCTCCACATTCAGGAGGGTCCTGCTGATAGTTCAAAGTTAATGTGCAAGTTTATTGATGGGCTATGTGATATATTGGTGTGGCTGAGGACTGCTTTGTTGTTGTTTTTGCTGCTTTTCCCAATATTAAATCTTGACTTAAAGCTTTCGTGACTGCAGGAATTCATAATCTTTGGGTATTTCCGTAAAGTCACGTAGATAGGTTCAAATTAAAAGAAAAAACGTGACGTTTCGATCACAACACAAGCGATCGTCATCAGGAAGAAAACAGAGGGGGAAAGCTGCTAAAAGCAGACTTCTTTAAAAGTTCAAAATGGGTGCAAGCCCAAGGGTCATAAACGAAGTGGGCGGGGCTAGTGATGTTAATATGAGAAATTAGCATGTTAATGTAAGATCGGAGAGTGGCCTCCACGGCGAGCACGCTGAGGTGGCTATGTTAATGTGAGAGATTAGCATGTTAATGTAAGATCGCAGAGCCGACGGTACGTGGCTACACCCATTTTAAACCTTTAAAACAGTCTGCTTTGAGCAGTTTTCCCCCTCTGTTTTCCTCCTGATGACGATCGCTTGTGTTATGATTAAAACGTCGTCATTTTTTGTTAATTTATTTTTAATTTGAACCTATCTACGTGACTTTACCGAAAGACCTAAAGAATATGGTTTCCCAATATTGATAAATAAGACTTGTATAATTAATTATTGATTGAAAGTTACTGACTTGCTTTCCATTTTTCTATTTTGCACTCCTATTTTATATTGTTTGCTGTTGTAACTTGCTGACCCTCCCATACTGGACATCTGTGAAAACAAGCTTCGTAGGTCATTGGATTCTTACAGTCTAAATAAAGATTCTGATTCTGATGTCAAATCTCAGCATTGGGATGTTTGTCTGATATCAAGATGCCACACTTGGATTTACATTGAGACAGAAAGAGGAACACGTGGATTGGAAGACACACAGGTTAATGGGATCATTCAAAATGTTAAGAAAACTGAGTGGGGCTGGGCCAGGACACGCCACGGTCAGAAGGGGGATGGTGATGGTTGATTGGTTGATCGTTAAGAATAATAACGAAGTGACAGCCAATAACGGAGTGGCAGGAACGCATCTGAGAAAACGTCCGCCATCGAGATGGAGCTATGAAATAGTATCATAGAATGCAGAGCATGCGATGGCCAGATTATTCCATCGCTAGATTGTGAGAGGTGCCAGTGGCTCGATGAGGAAGGCCTTCATCCAACAGTGGATAGATAAGACTGCTCTAAATGTTTATACATAGACAGGCAGGTACACAGACAGGATCTCAGAAATACATTCTGATAGAAACACACACATACACACGGGTAGGCAAGCAGATGCACACCCATGTAGACAGCTAGGCAACAGGCACATGGATGGAGAGTGGAGAACACACGTTCACCTCATACTTCACCGCGCGAGTCGAGGGACCCACACTTACTTCCATGGCAGCGACTTGCAGAGCAGCGTTGTGTACAGAGCTCACGTCGTTCCTCGCGTCGTCCGGGTCTGCGTGGAGAGCGGGGGAGAGAGGAGAGGGTCATGCAGAGTCGAGGGTGTGTGACGTAACTGGTTCCCATGTCACAGCACGAATCAGGTCACAGCACGGACTCACATCATCAACACCGACTCTGATCAGCACGGTTGGCTATGTACTGTGCGAAAGAAGTTCAACATACATACATATATCACCATAAACCCACATGAATAACATGGGCTTGCCTCATCAATACGGACTCACATCAACACGAACTCACATCATCAGCACGGACTCAGAACATCACCACGAATCCACAGAAACAACATGGACTCACTTCATGACCATGAACCTATGTAAATATCATGGACTCGTATCATCAATACGGACTCATACACTCAACATGAAACCACATCATCAGCAATAACCCACAATCGGCACGAATCCACGTCACCAACACAGACTCACATCTTCACCATGAACCCACATCATCAACACTGACTCACATCTTCACCATGAACCCACATCATCAACACTGACTCACATCTTCACCATGAACCCACATCAACACGTACTCACACCCTCACCGCGAACCCACGACACAGACTCACACCCTCACATAATCCTCACCTCGTCGAGTCTCGCTCCGATGGCTTCAGCTGCTGGACGATGTCGTCTCTCCGCGCCTCTCGATCGCCGCCTTTCGCCCAAACTGCCAGAGGCACGTGGGGGGCGGGGCCAGGAAACCACGCCCTCCGTGACGTCGCAGTCCGGAGCTCCTCCCCCTCAGCACATTCCCCCCCCCCCCCTATGCCCCCCTCCCTCCACTAACACCTCCACGAAAACAGACCACTACTTACACCACCACTAACAACCCCACCACCACTAACAACCCCACCACTAACAACAACCCCACGAACACCACTACTAACAACAACCCCACGACCACTAACACACCACCACGAACACCACCACGAACACACCACCACTAACACACCACCACGAACACACCACCACCACGAACACACCACCACGAACACACCACCACTAACACACCACCACTAACACACCACCACTAATCCACAGCGGGGATCCACTCCTCAGCTGATCTCCACTCGCGGCTGCTGCTGCTCTCTGCACCTCTACCGCCGCCTTTCGCACAAACTGCCAGAGGCAAGTGGGGGCGGGGCCAGGAAACCACGCCCTACATGACGTCACTATCTCTCAACTCCTCCCCCCTCCAGCCCCCTCCCCCCATACCCCCTCCCCCGCTTCTGCCGGGGCGAGTGGCGCCAACTTCTGAAACGGTTCGCTGTCTGGGCCTCCTCAGGGTCGACTCAGCCTGAAGGTGAGAACCTCGCATGGTGTGGACACCTCAGCAGTGGTGGGGGAGAGACAAAGGCGGTCCACAGCCGCAAGCTTCTAAACAGCTGCTGGGCTCGCGGCATCGGTTCAAGCAGAGCCCGGCTCTTCTGCTGCTGCTGATGAGGCACTGAAGGTGGAAACCGGCCCAGAGTGGCGCTCGAGTTGAGCCATTGCTGCTGATGAGAGGCACTCCCAGACGGCCGTACGGCTGATGGGATGAGTCAAGGAGACTTTGCTTCATCTCTGCACGGAATGATTTATTGTGGAGGCCAATCGCCTGCTGGCGGAATGGGCCTCCACTAGAGGCCGCTAAATAGGGTATTTGGTCTCTTCTTCCACGCTGATCTACACGTCTTCTTGGTTCGTGAGAATTATTTTATTGTGTTTTATTTTTATTCTTTTATTACTTCCCTTCTACGTGACTTTACCGAAAGAACCAAGAAGATGAATCCCTGCAGTCACGAAAGCTTTAAATCGAAAATGATCTACACGTGTTGGAGCAAGGTGAGCGTACCCACCCTTTACCCCACCACGTGCGGCAGAGGTGCAGGTTCCATTCCATCGCCCACACACCCACCAACTCACCCACCCACCAACTCACCCACCCACCAACTCACCCACCCACCAACTCACCCACCCATCAACTCACCCACCCACCAACTCACCCACCCACCAACTCACCACTCTAACCCATCGACTCACCCACACAGTGACACGCGGAGACACACGGAGACACACAGGGACATAGAGCCTTGACACAGTGGTTGTGTCGGTGGTGTGAGAGTAGCAGGATCAATGTGGTTGTTGTGGTGGTTTTGTTGCTTGTTATGGTTGTGGTGGTTGAGGTTTTAGTTGTGGTTTAGGTGGTTATGTTGGTTATAGTGCTTTTGGTTATGGTTAAGTGTGGTTGTGTAGGTGGTGGATATTATAGTTGTGGGGGTTATATTTTTTGTGGCAATAGTTGTGTACGTGGTGGTTGCGGTGGTCATGGATATAGTTGTTATAGTTGAGGTCGTGGTGGTTGTAGTTATAGCTATGGTGGTTATGTTATGGTTTTTGTGGTTATGGTTGTGGTTAATTGTGATTGTTGTTGGTGGTTGTTGTGGTCAAAGTTGTGATGGTTATGTTATGTTTTTGTGGTTATATTTGTGATGAAGGTGGTTATGTTGGCTGTCATGGTCGTTTATGTATGTGTAGGGAGCGGTAGAGTCGCGGTCAACACGCCGCGCTACAAACCCGTGGACACAAGTTCGATTCCCGCTCACGGCCAACACCAGTGACGATCATCTGAACCAGTCCAGGGCCTCCCCTACGTCGACTCTGCCTCAAATGAGTACCTGTTGCTGTGTGTAATAAACATCGCCACTCAGGAGACAAAGACGGTCGGGTATGGGGCTTTCCACCCACCCGCTTGTGTGGCACACTGCCGGCCTCCATAGGTGCTCGCTAACAGCACTTGCCCCGACAGTCTGTTAAATGCTGTACGGGAGATCTTTTTATTTTGTCTTTGTAGGTGTGTTGAACTTATTTCGCACCGTACGTAGCCACTTGTGCTAACCGGAGGTGTGGTTATAGTTGTAGTGGTTATTTTATGGTTATAGTTGTGATTATATTATGGTTGTGGTTATAGTTGTGTCCATAGTTTTAGTACTTAGAATTGTGGTTATATATTATGGTGATAATTGTGGGTGTGGTTATAATTGTAGTTGTTGGTTTTGGTTACAGTTGTGGTTATAACTGTGGTTCTAGTTGTGGTTTTAGTTATGGTTGTTGGTTGTGGTGGTTCTACTGGTGCAGATGGTGGGATGGAGGACACCTTCTGGGTCCCCTGCCCATGCGGTTCCAACAGCGATGGCTCCAGCCGGCACTGTCGCCCCTGTGCTATGTGGGTCACAAAACCTTGCCTTGCAGTCATTTTAGGAGCCCTCGCCTTCTCCAACTTCATTTGCAGCGTACATAGCCAACCGTGCTAACCGGGGGTACATTAAAACCTCGCCACAAAAGCCCTGTTGCTCGTGAGCTTAGCGACTCAAATAAATCAGGTGCTAGGTTTGCGTGATTATTGCTTACAAATCGGGGTCCATAATGATGAATATGGCAGAAGGTCGAGTTGTATCCATTTAAAACCAAACGTGTTCCTTACTAACCAGATTACAGGCAGTGCGTTCGACACCATTTGGAATGCGCTGTTGCGATGTGCTGTTCCTTTGAAACCATTATCAACACTGAGAAACCCATACAGTGATTTCCTGGATTGAAACAATGCAATGTTTGTTATCCAAACCACTATTGGCTCCCATAACACGTTTTTTACACGCAGCATCCAATAGTGGTCACTGTTGGACCAGAACCAGAAATATTACCATCTGCACATGGAGGCAACTTTCAATCATACATTTTTCACAGTTGGGAAAACATGTACGACATTAAGGAGATATTTGCCAGCATATTCTACTTAATCACTGTACGCGATGATGACAAATGTTGCATTTCTCAATCGTCAATAATTGTTGCACCAAGCTCAAACGAATGTGTCATGACGTTCACTGTATGCACAGGCATTGTCGGAAACTGTTGCCATACTTCAGACAAGACAGCACACATTCAGTTGTCTTTTTAAAACCTGCACCATCTGAAGAACCAAAGTATGACGGTGTTCTTCTGGAGCAATATTTAAAGCAAGTCGGTTGTTACTGCCGCTAACCCTGAGCCCAAGTCCTTGTGGCCCGGCTTCTGGGTGAGTTTGCAGTCTCCAGCCAGCCAGAGAATCAGCAGCCACAGATTTTCGAATAAAACCTTGTTTCGGTTTGATCCACCGAACAATATCCATTGACCACACCACAAGTAAAGCAATAATGTAACTCTGAACAAAAATGTGAATAAATTAGGACGGTTTATTAAATGCATTGTATCCAAGGAAATATGTACAGCAATAAACAAAATATATACAGAAATAGACTAAAAATATATTACACTAATAGACTAAAAATGTGTATCACGGGGGGAGGGTGGGTGGTGTGGTGATAGCATTCGTGGTTTACACAAATGTACGACCACCACCACTACCACCCCTACTGTGGGGTGGACCGGCCACCGCACAGTAGCACGCGGCGGAGGAGTGAGCGTATTGCTCTCCCCACACGAGCCATGCACCCTCGCTTCTTATTCATTTCCTTCATCTCCTTTTCCTCCTCCAACTTCTCAAACACCTGCACCATCATCTCCTCCACTACCATATTTCCCCCCTTATCCGGCTCCTCCGTCTCCTCCGGCTCCTCCTCCTCCGGCTCCTCTTCCGCCGTCTCCTCCGTCTCCTCTTCCTCCTCCACGTCCGTCACCTCATTCTCTAACTTCTCAACCTCCTGCACCATCATCTCCTCTACCACCATCTTCTCTTCCTCCACCATATTTGCCCCCTTATCCATCTCCTCCTCTGTCTCCTCCTCTGTCTCCTGATCCTGTTCCTCCGTTTTCTCTTCCTCCTCCACCTCAGTCTTTTGGTCTCCCTCATTTTCCACCACAACCTCTGTTTCCTCTTCAGAGGTCTGGGCAAGTGAGGTGGGCTGCACCGGTTTCACTCTGTGAAGACACACGCACGACACGACTCCACCTTTTGCTATGACAGAGATTGCAGTCACCTCCCCATCTCCCGTTGGTGTGGCAGATTAAACCGAGCTTAATAACAATGAAAAAAATTGAGTACGTTTCATGTCAGAGCTGTCATTCTGATGGGACAAGATTATCACGAAGGAATGTGCCACTGTGTCTCATTCAGTCTGCTGTAGTGTCACAGTAGCAGGCAGCGTTGCTTTGTAAATACAACTAAGTCATTTGTCATGATTTCTTTTTGTTTTCATGATATATTCTAATTGGGGCAAATATGACCCCTGGCACACAACGGCCTACTCGTTTTGAACGAACTTAGGGGAGATCTTCAACATCCACTGCAAAGGAGAGGGTGCATCATGTATTGACATCCTGTCATGGCAGTAATAACCATCAAGAGTGCTGCCGCTGGGCCGCATCACCCATGCACGATTGTTGTAAAAATATCTGATGGTGATTCGTGTTAGATAAAGCTGCCCATCTTGACTTCGATGGCATCTCAGAGTGCTTTACAACGCAATGAGGCACTTACATATCACATCTCGCACCTCAACGCATTTTACGGTGAATGAAGGGTTAGATGGTGAAGATTTGGCCGCATGGTTATGTGGCTCACCCACAAACCAATTATGGAAAATAAATCGGTCTACAGATGAATGTACACGTGGGGTAGGCTGGAATGCACTTGTGTTCTCCCCCCGTTCTGCATGGGTTTCCTCTGGGTTCAGCAGCTTCTTCCCCGAAACTGAACCCACAAATACAATACCACTGGTCTTGGATCAAAATCGACCTCTAAAGCACTCAATTGGGATCACACACAGCAACTTTGTTCCCTACTGCGAATAAAACTTGGCAGGGCCCTCTTGAATATTTTGTCTTGAGACTCAATGATGTTCATTCTGGGTAAACAAGCATAGTAATAATGATAAAAAATAATAAACACATACACAGGACACATGCAGAGTTGCTTACCGTGGCTCAGCGGCTCCAGACTTTGCATCGTATTCTCCGGAGCCCTCTTCTCTGGATCTCAGCGCTATCAGGCCCTGCACACTGCTAGCAGTGGTGGTGGTGGTAGCGGTGGTAATGGTGGTGCTGGTTGTGGCCGTGGCTGCCCCTTGATCATGGACCTCGGCCATGCCCTGAAGCCAACTGTGTGCGAGCGCCTGAGTGGGAGTCATCCGAAGATTTGGATCCCATCTGTTGAGAGGCACGCGGGGGCACACGTGGTGAGAGGCACGTTTCAAGGATTTACGTTTCTTCCCTTCTTCCACGAGGTCAAGGAATTTTCACCAGCAGCGGGGAGTACTCCACTGCCTCAGTAGCCTAAAAATGCACTTAGCCTGCCACTGCCCATCTTTCATGGGCCTCCACAGACACCGATCTTGACACTGCTGGTACAGGTCATCGGCAGGTTCACTCAGTTCCACATCCTCCTGTACCACATCAGCTCCACCTCTTGTGATATGGCTCAGCGGTGACGACGTGACCCAGACGTACCTCATTCTCCACATGTAGAGTTTTGTGATTCAAATTTTGGACTTTCGGATCAGACGAAGAGGAAGAAAAAAATGGGGGCCTATGGGTGTCTCTAACGATTACTTGAAGGAGAGTGACTGTTTTGAGAATCCTTGTGGGGAGGCGTGGGAGAGGGGAATGGGCAGGCGGGAGGTTGTCTTACTGTATCTACTGTAGGCAACAATGGACACAGTCCACCAACTCTGGACCCAGGAGATGAGTAAGAATGAGAGGGTGGAGCTGGTGATCGATGGAGAGTGATCACCAATAATTTGGAGGAGATTGAGTGATGAGGAATCCTCGTGGGGGGCAGCAGGGGGAAGAGGGAGAGGAGGCAGTTCTTACTGGAGGCAGTGGCTGATAAAGTCCACAAACTCCGTGTCCTGGCTCTTGAGCACAGAGTGTAGTGGGAAGCTCCCCGGCAGGCTGTATGGTTTCTTCCAACCACCTGCAGGGGCCATGCACAGCGGAAGAGAGAGATATACATAGTTACAAACCACATCACTCACCCACCTATCCACCCACCCACTCACTCGCCAACCCACTCACCTAACCATCCCCCCACGGCCTACTCAACAACAATAACCGCCATTTGCCACTAAGTGGCAGTGACATCACCATGGCGCTTGTACCAGGCTATGTGCACTTTAAGGCCACCTGAAGTGTCAAAAGCTCACTGACAGGAGGTCATGGGACAGACTCCGGTACCATGGGTTTACTGATTGAGATGACTGGCTGTGGTAATTAAATTTAAGGTGGAGGGGTTACCAGCCTCTCGCACCCATTGGCCTCAGTGGTGGCTACAGGCCCCATGAGGGGAATTGCATGTTGAAATTGACCTTCCCTCCCTTGGCATTGCTTACCACAGCGTTACCGACCAGCACCACCTTTGAGGTAGGGTGTTGTTTTGCAACTTATCCCCGCCACCCCCTCACACCCACGCACACACCTACCCATCCATCTACCCATCCACCTACCAACCCTTCTACTCAGAAAAAAAACACATCACTCCGTTGGAATTACGCAATAACAGCCCCAAGCCACCCCTTTTAACTTACCAAAGTATATCAATCCGTAAGGAGCGGCATGTATGAAGTTTCTTGGGGGCACACCCAGCCTCTGCACACGGTTCAGACAAAGACAGAGGTCAATCATAAAGCCTTAGTAGACTGTTGGGGCAAGTGCTGTAAGCAAGTAGCAGCATGTATTGAGGCTGGAACTGTGGCACACGAGGGCATGGTTGATCACATCGCCCCAGGTACGTCACACACCAAACTAGGTACTTATTTGAAGGGGAGTTGATCT
This sequence comes from Lampetra fluviatilis, assembly GCF_964198595.1. Classification (NCBI taxonomy): domain Eukaryota; kingdom Metazoa; phylum Chordata; class Hyperoartia; order Petromyzontiformes; family Petromyzontidae; genus Lampetra; species Lampetra fluviatilis. Next base: position 57,742 of record NC_136289.1, read on the forward strand.
AGGAGGCCTCGGGACCAGTTCTGATAATTGAACCTCAGGGCGGTACCCCAGGGTACCATAGTTCCCCGGCTCTCGCATAATGTCCGTGATGCAGTAATTTTTAGTCTGGTGATGGTCGGCGATGCGGTAATCGACTCATCTCAACGAGCTGTACACAATGCACTCTTAAAAGTTTAATTTTTCGAAAACGGATTTTTTAATGCTAATATTTGGTGTTTCGACATCGCGGAGTAGCACTGATTTCGCATTGATTGGTACCCCAGTCGCGGAGTTAAGTACACCCCTGGAAAAAAAAGTGTCCCAGAAATAAAATATTTAATTGCCTCGGCCATTTTGTATTATTTGGTACCCTGGTGTACCACCATGAGGATCAATTGCTGCCACCGGTGCTGGTGGTGGCAGTGGCCATGAGTGGGAATCAAACTCGGGTCTCTGCTGGGGTTTGTAGCACAGCGCGGTGCACTAACTACTGCACCACACATTCTATACACAAAGGCAAAGACAAATATCCCCCATATAGCTTTAACATACTTTTGGTCACACACATAGACAAGACAAACACGTGTACACACATGTACAAGACAAAGATCCCCGGTATAACCTAAACAGACTTGGGGCAAGTGATGTTAGCGAGGAGCACCTCTGAAGGCTGACACGCCACACGAGGGGGGTGGGTGGCCAACACCACTCCTGGCCGCCTTTTTCTCCCTAGTGGTGATGTTTACACTGCACCAGGTACTCATTGGAGTCTGAGTCGACCTAGGGGAGGCCCACGACCGGTTCAGATAATCGTCACGTGTTGGCTGAGAGCCAGAATAGAACTTGGGTCTCCAGGTTCGTAGCGCACCGTGTTAACCGCTACACTATGTGGGGGCCGTTGGCCCCCGGGGTCCCTCCCGCCTGCATCCCCTATTCCGTTTACGTTACCCCACCTCCCTATTACCCGCTACAGTTTCGCCGGCATTCGAACGCGACGCCCCTACTGTTACAGCCTCGCGCCGCGCTCCCACGCTGCGAGCATACGTGCGCACAGCATCATCAATCGAACGCCACACTCCCCCTCTTTACATCGCTACGTACAGCTCTCGTACACTGCGAGCGTGTGCCCGTCTATAGCCCTGTGCGGCACGTTACCAATGCGCATCCGTATCCGACACGTAACGAACGTATGCGCACTCCCACACACACGCCGCTCCGCGCACTCCAACTCAACTCACGTTATGATCGCGCACCTGTATCACACACGGAGTGAACACACGCGACACCCACTCTCGCGCCGCTCTGTGTAGCGCTCCCTCAAGGCGAGCCGCAGCACTACACTCACCCCTGACTACTCGCGTTATGATCGCGCACCTGTATCGCACCCGGGGTGGACGCACGCACACACACGCAGCTCCCCACGCGACACTGCACGACAAGATCACGCGAGACCACGCTTCGCTATTAATGATTTATTATATGCTACCTGCGAATTGATGTTGAATCAGTGAGTCGACGAGGCTGGCCTATTCCACTAAACCGGTACCTATTCCCTATTTATCGGCTATTATCCTACTTCACCTCCCCACTCACTGTTTGGCGCCCGCGGAGGTACCTCGATACGTCGCACGGACGTCCGGGTCGCTGGCTGGAGCCGCCGCTGGTCCGCTGGCCTGGAGAGAAGAGAGCGATTTCCCCTTTTTGCCCCCCTATTTATCCTCCCTACCTCAAAGGGAGGCTGCGCTGAACAATGGGCTCGTGCACCTCGAGCCCGCGCACGGCGGTTCCGGGCGCTTTTGATATGCTAATCAGTGAGCGGCGTTGGCGGCGTACATCCTAATTACTCCCTTACCCTTCCTAACAATGGGGCCTGCGCGCTCAAGCGTAATGTTCCCAACCCTCCATGACTATGCGCAAGAGCCCATGCGGTCCTGCTATTCATGCTGTCCCCTCCCTCCTCCGCCTGTCTCGTCGACCCGTGGGGGTGTGTGTGGGGGGAAAATGCGCCTCCACCGCGGTGGCCGAATGCCCCATGCCGCGACCACACCATATTAAGGCTGGTCGCAGCGCCGCGACGCAACGTAGCACGGGGGAGGTCGTCCAATTCCCTGATCGCCGGAAACTGTGAGAGTTAACCCCGATAAGGGTTTCTCGGATAAAAACCGGTCGGCCAGGTAACCTCCCCTTCCAGCTCTATGGGTGGGGGAAAATGCGTGCGGGTGTGTGCTTATGTGGGGGGGTGATGGGGGGCAGTGCGGTGGGGGAAGCCGGGCGGCTCCCTGGCTCGGCAGAGCGGCCCCGTCGCTGTGGCACCACAACTACCGTGTACACACATGTACAAGATACACATGTACACACACACGCACGTGTAAATACGCACACAGCACAAACAGCTGTAATTCGCCAAATCACCATACGGCCCCCCCTAACCCACGAGCGGACATTGTGCGAAATACCTCCATGCAGGACAGAAGAAAATCGTCTTCGTTGTTGGGCTGGAATAATTGCTTTCCAGTGGCCATCTCTGCTACCATGCAGCCCAGTGACCAAATGTTGGCAGTGCAGGTTAAATGATAGCCCAGCAACATCTCCGGAGCTATGTGTGGCAGGGCATCACCGTGTCTGGCTGCACAATCACAACAACAAAAAATACATGCACTGTGCTCGCTTAGCCTTTAACAGCATCATCATCACACATGCAGTCACATAGATACGCACACAAAGAAGCCCACACACAGATGCCCACACACAGACACTCACACAAAGACAGACATAGACCCCATACACAACGGACACACGCAGACACTCAAACACATACACAGACAGACATGGGTATGCACATTTACAACATCCGCCATTCACCACGAAGTGGTAGTGACGTCAACATGGTGCTTGTGCCATGCTAGGTGTACTTGTAAGACGTGAAGTGTCGAAGGCCCTCTGGTAGGTGGTCACCGAACAGACCCAGGTGCCATGGGTTGACTGACTGAGATAACTGGCAGATGCACCAACTGTGTTCTCCACTGTGCCAGCTCATTACATTTAAGCTGCCCGGTGCTCCGCTCAATGCTGTGAGGGAAACTGCCTCCAACTACCCAGCAGGGTCCCTCACAAGCCTCCTCCATAGAGGCTGATCTTGACACTGCTGGTACCAGTCATTGGCAAGTTCAATCAGCTCCACATCCTTCTGTACCACATCAGTCAATATGTTCTCTAGCCCGTGCAATGCCCGTTTAGCCCTATCTGTCTGGCTGATCAAAAGCTGCTTGGGGATGCGGTGGCTGGGCACATGCAGATGAGGTCACTCACGTTGACTTCCCACAGTAAAGCTGGTCTTAAAATCCATGACCCTAATGGTGCCAGCCACGGTGTCTTTGACCATGATGTTGTTCTAGAAGAGAGGCAGAAGGGATTCACACACAGAGGTTATGTTGATAGAATTCAACCAGCAGTGGATCGATCATGTACCACAATACAGATTAAACAGGGGAATCAGAAGAGGTGGCGCGCTCTTGCCAAGCGTCAGTCACAGCGACAATCGCTGTTTTCTGACAGCTATCACTGGGGGTGCCCCTTTCAAGTTCGTTAAGATGAGAGATGCTAGTGGCTTACGCGTGTTAATAACTGAGATATTGTCGAAGTAAAAGGGGATGGTGCTATCGACAACTGATAACCGTTGCTCCAACAGTAGAGCTGAAGGAAGTGCACAGCTGTATGAGAGCCTGCTTATGAATCCCGAAAAATCATCGACAACGTGCATGGATTCTGTGATGCTTTCCACCATGCATTTGCCTTTCAGTTTTCCATTCGCAAAATCGAAGCTGACGGGCAACCAACAGGTCAAAATACGCATTAGGTATATTTTTTGAAAATTGTCGTTTTAGCTCCGGTTCATGTCTCCCAAGTTTTGGCCAACGCCGTGATCAATGTGGCCAGTTTTCTCTGTGGTGAGTCCCCAATAGAGACATGCCTCTTCAGCAAAGTCATAATTTATACCGGATCATCTTCACCAGTTTTACTGTGACCCTGCCTCCTTCCAAATAGACACAGGCCTAACACATGAACCTTGTGAGGTACAACACGACTCTTCTCCAAAGACGCATTGAACACCATGTTCACTTACTGGCCTGATGGCTGCGTGGACGGCCTCCTTTAACTTCATATGCTTCAGGAATGTGAGGATTTCCCTGGTGTATGCTTTAATTAACGCCATGTCCAAGCCCCGGAGCCCTGCTTCTTCAATCACTTGCTGGAGACTCTCCCTGTGAGAGAGGCAGCGGCAGCAGCAACAACAACGACGTTTGTAGCGTCAGTACCATCCTGCAATGCTATGCTCATTCTGATAAGGACAATAATATTATTGTCCATGCACGTTCATGACCGATATTATTATTCATCATTAATCCTGTTTGGGTTTAGGTGTATTTGCTGATAAACCAAATCAGATGGCACATCTGCCCACTTATATTTTGTATATTATATCGATTTATATTGCACCTTATTCCAGCATTTGTAAAAATTGTACATGCCATGATTGTGGTTTAGATAAAGAGTGGGGTTGTAAAAAGTGGTGGTGTGGTTATGGTGACAGGACAACATGCGACAGGTTAAGGAGGGGTTGTGGTACGCCTGCTTGTAGCTGTAGGGGTAGTGATAGAGATAATGATATTGATAGGGGTTGGAGACAGCCTGGTCCTAGCAGAAAGGGTAAGTGATAGGGGTAGTGATAGTGATTGGGGTAGACCTGATCTTAGCTGGGGAATGGGAGGAGGGTGCGTGCATCTTGCACATCCCTACTTATTTGAGGCTGAGACCTAGGGAAGGCCCAGGACCGGTTCAGATAATTGTCACTGGTGTTGGCCGTGAGTGGAAATTTAACCTGGGTGACTCGGTTTCTAGTGCAGCGTGCTAATTGTTACACTACCGCTCCCTTACTCATATTCGCCAGAACAGGGGGGAGACACAAACTAAACAGAAAAGCACCCGAGTTGAGAATCGAACCAAGGCCCTTCTCGCCGAGAGGCATGAGCGTCACCACTGCGCTGTCACCACCCTGCTGATGGAATGGGGTGTGGCTAGGTGAACAGGGGAAGGGTTGATAGAGAAAAGAGGAGGGGCCTCCAGTGCAACCACGTGTGTCCTGGTTGAGCCTCGCAGACACAGGGCAGCGCCACGGTATTACAATGTGTCGATGGCACAAGTGTCAAAAGTAACCACGCTATGGAGGAACATGTGGTACCTACTTCAACAGCTCCAGCACGATGCAGTAGTGCCCTCTGAAAGTGAAATCATCCAGGACTTTGACGACATTGGAGTCCTGGTTATAGTCCTTGCGTTGACGTTCCATAGCCCTCTTGAGCCCCATTGTTGTATTCTAGCCTTCTTCCATCATTGATATATAATGAATGAAAACACACCAAAGCGCAGCAAACTGCAAAACACCAGGTGTTGTAGTAATGAACGGGAGGAGGGCTAAGATGGCAGAATTGCAACCTTGCTTCAGGGATAGATAAGGCCTGATAAACGGGCACGTGCCACCTGCAAGGGCAGAGACAGTGGGAGAGTCAGCCAGACAGTTAAAGCAAAAAGCCCAACCATCTATGACCTCAGCACATGGGCGAATAATGGAACAGTGTCGACTCGAATGCAATGAAAGGAAGCAGAGGCGCCTTTGTCTGGATCACGGCCACAGAAGGCCGGGGGTCATCACTGATTGTGTGTTAGGGATTTCGAGCTAATTGGAACACGTACACACAGAGAGGAGAAACACGCCTTGTTCTCTGCAGCTGAGGTAGCCAAGATAAGCCCAGCTCAAGGTTGTGTACACAGGAGAGGGGGCTGATTAACAACCACTGCACGTCTGAACGTGAGGGGGCCTTGTCCTGGAATTAATCACCCTCCCAGAGAAGAAGGTTGGATGACCACAGTGAGACGAATAAGAGTGTTGTCTCTCTCTCAAGGTTGCAGGCTCAGCTGAACGGCGAGGCTGCGGGGGCCGCCGGGAGTTCATGTTTGCCTAGTTAAGTCAAAAAGCTCAATTATTCTGTATTGCTATTAAAGTCACGTTAAAGTCGGAACTTAACAACAGGGTAGGCTCGACCCGAAGCATAACGGGATAAATCACCACCAGGTCGAAATAAAATACATAATAAAAGAGCGATGTTAAATCCAGGGTCGGAGAGAAAGGGAGATCCCGGCCGTCTTTGTATCCCCGCAGCGCGGGATATGAGTGTGTATACGCTCGGGGAAACACCTCTACTTGAGTCAAGCACCACGATGGGAAATGACAGACCTTAGGTTAAATACAGAATCATAACTGGGAAATGGTAAGGGACAAATGTTAAAACTTTTAATAATTTCTTCGTGCGTCAGTGAGGTCAGGGAGAGTGCCCCTCCCTCCAGGTGGTGCAACACGGACAAAGATGCCTGTGAGATGGTTTGTAACGTCTGTGTTTTGGTTCATGAAGAAGGCCAACCAAGAGATAAATCGCACCCAGACCGAGAGACGACCTCGAGGCAATTGTAACACCTGACTGTTTGCTCGTGGATTTTATGGAGGGAATATGACCACGGAATATACCGTGGGTGATGCACACAAGGACACACGGACGTACGGACACACACATGAACACACCTACACACGGACAGATCCTGACACAGTAAATCAAAAGAAACCCCGCCTTGTGGGCAGGGTCCAAAGGGATTTTTCGGCATAAAAGAAAGGACTCTGAGCATTGGAAACCAGTTCGACCAGGAGAGTCAACTCATCACGAGTGCGACCAACGGGTCGACTCATGAGCGAGCTCGACCGGAAGGGTCGGGTCGACTCATGAGCGAGCTCGACCGGAAGGGTCGGCTCGACTCATCAGCCGAGTTCGACCAGAAGGGTCAACTCACCAGCCGAGTTCGACCAGAAGGGTCAACTCACCAGCCGAGCTCGACCAGCGGGTCGGCTCGACTCATCTTCAGCTCGACCGAGCGGGTCGACTCAAGGGCGAGCTGCGACTAACGGGTCGGCTCGACTCTTCAGCTTCTGGGACTCAGCCGAGTTCAGACGGCTCTCGGGGCTCGACTCAAGCGGCTCCCCATCTCCTCTGCAGGCGGGCAAGACCCGCTTGACAGCTCAACCTCTGCCGAGTCGGTTTCCCTGCTGCCGCGAGAATCGCGGTTTGGCGACGACGCTGCGAGCGAGCTGTGGGCGCCACCTACCGACCGGGTTCCGAACTACGACAGCGTATCAACAGGCATCCAACCAATTCCCCACGGCGACAGAGGAGCGACTAATACGTATGACGCGCACCGCCCCCTCACCACACGACCCCCAGGCGTCTGTTTGACATAAAGAACCGACTCCGAACACTGACTATTGAAGACAACTCTTACCACTCAAACCCACTCGAACCCATAAGCCATCCGTGGCTGTGAAGAAAACACTCGAGACCGAGTGATGGCCATCCGTCGTTTATAAGAGTATTCGTAATTTTATCTTTAATATTTAGTGGGCTGTACTCTTAATCGCATAAATTCCCAACAGATCCATCAATACGAATTGATTCTTGGCACCTCCTTCCGCCGAGCAACGCTCACGTGGGGAGTGGTGGCCCACCAGATCCTTAACAGGTGATCTGGTCCCCAATTAGTAAACTTGATAAGATAACGATCTTCGGAAAAGGAGAGCCGTCGCAGGCCTTTACTCCGAGCCATTCTGCTGTCAGATAACCTGCCGATGTATCTGTTGAGATTGGTGCCTTTAAGAATAATAACTGTCTTGATTGTGTTTTTATCGCCGTATAATCTTTCAAGTATCTTTCATTCATTAACGTTAAGGTTTTCTTAGCATAGTATTTGCATGTTTTAACGACTCTCTCTCACTAACAACCATCGCGTTACGCGGGATCCATGTGCCGTTGTCAAGTGAAATCAGACAATCATTGATGATACTGTATTGATGCCGTGTTGACGTTCCGGGATTGAGAGTTCGCATACTATATCATAGTTGAGGTTGAATTAGTAATAAATTAATTAATACAGAAGTGGTTGTGTGATTCTTTCCTGAAGTCTATGCATAAGATCTGCTTCTGCGTTGAGATCTGAACTTGGTGACCTTAATAAACACACTAATACATACTCAGTAAATGTTAAAGCGATAACGGGGCGAACCGGGGACCTAAAGATAAGCGAGAATGAGACGAACCTAGACAACGATGCCGAGTTAATCTAAGTTAATCTTGCATACTTACACCACACCTACATAACTGCATACGATTAATTGCCTTATTCCGATCGATAACCCACCCTCGTCACCGAGGCGGGGTCTGGTTATCATAACGACTGGCATTATCATAATTACTCCCACTCGCATAATTACTACAATTACCTCTCGAATTGGCATAATTAAATGTGCATAACTACATGATTAACATATTTCCGGATAATTATACAAATAACCAAATTTCATTTGATTATTATTATTTTCACTGAATATTCATAACCCACATATACAACATAATAATTTCACCCACGCACGCATACAACACATCAAAATTTTCACACCCAACATATACAACATAATGGGGGCTCTTGTCCGGGATCTCTCGCAGACAGTTTATGCATGAATTCAAGAACGAATCACTGTTGTGTTAATCAAAGAGTTGTGAACTAACGTTGCCTTGTGATTGTAAACGGGCGTAAAACAAAACAAAACGCGCTCTGAAGGGAAATACCAGAGTAGCAGAGTATAACAAAGACAGCTGGGCTGAGATTATTTGCTCGAGTTGAACTGACGCATCCTGTGATACAATTGTTTATAAGTGCTCTGAAGGGGAATTCTAGAGTAACTCACGCCGCACATGAGATGTTAGAATTAAGATACACTCTTAAGTCTATTAACCACACTACGTAATAGAGATGGCACAGGATTCACAGCATTCTGAGGTTGACACACCAACGCATAACACTGATACAGAGTGGACCTCTGAGGAGGAGATGGAATCTATGGAAAAACAATATCGGGAATTTGTGTTAAAACGTACTGGACGGACTGCTAGCCAGCAGACGGAGCAGAGAGATATATGGGAGGGGTGCCATACAGAAGATGTTAAGGCCCACAGAAGGAAACTACTTAAGGACGTGATGAAATGTGGCAAAGCCAAACGTGACGTAAAAATTGCAGAAATAGCGAGGGTAGACTCGTATCTCCTCGCACAGACAGACAGAGAAAGATTATGGAATGAGGAAAAATTTGAAAGGGAAAGACAAGAGAAACTGTCCTTAATGGAGCAGGTAAAGAATCTGCACGCCCTCGTGAGAGAGAAAGAATCCGCACTAAATGCACCAGTGAAACACCCAGACGCTGATACACAGAACACATACGGGAGTAACAATTTACCACACTCCGAGCCACGTGGACGTAGCCCAGGGCCAGATCCCACAATGAGTATGGCTACTGTGCAAAGCAATTTTGATGAAGTAACACCCTCGCAAATCGAGGAGAGAGAAGAGGAAATAATAATACAAACGGGAAAACATGAGGCCGACCACCCCAACGTTAGAGAGAGACAAATAATTAACCCTAAGTCATCAGGATACACTGTAATGATAGGGCGGAAAAGGGCGGAGCTGGTGCAAGACGGGAAACATGACCTAAACAGCACACCAGGCAGACGCACGCTACGCAAGTATGACCGACATGATGCAGATGACAGGGACAGCTCACCAGAGAAACGCACCTCACGCAAATATGACCGACATGATGCAGATGACAGACACCGCTCATCAGAGAGACACACCTCACGCAAACATGACCGACATGATGCAGATGACAGACACAGCTCACCAGAGAGACACACCTCACGCAAACATGACAGACACAGCTCACCAGAGAGACACACCTCACGCAAACATGACCGACATGATGCAGATGACAGACACAGCTCACCAGAGAGACGCACCTCACGTAAACATGACAGACACAGCTCACCAGAGAGACACACCTCACGCAAACATGACCGACATGATGCAGATGACAGACACAGCTCACCAGAGAGACGCACCTCACGTAAACATGACAGACACAGCTCACCAGAGAGACACACCTCACGCAAACATGACCGACATGATGCAGATGACAGACACCGCTCATCAGAGAGACACACCTCACGCAAACATGACCGACATGATGCAGATGACAGACACAGCTCACCAGAGAGACGCACCTCACGTAAACATTATCAACACGACAGGGGTAACAGAGAGAGTTCACCAGAGGGACGCATGACACGTAAATATCACCCACGCAAAATCACCCGCACCACAGATGACAGAGACAGGAATCCCGATAACCATGAAGCACGAGACAAACGTAAATACAACACCTCACCTAGCAGGCACCACACACGTAGTAGGCAGCATGAAGGTCAAGGACAAAAACACTCACCACATAGACACCGCTCAAGGAGATCACGCACACCAACCCACAAACACGAATCACAAGACCCACATAAGGAAAACAAGAGACACAGACACGGGAAACATGACAACAGGGATAGTGGAGACAAGGGTAGCTCAAGTGAGCACTCCTCAGGAACCGACACCACTGATGACGAACAACGCACTTTTAACAGTAAGACACTAAAACTAATGGACAAAGCACTCGTGAGAATTCCCTACTTCGATCCACATAACAAGAACAGGGACATACACACTTACATAGCTACGGTAGAACAGGAGGCTAAGATCCGGGGTCTGGGTAAATCAGCAGAAAAGGCATGTTTATTATCAAGGAGCCTACATGAACCCGCCAGACCATGGGTAGCCTCCCTGCCAAATAGGGTGAAGAGTGACTTTAAACAATTGAGCCGAGCAGTAGTTAAGAGATTTGGGGAATACTCCACACTATCCGAAGGATTGAACGCGGCAAAGTTGATGACCCAGCGTGTAGACGAAGACCCACGAGATTATCTCCTACGCCTTAAGAAAGCATATTACGCAGGGGACGGGGACAATGCCCAGGGAGATAAGACAGTCTTAAAAGTGATGTTCTTTCAATCATTGAGACCTGAAATAGTGAGAATAGTAGGAATGATGTTGGACCCCGAGACTGCCTCCCTACGCCAGATTGAAAGCAAGGCCCACACGGCCTGGGTGAACGGACGGAAAACCACTAGCATAGCCAAAACCCACATCGTCACCAGAGATAAAGAATGCCTCGATCTGGAGGGAAGCGAATCTCCAAGGAATAATATTAGCGCCACACGGGGTGGACATGAATTCCCCCAGGAGAGGGCGCCTAACCCAATAGAATCAACACCCGTCCACAACACGCTGAATAGCGTTCCACGTGGGGGGAGGAACGAGGCCAGGAGAACCTGGCACTCACAGCCGCCACCACCATGGAATGCAGAAGAGGGCGGAGGCTGGAATTATGGAGGAGGAAAAGCGAGTGACGGGCCATACCTACCCCGCGGAGGCCGACGCCCACCAAACCAGTCACCATATCGTCCCCTACTGCCGCCTCCACTAACAATAGAGCATAGACCACCGTTAGCTAACAGGAATCGATATGCTCACCACATCAGGATGGAAAAAGAGCTCCTAGGGAGTATGAAGACTCCCATGCAAATAGCGAAGGGAAGAATACCAACTATACCCACACAGGAGGAGGACACACCCAGTGCAAAGGTAGCCCAAGTGAACGTAGGGAAGACAAGAAGCCCCGAAGCAATCACCGAAGTGGTACCAGAGGGAAAAGGGTACCATCTGGGGGAATTGATTCCCGTAGGACCAGTCGGACGAGTCCACGTGGAAGTAATACTGCAAGACACCCTGACCAGCCAGGGCCTTTGTGATACTGGAGCAGAAATATCCATGATATCCAGAGAATTATTTGACGAACTCCAGACTGCCCTCCAGAGGAAGAATGAAACACTACAGATGATGCCAAGTAAACTTACCTACTCAGGATGTGAAGGGACCCACATGCGACCATTGGGCAAAGTTATGACGAAGTTGACGTTCAACAAAATCAACATGAACCATCCCCTATATGTCGTACGGAACCCCGGAAAAGAGCTGATCATTGGGATAGAACTAATGAATCGCCTGAAACCCATTATGAACCTTGAATCCCGACAAATTTGGGCACAATCAATGCCGGAGCAACAAAGGGACTCAGAAGATGAAGACGTTATGAGAGACTCCACGGGAATCCAAGTGATAACACAAGAGCTCAACGTCCTATCAACGACAATCAGGAACGAAGACGAGCTCCCAGCAGGAATTCGAATCACTCAGCTAATGACTAACAGACTGAGAGAAGACCGAAAGGAAGCCGACTTAGAGTCAGTATCACCAAATGACCATCCCCTCATGGAGTATATACCGCCCCCTGGAGGCCAAACCTACGAACTGCAAACCGATGAAGGAAAACACAAGGGCAAGAGCGTATTACCCTCGGATGAAGCCAAGGCAACTCAACCGATAGTAACGCAAAAGGAACTTTCAACCGAGCCGCCCGAAACCACGAAGGCCTTGGACCCAGACCCAGGACAAGGAGTCTCCATAATAGAAGAACAAATCGAACAACAAATTGAAGCAGCAGACGCCCTCGAGAACGACACTCAACGAAATGAGCTTCGTCAACTGCTCCACAAATACCACTTCCTGTTCTCAGAAGACCCCTATGATTGCGGCAAAACCGACCTACACGTGGTATCTATTCCCACACTGGAAGGAGCGCCAGCGGTATATGTGAAACAATACAAGATTCCACTGGCTGCCTACGAATCAATCCAAGAAACCTTGGAGAACCTACTCAAGAAGAATATAATTCGAGAATGCAACTCAACCTACAACTCACCGATTTGGCCTGTATTGAAACCCACAGGCAAGTGGCGACTCACCATCGACTATAGGCAACTCAACAAAACGGTTCCCCTATCTCGATGGCCAATGGCAGAAATCGACCAGAATCTCAACCAAATAAAAGGCGCAAAAATTCTCACCACCATGGATCTATCAAATGGCTTCTGGACCATGCCCGTGAAAGAAGCGGATCAATACAAGTTGGCATTTACATTCAATGGAATACAGTATACTTGGAACCGATGTCCATTTGGATACTCAAATTCACCTGCGGACTTTAACATATTCCTACACAAGGCAATGGACGACGCAAAAGAGCGAGGTACCATCGTCTATGTCGACGATATACTGGTCAAGGACTCCTCATGGGAAGAACACCTCGAGAGCCTCCAGCATACCCTCGAGCAGTTAAAGGAAGCAGGCGCAAAGAGGACAGTACAAAAACCGACAGCAGGGACACGCCCTGAGGAGCGCAGGCATGAGCCTTTGAATGGAAAATATCCAAGGGAAACCAAAATGTATGTGGGTCGGAGTGCTAAAATGGAGACGAATGTCCATGACGTATCGGGAATGGTGTTGGAATCCAACACACTCGTAAAAACAAAGAGGGCAACATTACGAGGGACAGAATTAAATCGACACACTGACTCGGCAAATGTGCATGTAATCGCAGAGAGAGCGAATGCCAGTGATGACGGAATACCGAAGTTGGTTGTGTGCGCGAATTCTGATTATGTGCAGCACAATTTTACACCCCACACTCCCACGACGCGAGAGAGTGAGAGGGGAAATTACAAAAACGAACCGGAAAACCGTGATCGAATGATCAAAGTGATAAGTGGTAAACCAGACACTCAGAACTTGGTAAAAGATTGCAAGGATGTAACAGGAGGAAAATAACGCAAAAATGCGTTCGAAACCGCTACCTAGCGTTTCCCAGGATTTAGCAAAAACAAAAAAAATTAATATCCGTCGGAGTTATGAGGGATGAGAACCATGTAACTGGTGATATCGATGTTAAAGTTTATTTCTTTTGCTTATTTCAAATGTAACCATGTTACGATTGTGATACATATGCGCGCGTCGTAAGAAATAACCGCCGAGAGTGAGGGCGGCTTATAGATTCATAACGCAAAAAAAGGGGCATTTACTTGGTTTGGAAATTCGCCAGTGGCCAAATCGACCCCTGATAATTTTCAAACGGGCGAATTGTTGTGTCTATCCTTTTAATTAAGAACAATTCAAAAAAATATAATAATATTTTTAAATTTATATATATACCTTTTTTTTAATTAATTAATGAAAACAACTCACTTCTCCTCACAAGAACACCAGGAATCCATGAAACATGGAGGGCGGTTAAAATGTTGAGAGTTCGGTCACAAAGAGGTCATGGACATCCAAATGGACAAAAGATGTATGGACTAGCCTCCCAAGACATCTGGAGATATACAGAAAAGGGCAGAATAAATAACGGTTGGAACTTCGCGTTTTCTTAACGTTTTCCTTACCGAAAAGTAGAAACCTAACAAAGATAATTAACCAACAAACAATAATTTTTATTATTATATGTTTCCTACCTACACGACCTTCCAAAATAAAAATAAAAACTAAAGAGTACGAATTCCAGAAAGCTTAAGTGGAAACATAATAACGCTTAACCTTAGGACATAAAAAAAATTAACTCAGAATAAACACCAATCTCTGGGGAACTAAACTAAGGGGCATATCACACTACAATAATGTGTAACATGTTTTCCAGGAAATGGCAGCCCTCCTGCTCACGCTCCTGCTAACGTACCTTGCCAAGCTAGAAGGGAGCCAAGAGCTGATCAAGCCAGGACCAGAATCCGGGGTGATGCTGAGAGACTCCTCCAGCTTCCTAGTAACCGAAACGAAAATAGTAACCCAACAAGTCTATGTCTCCTTGGAACCTGCCTTGGTGGTAAAGAAGCACTTCGGGAAGTTACCACCCCAAGCTACCCAAGCAACCCGAATATGGTATTATGACTTCCTAAGATACAGTGAACAGAATGTCGGAACGATCCTGAAGCAATTACAAAGAACCATGATACTTCCCCCCACCACTGTCAACCTAACACGTTCCAAGAGGTCTATCGGCCTGGGAGGGGTCTTTGGAATACTATCCGGTTTTAGCTCCTTAATCACACTAGGAGTATCCATATCCAACGCCGTAAAGATTGGACACCTCACGCAAGGTATCGAGAATTTACAGCTCGATATGCATCAGATCCAGCAGCAAATACAACACCAACAAAAGAATCTGGTCGAAATGGGATCCACCCTCCGAGACACCGTGGTTCTCGTAAACCTACATTCTATCATGATTAACTTAACATTCCAAGAATTGAGTTCTGCAATCCGAGATCTATACGAAGAAGAGAGTATTCGAGAGCCAATTCAGTGGGTGATCCAAGACTTGTTGCGTAGCACCAGCGGCAGCATCAGTGATCTTATACAAGGACAAATTCCGTCATATCTGGTAACTCCAACACTGATAAAAGATGTGCTACAAGCAGCATCCCCGGAAACAATCAGTCCAACTCAAGTACAAATTGCCTTCAACATGGGTACAGCCACACCCATACATGTGGACCCCCAAACTAGACAGCTGGCATTTTTGCTAAATTTACCCCTGGTCAAACCCGGAAATGTATTTCGATTGCGGACAGTATTGAACGTGGGTACATGGAATAACGACATTTACTCCAAGATGGAAACTCCCGTAGTGGTGGCCTACCAGGAAGAAGGCCCCCTTAAGTACCTGGTGCCTGACCTAAACCTGTGTCAAATAATGAAAGAGGTTCATTGGCTCTGCCCAGGGGAACCATTTCTGACCAATACAGCAGAAATAATGTGTGGTCTGTCAAACCTAAGCTCTAAGGAAACTTGCAAGTTGAAGCTAAGTAAACCCAAAGAAAGAACCGGAACAGTGGCCATGATAGCTAATGCCCAGTGGTTGATTAGCACCCCTCTAGATACGGCAATTGTTTCTACCGATCAACACTCCATCACCATGGAAGTTCCGATTCCAAGCCACGTCGCACTGGTCACAATACCAAGAGGAACATTCGTACGCATAGGGGACAAGGTATTATATAACCTAGACAAAAGCCTACACCAAGCGGAGGTAGAAATAGTAGACACATTCCGAGGCCACAAGTTTGAGATAAGCAGCACTCTGTCCAACTTGTTGAACAGTAAAGAATTCCACATGGTGAAATTATCCCTCAGCGAATCAGAGATTAACATAACAGATCTTACTTGGGCGACCAAAGAGGCTGGATATCAGCGAAATCAACGGATGGGGATGGGAATCACAGGGGCAACAGGGATAATCATACTAGTCCTGGCTATTCTAACCTTAACATACCATGTGGCCAAAATAAAGACCGAACTTAAAAGACTAATCGCAGGCACAAGCCACCTACCATTCAAGCTCAGGAACACGAGATTGAGCAATAACAAGGCCTGATGATGCCACCCAAGAATAACCGTAGAAACTATCTTTTAACGATATCTCCTATAACACGTAGTCAATAGAATAATTTCTCCCTCCCTTATCGTTTTACCTTCCTTTAGAATGTTTTTTTGTCACATATAACCATGTAAGTTGTGACACGTACGCGCGCGTTGTAAGGAAATAGCAGCAAAACTTGAGGACAATTGATGGTCATGATGGAAGAAGGGTATACATTTTTTTAAAAATAACCCGTGGCCATTTGACCACTGGCCATTTTTAAAAGGGCGGAATGTTGTATTCTAGCCTTCTTCCATCATTGATATATAATGAATGAAAACACACCAAAGCGCAGCAAACTGCAAAACACCAGGTGTTGTAGTAATGAACGGGAGGAGGGCTAAGATGGCAGAATTGCAACCTTGCTTCAGGGATAGATAAGGCCTGATAAACGGGCACGTGTCACCTGCAAGGGCAGAGACAGTGGGAGAGTCAGCCAGACAGTTAAAGCAAAAAGCCCAACCATCTATGACCTCAGCACATGGGCGAATAATGGAACAGTGTCGACTCGAATGCAATGAAAGGAAGCAGAGGCGCCTTTGTCTGGATCACGGCCACAGAAGGCCGGGGGTCATCACTGATTGTGTGTTAGGGATTTCGAGCTAATTGGAACACGTGCACACAGAGAGGAGAAACACGCCTTGTTCTCTGCAGCTGAGGTAGCCAAGATAAGCCCAGCTCAAGGTTGTGTACACAGGAGAGGGGGCTGATTAACAACCACTGCACGTCTGAACGTGAGGGGGCCTTGTCCTGGAATTAATCACCCTCCCAGAGAAGAAGGTTGGATGACCACAGTGAGACGAATAAGAGTGTTGTCTCTCTCTCAAGGTTGCAGGCTCAGCTGAACGGCGAGGCTGCGGGGGCCGCCGGGAGTTCATGTTTGCCTAGTTAAGTCAAAAAGCTCAATTATTCTGTATTGCTATTAAAGTCACGTTAAAGTCGGAACTTAACAACAGGGTAGGCTCGACCCGAAGCATAACGGGATAAATCACCACCAGGTCGAAATAAAATACATAATAAAAGAGCGATGTTAAATCCAGGGTCGGAGAGAAAGGGAGATCCCGGTCGTCTTTGTATCCCCGCAGCGCGGGATATGAGTGTGTATACGCTCGGGGAAACACCTCCACTTGAGTCAAGCACCACGATGGGAAATGACAGACCTTAGGTTAAATACAGAATCATAACTGGGAAATGGTAAGGGACAAATGTTAAAACTTTTAATCATTTCTTCGTGCGTCAGTGAGGTCAGGGAGAGTGCCCCTCCCTCCAGGTGGTGCAACACGGACAAAGATGCCTGTGAGACGGTTTGTAACGTCTGTGTTTTGGTTCATGAAGAAGGCCAACCAAGAGATAAATCGCACCCAGACCGAGAGACGACCTCGAGGCAATTGTAACACCTGACTGTTTGCTCGTGGATTTTATGGAGGGAATATGACCACGGAATATACCGTGGGTGATGCACACAAGGACACACGGACGTACGGACACACACATGAACACACCTACACACGGACAGATCCTGACACAGTAAATCAAAAGAAACCCCGCCTTGTGGGCAGGGTCCAAAGGGATTTTTCGGCATAAAAGAAAGGACTCTGAGCATTGGAAACCAGTTCGACCAGGAGAGTCAACTCATCACGAGTGCGACCAACGGGTCGACTCATGAGCGAGCTCGACCGGAAGGGTCGGCTCGACTCATCAGCCGAGTTCGACCAGAAGGGTCAACTCACCAGCCGAGTTCGACCAGAAGGGTCAACTCACCAGCCGAGCTCGACCAGCGGGTCGGCTCGACTCATCTTCAGCTCGACCGAGCGGGTCGACTCAAGGGCGAGCTGCGACTAACGGGTCGGCTCGACTCTTCAGCTTCTGGGACTCAGCCGAGTTCAGACGGCTCTCGGGGCTCGACTCAAGCGGCTCCCCATCTCCTCTGCAGGCGGGCAAGACCCGCTTGACAGCTCAACCTCTGCCGAGTCGGTTTCCCTGCTGCCGCGAGAATCGCGGTTTGGCGACGACGCTGCGAGCGAGCTGTGGGCGCCACCTACCGACCGGGTTCCGAACTACGACAGCGTATCAACAGGCATCCAACCAATTCCCCATGGCGACAGAGGAGCGACTAATACGTATGACGCGCACCGCCCCCTCACCACACGACCCCCAGGCGTCTGTTTGACATAAAGAACCGACTCCGAACACTGACTATTGAAGACAACTCTTACCACTCAAACCCACTCGAACCCATAAGCCATCCGTGGCTGTGAAGAAAACACTCGAGACCGAGTGATGGCCATCCGTCGTTTATAAGAGTATTCGTAATTTTATCTTTAATATTTAGTGGGCTGTACTCTTAATCGCATAAATTCCCAACAGATCCATCAATACGAATTGATTCTTGGCACCTCCTTCCGCCGAGCAACGCTCACGTGGGGAGTGGTGGCCCACCAGATCCTTAACAGGTGATCTGGTCCCCAATTAGTAAACTTGATAAGATAACGATCTTCGGAAAAGGAGAGCCGTCGCAGGCCTTTACTCCGAGCCATTCTGCTGTCAGATAACCTGCCGATGTATCTGTTGAGATTGGTGCCTTTAAGAATAATAACTGTCTTGATTGTGTTTTTATCGCCGTATAATCTTTCAAGTATCTTTCATTCATTAACGTTAAGGTTTTCTTAGCATAGTATTTGCATGTTTTAACGACTCTCTCTCACTAACAACCATCGCGTTACGCGGGATCCATGTGCCGTTGTCAAGTGAAATCAGACAATCATTGATGATACTGTATTGATGCCGTGTTGACGTTCCGGGATTGAGAGTTCGCATACTATATCATAGTTGAGGTTGAATTAGTAATAAATTAATTAATACAGAAGTGGTTGTGTGATTCTTTCCTGAAGTCTATGCATAAGATCTGCTTCTGCGTTGAGATCTGAACTTGGTGACCTTAATAAACACACTAATACATACTCAGTAAATGTTAAAGCGATAACGGGGCGAACCGGGGACCTAAAGATAAGCGAGAATGAGACGAACCTAGACAACGATGCCGAGTTAATCTAAGTTAATCTTGCATACTTACACCACACCTGCATAACTGCATACGATTAATTGCCTTATTCCGATCGATAACCCACCCTCGTCACCCAGGCGGGGTCTGGTTATCATAACGACTGGCATTATCATAATTACTCCCACTCGCATAATTACTACAATTACCTCTCGAATTGGCATAATTAAATGTGCATAACTACATGATTAACATATTTCCGGATAATTATACAAATAACCAAATTTCATTTGATTATTATTATTTTCACTGAATATTCATAACCCACATATACAACATAATAATTTCACCCACGCACGCATACAACACATCAAAATTTTCACACCCAACATATACAACACCATCTCCAATATTTCATCCGTGGAGCTGCACAGAGGAAGTCCACAAGTTAATCACTTAGACTTGTGTAAAGGATGCCCCGAAGTAACGCCTATTCGGAAATAAATAAATACATATACATTCACTGGGTCTAACGGCTTTGTGAGTTTGAAGTGCTCAACTTTCATTACCGAGGAGCTATCACGGGAAAAGTGGCCGACATATGGCACACAATCGGATTTGA
The DNA here is from genome assembly GCF_964198595.1 of Lampetra fluviatilis. Classification (NCBI taxonomy): domain Eukaryota; kingdom Metazoa; phylum Chordata; class Hyperoartia; order Petromyzontiformes; family Petromyzontidae; genus Lampetra; species Lampetra fluviatilis. Next base: position 77,746 of record NC_136289.1, read on the forward strand.
AGGTAGAGAGCCATTCAAATAGGATTGTACATATGTATGCTGAACTTCATTTGCACTGTACATAGCCAACCATGGTAATCGGAGATGCGTGGGAAGGACAACAAACTTAAGACGAACAGCAGTTCTAAAGAAATTTGTTTTCAATTTAGATTTAAAAGTACATAGTTTCAGTGACTTTCTAATATCGGAAGGAAGAGCGTTCCAGACGGCCACAGAAGTGCATCTGAAAGCGTGAGATGCAGTGACCCTCTTTGTTCAAAGGCTAGCCAAAAGCCGCTGCAAAGATTGGTCGTCAGAGGAAATTTAATGCAAATAAGGGGATTAAATTGGGAGAGACTGAACAAATTAAGAGGGATTGGTGTTAGAGAAACATGGAAAGTTCCAGAAAGGTTTGGGAAGAGGATAAAATTAGCTAGGGAGAAAAGGGGGTTTGGGGTGCTCCCTGAATAGAGTAATTCCCTGATGTGTGACTGTGATTAACTTGAGCCAGCTCCGAGCGTGGTCCAAGGAATGCTCAGGATTTTGTAGGAGCTGAACCTGTGCCGAGCTATGGCTGAGCTGCTCAAGCATATTTAATAGCAGCCAAGTGACTCAAGCCAGAGCCTAAGACTGAGAGTTCGAGGCTGAGCTAGAGCTGAGCCATGGCTCTGAATGTGGGTCTGATATTGCTAGGCGAGCACAACTAAGGAAGGCGCTATGTTTCACTGACAGAGTCTGCAGTAGTTGCACAGTTGGCGCCAATGTTATTTATAATCACAGTAGTTGAGTAATGTGGAGGTGATTTTTCAGTATTGGGATGTTTGGTCCAATACCAGTTACACTGTATGTGTTTTTAAGCTTGAGGAAGAAACTAAAACGGTTAAACAAAACAATTTTAAATTTCACCAGGTAAGGCCCACTGACCTATATAGCTTTTTTCTCGAGGCGACATGGCCACAGATGATAGCTTCACCAAGTGGCTTATCACGTTATAGCAGCCAAATACTCTAAACGCATGTTTCTAAATGTGGAGTAAAAAACCGGAGGACCCGAAGAAAATCCATGCTGCCATGGGGAGATCACTACAAATATATAGGTGTCATTGAACCCACGACCTCCTGCATACCAGGCGAGGGAGTTAAAATCTCGCCACGAGAAACTGGAGAACGCAGAGGGAACCAATGCAGAAGAGATGGAGAACATACAAACTCTACACGGGAGGGCGCCCAATTCAGGAGTCGAACCCAGGCCCACTTCTCGCTGTGAGGCATGAGTTTCACTTCCACATGGCCTCATTACGGTGCCTCTGTGGAGTCTTACCTTAAGGGTGTGACCAACATCTTCACGACCACGATGTTATTTGTCTTGTGGTCACGACACTCGATGACCTGGCCTTGACCTCCCACCACAATTGTTTTGAGCACCTCATAACGGTAGTTGAGGTGCACATGTGGGTCCTGAGCGACAATCAAACAGAGGTCAGGGGTGAGGGCACCAACTCCATCATCAACACTCATTCACCCCCCCCTGTTAATTCAGTGCTCGGTTGGACAGGAATGTCGCGGGTACAATTTAATAACCTGATTCACAGTTGTGACGAACTGAAGCATGTGTGTGTGTTGGTAGGAGAGAGAGCTCTGTCATGCTGGGAATTTTCATGCTTGGTTGGAAGACCATACTGTGTCTGATAATGCTGTGTGCAAGGACACTGCACGTCATCACGCAGTGAGTGATTATACTGTGTGAAGATACTGCGCGTGATGATGCTGTGTATGATGAAGATGATAATGAGGCCTGAAGTAGCAATCAGGGCAGCCGCCCTGGTTGCTACTTCAGGTGTAATAACAAGAAACCACGAACCCTGCTACTGCTGGGTTATGTGACCGCCCCAAGTAGGTGTTTTGTTGTGAGTCTCACCAGAATGTAATTATGCTTTTCGTCGTCGTAGCCATAGTTATTGGTGCCCCGGGAATCGTTGTGGAACGTATAGTACCAGATGTCTTTCATGGCGGCAAGTTCTGCCTTCTCTCGGCGAGTTAGTTGAGGGCCAATAAGACCCAGGATTTCTGCGGACATGAGAAAAACAATAACTGTAAGTGATTTCGATTTAAAGCTTTCGTGACTGCAGGGATTCATCTTCTTGGTTCTTTCGGTAAAGTCACGTAGAAGGGAAATAATAAAAAGACAGCGTCTTTCCGACTGACCTGTTCTTCACCTGAGGACGGCTGCTTGCGTTGTGACCGAAACATCGTGATAGTTGTATTTTATTATGTTGTATTTTTATTATTTTATTATTTCCCTTCTACGTGACTTTACCGAAAGAACCAAGAAGAACTGTACGTGATATTTTATCATCGAAGCGCGTTTTATATAGGACAACCTCACTCAGTCTCAAGACTCCTTTTCAGGAGGTTCCTGCAGATCTTTTGCAGAATGGGAGCAGTGCTGGTGCTGATATGTGTGATCCTAAGTTGAGGAATTTGTCAGGTAAATATTTCAGGATTGGAATGTTTTGGCCAATACATTGTGTGGTTATTTTTGTAGCGATGGGATGAAACCGGGATACCCATATGCCCACACACACACTCACACACACTCTCACTCCCTCACGTTCTTCAGAACTGGGGAAGAATATAGAAACTACACACAGGAAGGTGCTCTAATCAGGAATCAAACCCAGGACCTTCCTGCTGTGAGACACGAGTGTTGCCGTTATGCTTCCACCCTGCCACGTAAAGTTCTGATGCCATACTGGCCTATGTGGCTATTGATGTGTTTTTGTTGTTACAGTACTGAGGCCAGTGCATAGATAATCATCAGTTTGTAGAAAGTCTGGCAGACTAGGATTGAACAATTATTGTAATCATCATGTGAGAAAAGAGATCAAAGTAAATATGGGAGTTCTAGTTAACTCCAAACTCTAGCTTCCAAAAGAGCGACTGCTAGGCTCTACATTATCACTCTCACTGTACCAGTCATTCAGCTGCTAATCAGCAGAAAAATACATATCCCCCCCATGCAACATGGCCACCATGATGTTCCTCATGCAACATGGCCACCTTGACATCATCCATGCAACATAGTCGACATGACATCACCCCTGCAACATGGCCACTGTTACGTCTCACATGACTATTATTACCTTTGGGTGATCTCCGGATGGAGGCAGTAACCACAGTGTCGCAAGACCCGCCATTGCTTCCACCTTCAGCGTTGCTCATCTACACAAAGACAAAGGTTCCCCACATAGGATTCAACAATGTGTTGAGTTAAGTGCAGTAGGTGAGTACTGAGCAAGCACCGATGATATCTGGGCTCCACATTCAGGAGGGTCCTGCTGATAGTTCAAAGTTAATGTGCAAGTTTATTGATGGGCTATGTGATATATTGGTGTGGTTGAGGACTGCTTTGTTGTTGTTTTTGCTGCCTTTCCCAATATTAAATCTTGACTTAAAGCTTTCGTGACTGCAGGAATTCATAATCTTTGGGTCTTTCCGTAAAGTCACGTAGATAGGTTCAAATTAAAAGAAAAAACGTGAGGTTTTGATCACAACACAAGCGATCGTCATCAGGAAGAAAACAGAGGAGGAAAGCTGCTAAAACAGACTTCTTTAAAAGTTCAAAATGGGTGCAAGCCCAAGGGTCATAAACGAAGTGGGCGGGGCTAGTGATGTTAATATGAGAAATTAGCATGTTAATGTAAGATCGGAGAGTGGCCTCCACGACGAGCACGCTGAGGTGACTATGTTAATGTGAGAGATTAGCATGTTAATGTAAGATCGCAGAGCCGACGGTACGTGGCTACACCCATTTTAAACCTTTAAAACAGTCTGCTTTGAGCAGCTTTCCCCCTCTGTTTTCCTCCTGATGACAATCGCTTGTGTTATGATTAAAACGTCGTCATTTTTTGTTTATTTATTTTTAATTTGAACCTATCTACGTGACTTTACCAAAAGACCCAAAGAATATGGTTTCCCAATATTGATAAATAAGACTTGTATAATTAATTATTGATTCAAAGTTACTGACTTGCTTTCCATTTTTCTACTTTGCACTCCTATTTTATATTGTTTGCTGTTGTAACTTGCTGACCCTCCCATACTGGACATCTGTGAAAACAAGCTTCGTAGGTCATTGGATTCTTATAGTCTAAATAAAGATTCTGATTCTGATGTGAAATCTCAGCATTGGGATGTTTGTCTGATATCAAGATGCCACACCTGGATTTACATTGAGACAGAAAGAGGAACACGTGGATTGGAAGACACACAGGTTAATGGGATCATTCAAAATGTTAATAAAACTGAGTGGGGCTGGGCCAGGACACGCCACGGCCAGAAGGGATGGTGATGGTTGATTGGTTGATCCTGAAGAATAATAACGAAGTGACAGACAATAACGGAGTGGCAGGAACGCATCTGAGAAAACGTCCGCCATCGAGATGGAGCTATGAAATAGTATCATAGAATGCAGAGCATACGCTGGCCAGATTATTCCATCGCTAGATTGTGAGAGGTGCCAGTGGCTTGAGGAGGGAGGCCTTCAACCAACAGTGGATAGATAAGAATGCTGTAAATGTTTATACATATGTAATAAAGGACTCGATCCTGGGTCTGTCTCCGTTGTCCTTTATTCGGGTTCTTACACTTGTCCCACACGGCCCTCGCTCAGAGCTCTCCCCTTGGCAGCTCCGTAGCTGCCCTCGCTCCCGTAGCCTCCACACCTCTGCAGCTCCGCTGCAGATCCCCTGTGCAGTCCTCCGGCTGCCCTCACTGCAGCTCCACCGCTGCCCGTCATTCCTCTGCGCTTGGTCACCGCTGGCCGACGGTGCCAAGTCTTACTCTGCGTGTGTGTGGCGATCTCGCCACTCCTCGACCTCCGCCCTGCGTGGCCTCACTCTAACTCTATCTCCCACACTCTCCCGTCTCTTCCGGTATCTCTCCCTTAAGACCTCACCCCTCTCTCACACGTGACCTAACTCCTCCCCCCCATGACGTCATATCCGCGAGGCCGTTTACGCCCGCATTACACCACCCTCCCCCGTAGAGAAAATCCAGCCGACCTCGGCTGAACAATAACGAGACAAGTAATGCGAGCGAACACAACCATCACACATTCAAGGACAACGAAGCATACAATAAATATAACAACAACAACAAAACACAACAGTAAAATTCAACGAAATGTAAGGGACTTTGAGCGCGTTCGGGTCGCCGGTCCGTCCCGGACGGGCGGCGGCCCTCCTGCAGACCGGGAACGTGACGGGGTTTTAGGAGCGACAGGATGAAGTCCTCCTGTCGCTATTGGAGGCCCGTCAACGTCCCGGTCCCGTGTCCCTGAAGGCCCAGCGTCGGGGGTGCGTCGCGATCGTGTCTGCGACGGGGTCGGAAGGGCGGCGGGGCTCGGAGTCCCCGCAGCCGTGGTAGGCACACCCCGAGCAGAGTCTCCTGTCTCCAGCAATGTCACGGCCGGCTTGTCTGTAAAAGGCACAACAGGCGCTCTTGCAAGGTCAACAGGCACAGGCAAGGGTCAGTCGGCAGCCACAGACCCCGGCAAGGCAACATCGGGAGATGACGCATCGTTTCGAGGGGCCACATATGGTTTCAAGCGCGACGTGTGAACGAACCAACGCCGAGATCCAAACCGAACACGCGCAGACTGTGGGTTGGGAACCTCGATGAGGCGAACCGGCCCTTGCCATGGTTTGTGTAATTTAGGAGAGGTACCTGGCCGCACCTGCGGGCAATGGAGCCAGGCCATGTCCCCCACCTTCCAGGGGCACTCCCCCTTCGAGCGTCGAGCACACCGCTCGTTCCGGGCCTGGGCTTTGGCAGTAGCCATGCGGGCCCCCTCCCGTGCCTCAGTAACCCGGCGAACGGTATCCCGAATGTAATCAGGAAGAGGCTTAGCAGGTCCCCTCACTCCAGTTCCCAACTGCACATCCATTGGCGGCACGTTCTCGCGACCGTACATAAGGAAAAACGGCGAATATCCTGTAGCCGCATGCGGCGTCATTCGGTATGCCAAAAGTACCCCAGGGATATGCAAATCCCAATCCGATTGTTTTTCACTCACGGTGTGACACAACATGGCGGACAAAGTCCGATTTAGCCGTTCGACCATACCATCCGTTTGCGGGTGGTAGGGAGATGTCCGTATCTTTTTAGTTCCAAGAGCCGCGCACACCTCCCCCAACAATTTAGAAGAAAAATTCTGGCCTTGGTCTGTGAGGAGCCTCTCCGGCGCCCCCTTGTCCATAACGTACCCGAATAGAAAGGCGTCTGTGATAGACGCCGCTGACTGGTCAGGCAAAGGCCAGGCCATCGGCCAGCGGGAGAGGTACTCCACCCCAACTAGCAAGTATTTATTTCCCTTAGCGGATGGCGGGAAGGGTCCCAAAATGTCCAACGCCACCAATTCGTTAACTCTAGACACCTGAATAGACTGTATGGGCGGCACATATGGTTGTTTAGGTGGTTTTCGCCGGGCACAATCGGGACACGCGCGAACGTGACCGACGACATCCGTTGTCATGCCGTGCCAAAAATAGTCTCGCTGTAGCGTCAATAGGGTCTTCTGCACCCCCAGATGTAAAAGCGTGTCCCCATGCAGAGTCCTAATCAACTCGTACCGCAAGGATGCCGGTACAACCAGACGCCAGCGTTCCTGTAACCCTTCCCTCCACATCAGCAGACCATCGCGGAGAGCGGTTTCCGGCATACCCCCCGTACCCAGTCCCCCACTCTTCATCGCAGTCCGATTCCGTAACGAGACCAATGAACCATCAAACATTTGTTCCCGAATCCACACAGCCCTTGGAAGATTCAGAATCCCATCAGCCGGTCCCGGCTCCTTTGGAGCTTCAGGCACGTCGACCGCCAACGCAACAGGCTGAGGAGGTTGCTGAATCGGCGCACATCTATGCGTCCCCGACGCGCACGCACAAGGGGATCGCTGCGGCAACCTATAAAGCGCGTCCGCATTCGCGTGACGCACCCCCTTCCGATGGTGAATTTGGAAGGAAAATTCTTGCAGCGTGTCCAACCACCGCGCCAACTGGCCGGATGGTTGGTCCATCTTGAGAGCATACTGCAAGGCCGCATGATCCGTGCGTACAATAAACGAACGACCGTAGAGATACAGTCGAAATTGGCGGAGAAAGAAAACAATAGCCAAAAGTTCCCTGCGTGTGACGCGGTAGAGAGTTTCTGCGGGAGACAAAACCCGGCTACCATACGCCACCACGCGTTCCACACCACCTTTTGACTGAGACAACACGGCCCCAATGCCCGTGTCACTCGCATCCGTATCCAGAATGAAGGGGTGATCGAAATCAGGATAATCTAACGTCGGTGCCGTAGCCAGTCGATCGCGCAGGCCCTGAAACGCCGCCTCTTCCGGCGGTCCCCAAGCAAATTTCCTTCCTTTACCCGTAAGGAGGTGCAAGGGCCTCGCGATCGTCGCGAAATCCGGAACAAACCTCCGATAGTATGAGGCAAACCCCAAAAACCGACGTACATCCCCCACCGTGGCCGGGGTTTGCCAGTCACGGACGCATGCTGTCTTGTCCGGATCCGTGGCCACCCCGTCCGCACTTATGATATGCCCCAAATAGCGCACGGACCGTTGCAGTAGGTGACATTTCTTAGGCTTAAATTTCAAATTTGCGGAACGCATCCTGGCGAACACCGCCTCCAACCGCAGTAAATGCTCATCAAATGTGCGGCTGAAGACGATAATATCATCTAAATATATCAGACATGTCTCCCACTGCAACCCCGTTAACACCAACTCCATCAACCTTTGAAATGTGGCAGGGGCAGCATTCAGCCCCATCGGAAGACAATTAAATTGGAATAACCCCTGCGGCGTACGGAAAGCAGTCTTCTCCCGCGAGGGCTCGTCAAGGGGAAGCTGCCAGAATCCCGAAGAGAGATCTAGCGTTGAAAAGAACTTCGCCCCCGACAAGGCATCGAGGGAGTCGTCCATACGCGGCAGGGGGTACGCATCTGCCACAGACACTTCATTCAATTTTCGAAAGTCGACACAAAATCGCAATTTGCCATCCTTCTTTTTAACCAAAACAACAGGCGCACCCATATGGCTGTTAGATGGAGATATTATGTCCGCAGCCAACATGTCATCCACTGCCCCTCGAACCTGATCTCGCTCCGCCGGACTCATCCGATGCGAGTTTAACCGAATACGGGCAGCGTCCCCTGTGTCAATATGATGGTAAAGCAACGAGGTGCGTCCCAAGTCCAAATCGTCGGAGCTAAACACATCAGAATAACTCAATAATAATTTACGAAGCGCACAACGTTGTTCACCGGAAAGGGAAGAATTTTCCCCACACAATTCGGCGATCCAGCGATTATCTGCGGCACCAGGACTTGAAACACCACCAACCACGACCTGGCTGCCCAGATGATCCTGTGCCGTAAACGCCGTAGTGGCATGTGCCACAACCGTACCAGCCGGCACACACACATTTTCGGTACTTGCATTAAGCACCTGCAGAAACGGCTGCTGGTCAGGCCGGACACTAGTTTGCGCCCCAACGAGCGCCGCTCCGCCCATTATAGTGGCGGACGGCGACAACAAAACCCCAATTGCACCCTGACGACCAGGTACAGGCTTCCGATATCGCAAGGGGATAAGCATCTGTGAGCCAGGTGGAATATCAACAGATACCTCGGACAGCGCCTGCACCTGAGCGACCGGAGCAGGTCGCCCCCAGGGCGACGGTAGAAATGTAATTTTTCGCCCACCCGGTAATTCAATGCAGTTTTGATTAATTCGAATTAGAATGGGCATCTTGGCCAGGAAGTCAGTTCCCAACAAACAAGGAACCGCGAGGGACCTCGAAATTAACACAATTCCCGAGGCCGACACTCCCCCGATAGATATTGTAGCGTCCACCTGGCCCACAATGCCCATGCTACCCCCGTTGGCAGCGACGCAGGAATCGTAAACCGGACGCACGGCCTCAGGTGGGATGTTCAACAGATGGAAAATGACATCCGATATAATGGTCGCGGACGCCCCGGAATCCACTAAAACACGTACGTCCACCCCTTGTATAGAACCAGGTACAGTGGACGAACCAGTAGCGGCCGCGACGACCCGCCATGCCAATTTACGCCACTGCGTTACCGAGCGACGTGGCCCAGTCGATGGCCTCCCCCCGTTATTAACAACACCCGGATCGCACGACAACGGTGATGAGTGAGGTGTCAAGCCTTGCCGGGTGTCTGGTGCGCACCGACTTGCCTGTCCTGGAGGATCCTTCCGTGGCACGTCCGCTGACGAGGCCTCCTGCTGGGGCGGACCCGGGACGCGGGCCCAGCAGTCCCTGGCGTAATGGCCTTTACGGCCGCAGCGGAAGCAGTCGATGTTATTGCGCCGCGCCGCAGGCACCCCGTTCCGACGCTCCCGTGGCGGCGGCGCAGATCGCGGCCCCGGCGTACTGCGGGCCGACCACTGAGCAGAGGCGGCTGTCAGCTCCTGCGGGCCCCCCCCGTCTGGAACGTACACCGCCTTCTTGGGATCCCAACCCGCGGCACCTCCTTCGACGATGGGCCCCCCGTCCACGCCGTGACTTGCTTCCAACGGCGCAGGTTGAACTGGGCATCAAGACATTTAGCGGCCGCCCGGGATGTGAGCTTTTCGTGGCCACACACCGGCATAGGAATCCCCAAATCCCGGGACAGCTCGAGCATCTTACCCAAGATGAGAGGTTCGAGCAGGTCAGGCTCCGTCTCCGGGTATGCAGCCATGGCCAACTCCAACACCGCACCCCTGTATGCCACCGGCGACTCTTCGGGTGCTCGCTGACGTTGAACAAACCGGCGATGAGCATCATCCGGTGGCTCATATGCATCTGCCATCTCGTCGAAAACCCCTCAATGTTTTCTTCTTCTCGGCCTTTATAGAACGGAAGAATCTCACCGACTCGTCATCGAGAAGAGTCGGTAAAACCTCCAATGCCTCAGCGTCCGTCCACCTTGCTGAGCGTACCGCCGCCAAAAATCTGCAGGCGAAAGCACTCCAATCGCCCCCGATGGAGAATTCTTTAACGGTCGTGAGATGACGACTGCGACTCCTTGTTGCGCCGTCCTCAGCCGATGACTCACCGGGCGGCATATTCAAAATGGCGTCGCATCGCAACGTGTTCAAAATGGCGGCCTCTCGCCGCGGAGAGCACAAAATGGCGGCTTCCCGCCGTTCTTCTCCTGCCACGCCCAAGATGGCGTCGTCTTGCCGCGTGGCCAATGGCGCCGACAGCGGGAGCAAGGCAGCGACCTGCGGACCTCCATCGGCTCTCCCCAACGCCGTCCTCGGCGTGACGAGCTCGCACAATTGCGCGAGCACGATTTTCAGTGTCTCCAGCTGCGCCGCCATCTGCCTCCATCGCCAATCCGCGTCCTTCGGCGCAGACGGGTCCACCGACGCGGCGACATCTTGGACTCCCGGACCCGTACTCGTCCCTGCACGGATCTCCTCCTCCATCGCAGGCAAGTCCACCGCCTGAGAAAGGTCGTCGTCGTCGGATGATGATGCAGATTATGGCGCAGGAATAATCTTTTTTCTGAGCTGTTTTGACATGCCGTTTCACTTCTGACACCAGTGTAATAAAGGACTCGATCCTGGGTCTGTCTCCGTTGTCCTTTATTCGGGTTCTTACACTTGTCCCACACGGCCCTTGCTCAGAGCTCTCCCCTTGGCAGCTCCGTAGCTGCCCTCGCTCCCGTAGCCTCCACACCTCTGCAGCTCCGCTGCAGATCCCCTGTGCAGTCCTCCGGCTGCCCTCACTGCAGCTCCACCGCTGCCCGTCGTTCCTCCGCGCTTGGTCACCGCTGGCTGACGGTGCCAAGTCTTACTCTGCATGTGTGTGGCGATCTCGCCACTCCTCGACCTCCGCCCTGCGTGGCCTCACTCTAACTCTATCTCCCACACTCTCCCGTCTCTTCCGGTATCTCTCCCTTAAGACCTCACCCCTCTCTCACACGTGACCTAACTCCTCCCCCCCATGACGTCATATCCGCGAGGCCGTTTACGCCTGCATTACACATAGATAGACAGCCAGGTACACAGACAGGATCTCAGAAAGACATTCTGATAGAAACACACACATACACACAGGTAGGCAAGCAGATGCACACCCAGGTAGACAGCTAGGCAACAGGCACATGGATGGAGAGTGGAGAACACACGTTCACCTCATACTTCACCGCGCGAGTCGAGGGACCCACACTTACCTCAATGGCAGCGACTTGCAGAGCAGCGTTGTGTACAGAGCTCACGTCGTTCCTAGCGTCGTCCGGGTCTCTGCGTGGAGAGCAGGGGAGAGAGGAGAGGGTCACGCAGAGTTGAGGGTGTGTGACGTAACTGGTTCCCATGTCACAACACGAATCAGGTCACAGCACGGACTCACATCATCAACACCGACTCTGATCAGCACGGTTGGCTATGTACTGTGAGAAAGAAGTTCAACATACATCACCATAAACCCAGATGAATAACATGGGCTTGCCTCATCAATACGGACTCACATCAACACGAACTCACATCATCAGCACGGACTCACACCATCACCACGAATCCACAGAAACAACATGGACTCACTTCATGACCATGAACCTATGTAAATATCATGGACTCGTATCATCAATACGGACTCATACACTCAACATGAAACCACATCATCAGCAATAACCCACAATCGGCACGAATCCACGTCACCAACACAGACTCACATCTTCACCATGAACCCACATCATCAACACTGACTCACATTTCGAATTAAAGCTTTCGTGACTGCAGGGATTCATCTTCTTGGATCTTTCGGTAAAGTCACGTAGAAGGGAAGTAATAAAATAATAAAAATATATTTAGTGTACTGATGATACTATGTAGTTTATACTTTAGTTTTTTACGTGGTTGTTTAGTTACTACAGCTACATACTATTAACATTCCTTCCCTTTATCAATGCTACCCCTATCCCCTCCCTTTGATGCTGCTAATCCTGAATAATGCACGGGCATAATGACTTTGAAAACCCCCCGCCCACCTACGCATTTGACAAGTAGTACTAATCACATTTCCCATAAATATGCTAAATTCCTCTTGATATGCAAATTATTTTGTCAAGGCGCCCTTCCCCCCTTCCAACCCAGCTTAAATATACGCTCCAAGCGTGGTGGTGTTTCATTCAGACGCTGTCTCCCCGACAGACCTGGTCTTCACCTGAGGACGGCTGCTTGCGTTGTGGCCGAAACGTCGTGAGAATTGTATTTTATTATGTTTTATTTTTATTCTTTTATTACTTCCCTTCTACGTGACTTTACCGAAAGAACCAAGACTGACTCACATCTTCACCATGAACCCACATCAACACAGACTGACACCCTCACCGTGAACCCGCGACACGGACTCACACCCTCACCGCGAACCCACGACACAGACTCACACCCTCACATAATCCTCACCTCGTCGAGTCTCGCTCCGATGGCTTAAGCTGCTGGACGATGTCGTCTCTCCGCGCCTCTCGATCGCCGCCTTTCGCCCAAACTGCCAGAGGCACGTGGGGGGCTGGGCCAGGAAACCACGCCCTCCGTGACGTAACAGTCCGGAGCTCCTCCTCAGCACCTTCCCCCCCATACCCCCCTCCCTCCACTAACACCTCCACGAAAACAGACCACTACTAACACGACTAAAAACCCCACCACCACTAACACCACTAACAACCCCACCACTACTAACACCACCACTAACAACCCCACCACCACTAACACCACTAACAACCCCACCACTAACACATCACCACCACTAACCCACAGCGGGGATCCACTCCTCAGCTGATCTCCACTCGCGGCTGCTGCTGCTCTCCGCACCTCTACCGCCGCCTTTCGCCAGGAAACCACGCCCTACATGACGTCACTATCTCTCAACTCCTCCCCCCTCCAGCCCCCTCCCCCCATACCCCCTCCCCCGCTTCTACTTCCGCTTCCGCCGGGGCGAGTGGCGCCAACTTCTGAAACGGTTCGCTGTCTGGGCCTCCTCAGGGTCGACTCAGCCTGAAAGTGAGAACCTCGCATGGTGTGGACACCTCAGCAGTGGTGGGGGAGAGACAAAGGCGGCCTACAGCCGCAAGCTTCTAAACAGCTGCTGGGCTCGCGGCATCGGTTCAAGCAGAGCCCGGCTCTTCTGCTGCTGCTGATGAGGCACTGAAGGTGGAAACCGGCCCAGAGTGGCGCTCGAGTTGAGCCATTGCTGCTGATGAGAGGCACTCCCAGACGGCCGTACGGCTGATGGGATGAGTCAAGGAGACTTTGCTTCATCTCTGCACGGAATGATTTATTGTGGAGGCCAATCGCCTGCTGGCGGAATGGGCCTCCACTAGAGGCCGCTAAATAGGGTATTTGGTCTCTTCTTCCACGCTGATCTACACGTGTTGGAGCAAGGTGAGCGTACCCACCCTTTACCCCACCACGTGCGGCAGAGGTGCAGGTTCCATTACATCGCCCACACACCCACCCACCCACCAACTCACCACTCTCACCCATCGACTCACCCACACAGTGACACGCGGAGACACACGGAGACACACAGACACATAGAGCATTGACACAGTGGTTGTGTCGGTGGTGTGAGAGTAGCAGGATCAATGTGGTTGTTGTGGTGGTTTTGTTGCTTGTTATGGTTGTGGTGGTTGAGTTTTTAGTTGTGGTTTAGGTGGTTATGTTGGTTATAGTGCTTTTGGTTATGGTTAAGTGTGGTTGTGTAGGTTGTGGATATTATAGTTGTGGGGGTTATATTTTTTGTGGCAATAGTTGTGTACATGGTGGTTGCGGTGGTCATGGATATAGTTATAGTTGAGGTTGTGGTGGTTGTAGTTATAGCTATGGTGGTTATGTTATGGTTGTTGTGGTTATGCTTGTGGTTATAATTGTGATTGTTGTTGGTGGTTGTTGTGGTCAAAGTTGTGATGGTTATGTTATGTTTTTGTGGTTATATTTGTGATGAAGGTGGTTATGTTGGCTGTCATGGTCGTTTATGTATGTGTAGGGAGCGGTAGAGTCGCGGTCAAGACGCCGCGCTACAAACCCGTGGACACAAGTTCGATTCCCGCTCACGGCCAACACCAGTGACGATCATCTGAACCAGTCCAGGGCCTCCCCTACGTCGACTCTGCCTCAAATGAGTACCTGTTGCTGTGTGTAATAAACATCGCCACTCAGGAGACAAAGACGGTCGGGTATGGGGCTTTCCACCCACCCGCTTGTGTGCCACACTGCCGGCCTCCATAGGTGCTCGCTAACAGCACTTGCCCCGACAGTCTGTTAAATGCTGTACGGGAGATTTTTTTATTTTGTCTTTGTAGGTGTTGAACTTCTTTCGCACCGTACGTAGCCACTTGTGCTAACCGGAGGTGTGGTTATAGTTGTAGTGGTTATGTTATGGTTATAGTTGTGATTATATTATGGTTGTGGTTATAGTTGTGTCCGTAGTTTTCGCGCTTAGAATTGTGGTTTCATATTATGGGGATAGTTGTGGGTGTGGTTATAATTGTAGTTGATGGTTTTGGTTACAGTTGTGGTTATATCTGTGGTTCTAGTTGTGGATGAATTTGTGGTTCTAGTTGTGGTTATGTTCGTGGTTGAATTTGTGGTTCTAGTTGTGGCTTTAGTTATGGTTGTTGGTTGTGGTGGTTCTACTGGCGCAGATGGTGGGATGGAGGACACCTTCTGGGTCCCCTGCCCATGCGGTTCCAACAGCGATGGCTCCAGCCGGCACTGTCGCCCCTGTGCTATGTGGGTCACAAAACCTTGCCTTGCAGTCATTCCACACACTCTCCTCCTACCTCTCACCTCCTCCCCGTGTATCCCTCCCCTCTCTCCCCTTGTTTCTACCTCCCCCTATCTCCCACCTCTTTCTTCCCGTGTCTCCTCTCTCTCCCTGTGTCTCCCTCCCTGACCCTTTCTCTGGGTGGTGACGGTTCAAGGCTCAGGAATTGTCTGGCTGCACTCCGACATTTGACCTTGGCTGCTGCCCAATTGGACTGCCGACTTCCATCACCTGGGAGGTGGTTGTGGTTCTGTGTGGTTGTGCGGTTGAGTGGTGGTTCTGTGAGGTTGTGTTCTGGTAGTCGTGGTGCTTCTGCCAGTTGTCTGTCTACCATAGCACTTGGGTTTGTCCTGTGATCTGCACCTAACCTGGCACAGCAGTCAACCCATGGGACATGGGTCTGTCCCATAACCTCCTGCACCTCTCCTGGCACAGAAGTCATTCCATAGCACCTGGGTTTTTTCCCGTAACCTCCTCCTGTGCCTAGCCTGGCACACCAGTCAACCCAAGGCACCTTAATTGTGGTGACTTCACTGCCACGTAGTGGCGAATAGTGGCTGCTTTGTTGTCAGTGTGTGGGCTTGTGTGTGAGTGATGGTGAGTGTGTATGCACAGCCCATACAACCTCGCCACGCAGGGCGGTAGGGACAAAAATAGCATAACGGCGCAATCCTCTGTCCCAATACATGAGCAGCCTGCCCCGCAGGACAAACGAGGCGACACCTCGCGGAGCCGTGCCATCGGTGGTCTCCCTGACATGCCGGCGCAACTTAAGGAGGGACGCGTCCTCCACTTGCCGGCGTCCCCACATCTCGTAGTCCAACCCCAAAATCGCATCCCGTGCGGCAGGGATGTCGCCCGTCCCTCCCATCGTGTCCACGGCAGATGCAATGAGAGGGGAGGGGGAGGTCGAGCCCGTCCGGTCGACAACGACCGGAACCCGAAAAACAAGCACACTCCCCGCCCGCTGGCAATCACGAAAGGGCATCGACGTTCGTATGGCGGAGAACCCTTATGATACCTAACTTTGAATTAAAATCATGCAGGATTTCGAGCCAGAGTGCCAATTGACCAGAGGGTTGATCCACGCACAGTGCATACTGGAGCGCCACGTGATCGGAGCGCACTTTGAAATGTTTCCCGTACAAGTACGGCCAATATTGGTGGACAAATACCCAATAGCTCCCGGCGCGTTACGCAGTACCGCTGCTCGGCCGGAGACAGCACCTTGCTGTCATACGCGACCACGTGCTCCACGCCATTTACAACTTTGGATAACACTGCACCAATGCTGGTATTACTTGCATCCGTGTCCAACACGAATGGCAACAAAAAGACGGGATAACGCAGGGGAGGGGCGTTAACCAGCCCATCATGAATAGAGCGGAACGCAGCTTCATCCTCTTACCCCCAATGAAGTTGTTGGCCATTAGCTGTCAATGCGTGGAGAGGTTTTGCAATAGATGCGAACCCCGCGACAAGTTGGCCGAGGTGGGGGTCAGCCACGTCCGAACGCAAGCAGTTTTCTCCGGGTCTATCACGATTCCCGATTTGCTGACAATATGGCTAAAGTGTCGAACCGATTTTTGGGGCTTGAATTTCAGGTCGGCCGCACATATCTTAACGAAAACAACCCGCAATCCAAATGCTCATCGAACGTGCAACCGAAAACAATGGCGTCGTCCAAATATATTAGGCACGAATCCCACTGGAGGCCCGCTAAAACCAACTCCATCAAACGCTGAAAGGTGGCCGGCGCGGAGTGGAGCCCCATCGGAAGCCTGTTAAACTCAAACAACCCTTGTGGTCTTCTAAAATCCGTTTTGGGCCTTGAAGCCTTGTCAAGCGGCAGCTTGCAAGAGCCCGACAGAAGGTCAAGAGTGGAAAAGAACCGCGTGCCTGCCGAATCGTCCATACGAGGCAAGGGGTATGCATCTGCAACAGAAACCTTGTTAAGCTTGCGCAAACTGCCGTCGTGCTTCTTAACAAGTACGATCGGAGCACCCCATGGACTGGTGGATGGCGAGATGATATCTGCGGCCAACATCTCATCAACCGCCACCCTAACGTGTTTCTTTTCGGCCGGGCTCAGGCGGTAAGGATTCTGCCGAATGGGTGCGGCATTTCTCGTGTCAATATGGTGGCTCAAAAGGGACATGCGACCGATATCAAATTTACTTTTACTAAAAATGTCCGAAAACTCCCGCAGGAGCAATCTCAGCTACCCCATTTGTCCCGCGGATAAATCGCCACATTCAGAGCACAGTCTATCGATCCAGCCCTCATCCACATCCCGAGGTCCGTGAGCCCAAACGCCGACCCCGACATTGTCCATGACATCCGCTTCCAGACACGCCAGAGATGCATGTGCAATCACGGAACCCTCCGGAATGACCGTCGTGTCCGACCCAGCAATAAGGACTTGTATAAATGGTGCCTGGTCCCGGGAGACCAGCGTCTGAGCCGCTACGAGTGACATCCCCTGACTAAGCTTATTTGAGGGACCCAACACAATACCGTCCCCCACAGCGCGCGCATTGAGCGGTTTACGCAATTGAAGGGGCACCGATATTTGTGCGCCGGGCGGAATCCGCACAGTTTGGCACACAAGTGCTTGCACCGTGGCATTAGCAGAACACATGCGGGTCGGAGATGGGAGAAATGCCATACACCGTCCCGACGGCAATTTCAAACAGACCTGGTCGATAAAAATCTTCAAGGGCATTTTGCCGAGAAAATCAGTCGCCAGTAAGCACGGAACAGCCAGGGCCGTAGAAACTAAAACATGGCCCGACAATGTGACATCGGCAATGCGCAACTCAACAGTTATCCAACCGATTATCCCCAACGATCCGCCGTTGGCGGCGAAACACAGGATCCAACGGGGGACAAAATATTGTAAATGAGGTCGGAAATAATGGTTGAAGATGCGCCGGTGTCAACTAGCATGCAAATTTTAACCCGCTCAATAAACCCATGCACAGCCGACGACCCCGCGGCCGCCGCAACTACTCGATGTGCCAGCTCCAACCACTGATCCGGTCAGAGCGGCCGCGCATTGCGAACATGCACTGACTCCCCCCGAAACCGCACGTGACCCCGACGCAAATCGGACCCCTCCGATGGGTGAAGTGAACCCTGGGGCGGAATGTGGGGTGCGCCACGATTCGCCTTAGGAAGCAGGGAGTCTTAGGAAGGCGGACATCCCAGGGGCCGCTGTCGAGGAACCCGGCAGCTCGATTGGACGTGCCCCGGTAGGCCGCAGATGTAACAGGCGACCTGTCCACTGCTGGACTGGGATGATGTAGACCTCGCCCGCCGCAGCAAGCACGAAGGAGCCGGCTGCTCGTCCGCATGGGCCCCGGGCTCCGCAAAAGACGCAGAGCACGCCACCAACACCCTGTCACATTGCAGGGTCTGCTGTGCCTGTATGCACCTGGCGATCTTGAGTGAAAACACCTCACCGTCCTCAGCGGGGAGCACAGTATGGAGGTCTTTGGCGAGTCCCAGCATCTTCTCGAGGACCAAGGCATTAAGGCCGTCGTGGTCCATTTTTGGGAACGCGGCCTTCGCCGGCGCCAAGAGCGCACTTCGGTAGGCGAGAGCCGACTCGCCATCCCCAGGCGAGGCGCCACGCGCCCCGACTGCGCGAACTCTGCGACGTGTAGACATGACTTGCCTACCGCTAGCTACAGCTTAGCAAGTTGGCCACTTTCGATACCAGTTTTAGTGAGTCCAACTGAGTCACAGACGTTGTCTTCGGAGCAACACTTTATTTCACCAACTCAACACAACATAATGTCACCTCCACTTGGGTGTTGAATGCCCATCTAACCACACTATGGCAGAACTAGACATGGTTCGCTATCCCGGTCCCGACCACGAGCTGTGTTCCGAACCGCGTGGCTAGAGGCTTCTTCAACCCGACGTGGATCTTTTTAACCTACAACCTGAAGAACCCTGAGCCCCTCACGGGGCCCCCATTATATCGGCCTGGGCTGGGGCTGGCTCCGCCGCTCGCCCCGCCCACCTTCTAGATCTCTCGAGCTCTTTCCCGAAGGCTCCCGATAGCTCCTTTTTACCACGTGACCACCCAATGGACCCCACCCACCGGTGGCCACCCTCCAATATCATCCAGTCACGTGTCAGCAGGTCGACCAGCGTATCATGCCCCAAAATAACCCTGGCTGGCTGACATTCCCTCTCGCTCCCTCACTGGAGCCCACACCGCACACTGTACGTGGTCCCTCCGCGCTGACCAGCGCTCACCCAAGCCCCGCTAGGGCTGGTACTTCGCCCAGTAACCGGGCTGCACATAATGACAACATATTATCCGCCTTGGCTTCGCAAGCCCGGCACCACACAGTGACATTCACAGTCACTACACTTGTATTAACAGATGCTGTATTTTGGGCTGTGTTTTTGCATTAGTTTTACCTCGTTCTATTCATTAAATACGTTGGAGTCGGACGTTCACCCTAGCTCTGGAGGTTTATTGAATTCGAGGTTAACTACTCGGATAGTGGTACAACGCAGCGCATAGCAAGGCCGAGACATCACTCAAGAGGATGACTATTCCGAGGGGCTACTTTAGCTAGCACCTGTGACAGGGCGTCATAGAAGGCATCCAACTCATCGGCCTTGCCTGCATCCCTCCACTGATGTTTATTTTCAGTGGGGGTATACGCAACCACCACTACCATAATTCCTTACTTCCAATTGATGGGGAGGCGATTCCACAGTATTCTGGGGCTTACAGCTTTCCACACCTCACCGCCATGCTCCCAAGCATGTTCATCTACCTGACGGATACCTAGTGACAGCTTCCATGGCGGATGCGTCCACGAACACCTATGCCAAAGGCAACCAAAAGTCATTGTCCTGCGCGCGGAGGCCATTGGTTCAACAGCCTGTGGGGTGGCCTTCAGCCATTCCACATACCACATCTACATGACTGCGTACTCTCGGTGTCCCGTTAAATGTACTCATGCCATAATCACTTGTGTTCTTTTATTGTTATTTATGTATATTCTTTTGGTTTTTTTTGCCATTAATAATAATGCTAATTTGTAACGCTCAAAATATTCACTCATCACAACTACTGTTCTGTAAGGGTGCACTTGAATAACATAGATTAAGCTGATGGCTTCTCCTCAGAAAGGGAGGGGAGGCGATGTAAGGGAGGCTGAGAGGTCCTCAAAATTAACTGTAAATAAACCGGGGGAAGGGTCAAAGGAAGTGTTACCGGCGCTGGCGATGCATGACGGATCAGAGGACTGGGCCGGCAACATGCAAGGTCAGGAACCCTGATTAGCTGCTCCGACAGCCACTCTGGGAAGCGTGAGAACATGTAGGGGTCAGGGGATTAGCCTGGGAATTCAAATGGAAAAGAGCAGGAAAGAAAAGATGGGGAAACTTGGACAGAGGTTCGAGGAGCTTCTAGAAGGTTCGAGAGAGAGGGAGAGTATATATGTAAGGGGTGTGAAGTGAGGATGTCAATAACAAAGAAAAGCAACGTATGGTGGAATGGAGTAGAAAGAAAATAGTGCAGTGCGGTGTTAAAGACTGTTGGACAAGTACCCCTCAAGGAACAAAAGTGTGGACCTCCTTTACACAAGCACACCATTACACACACATCATCACACCAACCTCACACACAAACTTGCCATCCACAGCATCACCAATATCAGAACACCCACAGCTACACACCCACAAATTTGCATCCAGAGCATTACATCCACGACATCACAGATGCACAACCCTGGCAACGCCTCACAGGGCTTGATCAGAAATGACAGAGCCGCTGTCCGCACAGATATATATACATAATGAGCCACAGCCATAATCATACGCTTTATATAATCATATATGAGTGAAAAGCATAGAGCGGTTGTCCATTGGTTAGTGCGCTATGCTAATAATCCGGTGACTCAAGTTTGATTCCTGGCCATGGCTATCAGTGGAAATATACGAGAACTGGTCCTGCCCTCCCCCTTTTCACTAACCAGCACTGACCTTGAATAACATGGTGCGGGGTGGCCTAGATCCACTGGTAGATTGAGAATGGCTGAAATTTATTCTGGCATGACCTCCCAGCAAAAATAAGGGTTTGCAGTCAGTGCTTAAATATCTCTCAAAGACCACAACATAATCTCATCTGAGACGCAGAGTGGCTGGTAATGCCAGTGCGCTTCCAAAAATGACCACAGCCCTTCACATGGGGAGGCAGAGCACTAAAAAACCAACAAAGCCAAACCTGCTGATAGTAATCTGTTCAGGATGTAAAACTCAAACTCCCAGATTTCCCAATCCACACTCGATAGTTGGGGGCTATAATTCTGAAAAACACAGCTTTTGGCCATTATTTCCTGCCAACATTGCAATATGTAAATTGTATCATCCGTGATTAAATCGCAATTAAATTTCCCTTCATCATAACAGTTTCAACATGCATTTATACACTCTTCCTACACAATCTTAATTTCACATTTGATGACTGTGATTGAAATATTTGCCAGTGATGCAAGGTTAGTGCGTAAATCAGCAGTTTTAATGACACATAACAACCATCACTGTTGAGCAGCTAACTTAATAACTTCTCTCATTCAGAGGGAAAAGTGGAAAAAAACAGCAATACATATATAAGGACAACACTTTAACACATGGTAAGGCTTTCATTTCAGAGTAAACATTGAAATGAATATACAGTAGTCCTTGTATTACAGTCTATTTTTAAATCCTTTATATTAAGTTCACTTGCTTGCGCGCTTACGACCGTGCAAATCTTTCGGTCGTTTTTTAACCCACTTCCCGTGATCCAATCGAGCTGACATTTTGCACACAGACTCGTTGTGTGTGACAATTTATTTTCGTGAAATTTTTTTTTCCTAAATTTTACACTTTTTAGGATTTTAAAAATTATATTTAATTACCAATTGCTTAATGGTGGAAGGCAATCATCTGACCCATAGGTGGCAGCCATCTCAAGCCAGAGGACGAGAGGACTCTAGCCGCCACGCATATAAAGGATTTATAGTGAAAAACTTAGTTTTTACGGGTTAATTTTTTATGAGTTGAGGTTACTCTGTTGGTTTAAGATAATGATCAGTTACTGAGAATAGGGTTTCCCCTTTTTTTCTGGCAACAAAACAGGTGTTAAGATGTTAAAACACCAAACTGAAACCTTTTATAAGGAATCATGTCTGCATTAACCACAATAATTGTGGTCAAAATGCAAACAAAAAACGTAGTCTGATAATATATGCATCGTCTTTGAAACTGATTGGTCCACACCAGATAAGTTACTATTTGGTGTTATAAAACTTGCCCATTTGCTCTAAAATCGATATCATAGACATGTGATTTAATCCACTGCATCATCTGTACAACATTTGTGTATAAGCCATTCCTTTGTCCACCACCACAGATTGGAGTAACTCCCCAGCTTACAACACCAATCTGTAAGAAAAGACTTGGATGAAATAAAAAAAAATTACAGTTGCAGAGCAGATGCCTAAAGGCACAAAACGTCAAACAGTTACAGTAACTTTATAAAAATGATACATATAAATGAATGTGAAGATCACTCGTAGTTTTAATGGACTACAACATAGATATTCTGTCTCAATATGAATAACGTATCCTAAAACATGACAAATGAATGACAAATTGGTTTTATGCGTATTGCTCTCGATTTGAAAGTCTCAAAGACAATAAACAGCAGTCGAACCTGAATCCAACGCTCCGATCTTTTCACGATAAATGGTCCTCCAGAATCGCCTAGCAGGTAAAATAAAATATGAATTTGCTTGCTAAAAACATCACCAATACTAGAGCATGACGTGTGCAAAGATAATGATGGAAAAATAAGCGAGTATACTTGGTGTTTAACACCTTGCAGATGAATATGAAGGATACTGAATTGCAAAACTCGATTTATGTTGCAAAGCAAATTCCTACCCTTGTGTGATTGAATATAGCACGCTAGAGTGGAGTAAAACCAAATATTGCCAGAGCTGTTATACTCATCTATAACTTCTATTACAACCACCTCATTTCACATTGACACATTCGGCAAAGAGTACCCTCATTCCTAAATGCTGCCATCAGCTTGGATACCTCACCGTGAAGCCATACGGGCAATCTCAGAATCTGCAGCTCACGAGCTGTAAATCTCCAGCCCAGCATTATTTCGCTTTTCTTCCATCCTGACCTTATGCTAAGCGTTTGGTGAAGTTTGACAATGAACAAAATGGCTCATTAAATACACAACATTCCAAAAAGATATGCCTTTTTAACAACGTGACAATTTTTTTAAACGTCTCATCAAATGTATCACCATGGCTTTTAACATGGGCTAAATGCTCCCGATTTTCCAAACGTACATTGTTTGCGTATCAAAGAAGACAAACATGCATATGCAATGTGGTGGCACCGTGGTTCATGCACTATGCCACGACTAACAGTAGTGATGAGGTGATATCTTAACCAGTCGTGAGCATCCCTTAACCAACCTGCATTGACCATCATGAAGTATGGTAAAACTCTAGATGGGCAAAAGGTGTGGCTTCAGCAGTGAATTCATAGCAAGGGCTACACATGAAATTTTATATTATCTCATGACAGTCTCTGTGCAGGTGAGTCTGCTCTCTGCGCCCCCTACGTCTAATTTAGTTAAACTCCGCTAATTGAACATTCACGTTATTTTTTTAATTTTTTTATGTAAACCTTAAATCGGTGAACCAATTTCTACATAAAATCTTAATAATTCTATATGAATAATCAAAACTTAGACATCTGGAGACAGAATTGAAGTTAATGAATTGGGGAATACAGTAGCTGGGTTTGCTGTGACCCTCTCTCTCTCGGATTTGTTTATTCACTAAATGTATGAAAAATGACACTGCACATGAATCCATACCTTTACAGGCATCAGCTCCAGTACCACCAGCACACAGCATATTCTTTGTTATAAATGTTTTGAGTGTGTCTGCGCTGAAAGGTCTATGGAATTTCACAAATTCTTCTAAACAAGCAGAGTTGTCCTGAGCAAAGAGAGTTTATGCTGAAGTATGATTATTAAAAGTAAAACCACAAAACACTAGATTTGGCATGTTTGATACAAGGCGACCTCTTTCAATACACACTCTGTTACATGTACCTGCGGCATTTATATTTAACACGAAAAAATACTGGGAAATAATGTATGATAATGTTTAAGTGAAAATATATTTCACACATTTTTACTCATTTATGACAATACATTTTTATTTTTATTCCAATAATGAAAAAAATAAAAGCACATGGATGCATTCTCAGTTTGCGGTTATTATGATTTAGAGGATGTGTATTCCTTACTTTAAGTTGAATGGTGGCCTGTTGAAGTTGTGTAGGTATTGCAGTTGCATTAACCATGCCAAACCCTGTAATGATTCCTTCTCCGTTTTCAGTCAATATTTGTTGAGCAGCTAAAAAACATTAATATGATCCGTAACATTACATGACACCACATTTCGATTTTAGCATGTTTACCGCAATGCAATACTGCACAGCACAACCACATTTCACAGTGCATCTACAAATACGCGTTTAATGCACATACTTGAAGCAAACACTGAATATCAATTCAACGGTAGAATTCTACATGCACAATGCAGTGTACATATCAATGGCGAACCTAGTGGTTACAATCACTAGCAGTCAACAGTCATGACAAATCCCGCAGTGTTGTCAATAGCAGCAATTATTATATAGTAAGTTATAACTGTTAGTCATAATCACAGTTCAATAATGATGTAATATTTGAGGTGCTATATCCCCCTGTCTTAGTTCCAAGTGGCCAGAGTTTCCATATTGGGCGATTATTTTCACAAACCCACACCGACCGGCATGGTGAAGTATAGCCACGTATCTTTCGCCCAATGGCAGTGCAGCATGCAGCTCATTCCTAAGATACTTACAAGTTTGATTTCATCACCCATGATGGTGGCAGAATAAACCACTCACACAAAGATTGCACATGTTATCACGTTTTAAATGATTCAAATTGTTTGTACAATGAAACGACAATATTTGAAGTGGGCAAACTTTGTTTAACGTAATGACTGTAGGGGGGTGCGAAAGTTTAAGCTGATGCTATGGATTGCACAATGGGAAGGGCCTTAACAAGCGTTTACCAGACGCGGAATCATAATTTCTGAGTCCCTTAGGCCGCTGCTATTGGCTGAGCTCTGTACAGTATCGACCATGAGCTTTGTTTCAAACTTCCAATGCTTAGTTGCCAGGAGGCAATGGCGTTACCGTTGCGCTGCTATTGTCTGCGCCGTGCGCAATCTACCAGTGCTAAAACTGTACAGGGGCAACTACCGGTTCAGTAGCTGTAATATGATGAGGTCGAATGCTGGTAAGCCTAACAGTATGCTTATTTACTTATCTACCAGTTATGTATTATTTATTGGATATTTACTTTTGTTACTTATTTACTGTTTTAAGTTCACTCGTTTCCGGTTAGTTTGTTTTCTTTGAGCACGTTATGATTTTAATGTTAACAATTGATAGTGGAATGTATTACAAATGTAAACTTTGTATTAATATGATGGAATTAAACTGCGGTAACGACGTTAAAGATATGAATGCATGCGGGGTATATGGAGGTGTGGGCTATCTGAAATTTGTTTTACACAAAACGCAATTTTTTCGGGGTATATGCGTCTGCGGGTTATATGCGTCTGCGGGTTATATGCGTATGCGGGCTATATGCGGGAAAATCCGGTAATTTTAGAACATTAGGATTTTTAATCTCTCTGGGAATCAGACATGGAGTTGTAGGGTTCGAGGATTCATTGGAAAGTGTTGCCCAGCTTAAAATAAGGCTCTCAAAAACTGCACGTTCAGTCTATGCTCCAGCAACAGCTGCGATCAGGGATATTGCAGGTTACGGTGATCAAATGTGAAAGACGCATAGTAATACTTACTGTGTTTGTGGCAAAACTCTTCCCAGTCTTTCCAAACGGTTCCTTCTAATTTTAATATTTCAGCTGAATCTTTTGTGCATGGTAAGCAAACAGGCCTATGTAAGACAAACATGTAAAGAAAATGTGCATTGAGTTCACAAGTCACACATGTTATTACACGTGTATTGACATCGCGGACACCACTAGGATGTGGGTACAGTACCGGCTCTAGAGGGGCTCGGTGAGCGCTGATCGAAAGCGCTGGATGGCACCACGCTTGGCGTGCAGTGCTGGCCCCTACAGGATAGGGTGCGGGAGTGCCGGCCATGGAAATGGGGTTACTACGGGCTGTGGCACTCTGGTTGACCCCAGAGGACACGTGACCGGTTAAGTCCACACAAGGGCCCCAAGTGGGGGCTAGGGGTGGTCACGCGTCAGGGTCGAGATCTTTCTCGAGGATTCTGGAAGGTGGTCGTGGCCAAGGGTGGAGCCAGCCACGTCACAGAGGATATAAGCCGGGTCCCCCAGAGGGACCGGTGCTGTTGTTCATCCTGAAGAAACCTTCGTCTACGTCCTACAAGTCTCCGACATGTGGACCTGGACCTGAGCTGTTGGTCCTGGTCTGTTGTAACTAGTTACGTTGTATTTAAAGCTTTCGTGACTACAAGGATTAATCTTCTTGGTTCTTTCGGTAAAGTCACGTAGAAGGAAAATAATAAAAATAAAACATAATAAAATAATTCTCACGACGTTTTCAGGTGGAGAACAGGTCTGTCGAGAAGGCAGAGTCGTGATAATTATTTTATTATGTTTTATTTTTATTATTTTATTATTTTCCTTCTACGTGACTTTACCGAAAGAACCAAGAAGATATTTACGTTGTAATTAGTGTAGTTAGCCTGGTGGTCACCACCATAGGTTGTTATTCTGTGAAGGGGCAGTTACCCCATGTGTTGGTGTTAAATAAATGTGCTGCCTCCAAGAATACGTCTGCGACTCCGATGAACTCACTACACATGTTAACGTATACACAAGTATAGTGCCTAGAGGACCAAACAATTGTTTTGTGTATTAAATCACTGTTAGTACCAATAGTTGAATATAACCAAGGTACAAAGCTTTACACATGTACTCCTTGCATGATCGGTGCATATATTGTTTAAATACTTATGTAGTGATATGGAATGGGTCACTACGGAGCATGGCGCCAGTTGCTGGCAGAAAAGCGGATCTGTAGTTGCTTCAGCCCTGTGTCAGCAGGGCATGTGTTAAGCCAGAGAGAGAGATGTATGGCAAAGGTGATAGAGGAGGCACGTGAGGTAATCTGGGAACCCGCGAGTAGGTTCTAGAAGGGGGGCGTGGCCTGGGGCGGAGCAAGGCCAAGCTAAGAGGATAAAAGGGGACCCCGAGCGAAGGCTCGGGGCTGTTGCTTGGAGTGGAATCCCGTCAGGCTGCTGGAGTCTTCGCCACCGTCTTCACCTTCTCGGCGTTGGCAGTCAGGCAGTCTGTTAGCTGTCCTGACTGAAAATGTAGTTACCCTTTGTATCCTGTGAAGGCTATAATAAAGAGTGCCTCCTACTCCAAGTGTCTCTGAGTGTATCACTACATTTGGAATAAGTGTTCTGTTGCTGCCACAATTTGCCTCATGTGAACTCCCACTCGACGAGTTTACAGATATCAGTGGGGAGGCACAGCTGGTTGCATTTGTACGATTCAGGGACATTGACGATATTTGTGAGCATATACTCTTTTGCAAGAGCTTAAAGAGGAATACAACTGGAGGACATTTTTAACGGTGTTGACCACTTTTTCTCTGAACATGGTTTGAACTAAAATTTCTGCACCTATGGTTGTACCAACGCAGCTGTGTCAATGACTGTGTAGATGAAAGGACTCATAACACGGATTAGGAAAGAAAATCCTGATGTGCAGTGGACCCACTGCATCATACGTAGGGAAGCATTGGCCTCGAAAGAATTAGTTCTGAGTTGCATGCAGTATTAAATGATGCTGTTAAAGTAATAAACTTCATTAAGTCAAGACCACTAAATGTTTGAATGTTTTTCAAACCGTGCGAAAACATGGGATCTGAACACAAGCAACTATTGCTTCACAAAAAGATTCGATGGCTGTCGAGAGGGAGAATACCTTTCTGTCAGAGCATAAATCTCCATTCGCCACCATGCACGAAAACACTGAATGGCTAGCAGAACTAACCTATCTTGCAGATGTATTCAATAAGCTGAATCTGCCCCGGCAAAGGAACGCTACTCATATTCCACATTTGTATGACGTTGGTACTTTCATCAAGAAAACAGAATTCTGGAAGAGGATATGTGCAGCTGGGGATTTTACTTGCTTCCCTTCCAATGAGCAGTTTGAGAGAGCTCAAATTAAGCCAATAATATAGGGACATTTGGCCAACTTGACTTGGGATTTCAAGTCATACTGCGCTTACATTAAGTAGAGATCTCCTGGGTTGTACTGGGTGCGAAATCCATTTATTTTGCCAGAAAACAACAAAAGTTACATTTCTGCAAGTCTCAGGAAACACTTTTGGAAGTGTCCTCAGACCCGTGGCCTGCAGATGAGGTTTGATGGCTCAACACTTTCACAGTTTTAGTTCAGGAATACTCTGATTTAGAGAAGAATGCTTTGAATCAGCTGCTCCCTCTTGGATCAACCTACCTGTACGAAGCATCTTTTGCTGCAATGACCCAGATCAAGACAAAGCAGAGAAACAAATTGAGCTTGAAAAAAACGTAATCACTGCAGTAGCCTCACTGCCCCCCCCCACCCCCCGGATGACACAGCTCATCAGTGAAAGACAAGGCCAAGTTTTCCATTGAATTGTAAGTCCTTTTTGTGTGAAAACCCCCTACTGGCCTTAGACTGTATCATTCATTGTGCTTAATATGCTTACATTATTCATGTTTTTTCCTCAGATATTTATTTATCAGAACCATGTTAGGTGAAGCAAGGGGGGTACTCGGTTTTCAACTGAATCATTATTGAGTCTCGTACATTTGTAGTGACTGTGATTGTCAGTGTGTGTTGCCGGGCTTACGAAGCCATGGTGGATAATGTGATGACATGATGTATAGCCCGCTTACGGGGTGTCATACCAGCCCTAGCGGGGCTTGGGTGAGCGCTAGTCAGCGCGGAGGCACCACGTACGGTGTGCGGTGCGGGCTCCCGGTGAGGGAGCGAGAGGGAGCGTCAAACAGCCAGGGTTACGTTGGGGCATGATACGCTAGTTGACCTGCTGACATGTGACTGGATGATATTGGAGGGGGGCAACTGGTGGACGGGGCCGCTGGGCGGTCACGTGCTCTAAAAGAGCTCTCAGGAGTCTTCGAGAAAGAGCTCGAAAAATCTGGAAGGTGGGCGGGGCGAAGGGCGGAGCCAGCCCCAGCCCAGGGGGATATAATGGGGGCCCGTGAGGAGTTCGGGGTTCTTCGTGTGTTGGTGTGAAGAAGATCCACGTCAGGGAGAAAAAGCCACGCGGTCCGGGACCCAGCTTGTGGTCCGGGCCGGGATAGCGAACCGTGTCTAGTTCTGCCGTAGCATGGTTAGATGGGCATTCAAGACCCGAGTATAGATTGTGTGATGTGTTAAAGTTACGTAATAAATAGTGTTGCTCCCAAGATAATGTCTGCGAATCAGTTGTACTCAGTACAACTGGTGTCGGAAGTGGCCAACTTGCTAGACTGTAGCTAGCGGTAGACGAGTCATGTCTACGCATCGCAGAGTTCGTGCACTTGCGTCGGACGACGAAGAGGAGTTGATTCTGCCCACGGCCGCCGAGGAAGGAGCGGAGACGCTGCTCGCAGAGCAGGGTGCAGTCGGGGCGCGGAGCGCCTCTCCTTCATTGGAGGAGCTCGTCAGGGACGCGCACGGCCGTCTTGCTGACCTCCAAGCTGCGTTCTTCTTCCTCGTCGAGATGCGGTCCCTACCCTCGACGGCGAAGGAGGGGGCGGTGGAGCTGTCCGGACGCGGCGACTCGGCCGCCATTTTGCCGCCGGCGGGGAGCGCTGAGCCCGCCAAGTTTGAAGTGGGGACGTCTCCGTCGATCGACGTCCAGTCGCTCCGCCGTCGGCTACCCTTGTTGCTGCCAGCGGTGATTGGGTGGCATTTTAGCGGCGATTTCTCACGAATGCTGACTTGATGGGATGGTCGTAGGTGGACGCACTGAAGGCACTGCCCGCTGCCCTCAACGATGATGCTTTGGCGGCTTTCCTCGCCATCCCGCTGTTCGAGCCTCCGCTGAACACCCGTCAGAGGTTCGCCGTGAGGCAGAAAAGGGATGGTGAGTCAGCTCTCGCCTTCAGAAGTGTGCTTTTGGTGCTAGCGAAGGCCGCGTTCCCGAAAATGGGTCACGATGGCCTTGACGCCTTGGTCCTCGAGAAGATGTTGGGACTCGCCAAGGATCTCCATACTGTGCTTCCCGCCGAGGACAGGTAGGTGTCTTCGCTCAAGATCGCCAGGTTCATTCAGGCGCAGCAAATCCTTCAATGTGACAGGGTGTTGGTGGCACGGAAAACGTGGAGCCCGAGGCCCACGCGGACGAGGAGCCTGGTTTCGCATGCTCGATGCATCAGCGGAGCGATGATCATTGGGGTGATGGAGATCGGCAGCGGGACGACTGGCGGCGGGTGAGGTCTGCTTCATCCCAGTCCAGTGGGAGATGGGTCACCTGCTACAACTGCGACCTGCCAGGGCACGTCCAATCGGGCTGCAGGGTTCCTCGACGGCGGGCCCCGGGACGTCCGCCGTCCTACGACTCCCTGCTCTCTAAGGCGAATCATGGCGCGCCTCACACTCGGCCCCGGGGTTCACTTCACCCATCGGGGCGGTCCGATTTGCGTCGGGGTCGCGCGCGGTTTTGGGGGGAGTCAGTGCATGTTCGCGACGCGCGGCCGCTCCGACCAGATCAGTGGTCGGAGCTGGCTCATCGCTTGGTCGCAGCGACCGCGGGGTCATCGGCCGTGCTTGGGTTCGTTGAGGGGGTTGAAGTTCGCATGCTTGTTGACACCGGCGCCTCTTCAACCATTATTTCCAAACTAATTTACAACATTTTGCCCCCCCGGTGTCGGGTTTTGGAGCCAGTGGATGCTCCATGTTTCGCCGCCAACGGCGGATCGTTGGGAATAATCGGTCGGATTTCCATTGTGTTGCGCATTGTCAATGTCTCATTGTCGGGCCATGTTTTGGTATCTACGGCCCTGGCTGTCCCGTGCTTGCTGGGGACTGATTTTCTCGGCAAAATGCCGCTGATGATTTGTATCGACCAGGGCTGTTTGGAATTGTCGTCGGGACGGCGTATGGCATTTCTTCTATTTCCAACCCGTATGTATTCTGCTAATGATATAGTGCAAGTACTTGCGTGCCGAATGGTGCGGATTCCACCAGGCGCACAAATGTTGGTGCCCTTCGATTGCCTAAACCACTCGATGTGCGCACTGTGGGGGACGGTATTGTGTTGGGTCCCTCGAATAAGCTTAGTCAGGGGATGTCGCTCGTAGTGGCTCAGACACAGGTTTCCTGGGAAGGTTCTGTGATCGCTCACACGTCTCCGTCGTGTTCGGAGACGGATGTCGTGGGGAATGTCGGGGTCAGCGTTCGGTCTCGCGGACCTCCGCTTGTGGATGAGGCATGGATGGACAAGCTGTGCTTGGAATGCGGCGATTTATCCGGGGGGCAAATGGGGAAGCTGAGAGCGCTCCTGCGGGAGTTTTCGGACATTTTTAGTAAAAGTAAATTTTATATAGGTCGCACGTCTCTGTTGAGCCATCATTGACACGGGGAATGCCGCCCCCATTCGGCAGAATCCTTTACCGCCTGAGTCCAGCCGAAAAGGAACATGTCTGTGCGGCGGTAGATGAAATGTTGGCCGCGGATATCATTTCGCCGTCCACCAGTCCGTGGGGTGCTCCGATCGTCCTTATTAAGAAGCAAAACTACAGTCTGCCTTTTTGTGTCGATTTCCGAAAACTTAACAAAGTTTCTGTCGCGGATGCATACCCCCTGCCTCATATGGACGATTCGTTGGATGCTCTGGCGGGCACGTGGTTCTTTACCACCCTTGACCTTTTGTTGGGTTTTTGGCAGTTGCCGCTTGACGAGGCCTCAAGGCCCAAGATGGCTTTTCGAACACTGCAAGGGTTGTTCGAGTTTAAATGGCTCCTGATGGGGCTCCATTCCGTGCCGGCCACTTTTTAGAGGTTGATGGAATTGGTTTTGGTGGGCCTTCAGTGGGATTCGTGCCTAATCTACTTGGATGACGTCATCGTTTTCGGCCGCACGTTCGATGAGCATTTGGATCGCCTGCGGGTTGTTTTTATTAAGATGCGTGCGGCCGACTTAAAATTCAAGCCCCAAAAATGTCATCTGCTTCAAAAATCTGTTTGATATTTGGGCCACATAGTCAGCAAATCGGGTATTGCAACGGACCCTGAGAAAACTGCTTGCGTTTGGACGTGACCGACCCCCACCTCAGCCAGCGAGGTGCGCAGTTTTATCGGATTTGCCTCTTATTATCGCCAATTTGTCGCTGGGTTCGTGTCTATAGCTAAACCTCTCCACACCCTGACAGCAAAGGCCGAAAAATGTAATTGGGGGGAGGAGAAGGCTGCGTTCTGCTCTATTCGCGATGGGCTGGTTAACGCCCCTCCCCTGCGTTATCCCGACTTGTCGTTGCCATTCATTTTGGATACAGATGCCAGTAATACCGGTATTGGTGCGGTGTTATCCCAAGTTGCGTATGGCAGCAGGGTGTTGTCGCTGGCTGAGCAGCGGTACTGCGTAACGCGCCGGGAACTGTTGGCCATTGAGGTTTTTGTACAACAATATTGGCCATACTTGTACGGGCGACACTTCAAAGTGCGCTCCGATCACGTGGCGCTCCAATACGTGCTGCATGTGGACCAGCCCTCCGGTCAATTGTCACGCTGGCTTGAAATCCTGCAGGATTTTTCATTCAATGTCACATATCGTAAGGGTTCTCGCCATATGAACGCCGCTGCCCTATCGCGATTGCCAGCGCCCGGAGAGTGCGCTTGTTTTTCTGATTCGGGTCGTTGTCGACCGACCGGCTTGACCTCCCACTCCCCTCTCGGTGGGTCAGCCACGGACGTGATGGGGGGGACGGGCGACGTCCTTGTTGCACGGGCGACGTCCTTGTTGCACGGGATGCAACTTTGAGGCTGGACTATGAGGCATGGGGATGCCGGCAAGCGGAGGACACGTCCCTCCTTAAGTTGTGCCAGCGTGTCAGGGAGACCGCCGATGGTACGGCTCCACGGGGTGTTAACTGGTTTGTGCTGCGGGGAGGATTGCTCGTACTGGGACGGAGGATTGCGCTGGTATGCTATTGTTGTCCCTACCGCCCTGCGTGGCAAGGTTGTATGGGCTGTGCATAAACGGCTGTTGCACCTCGGAGTGCAGAAGACGCTGGCCGCTCTTAAATTGGATTTTTATTGGCCGGCCATGGCCTCCGATGTTGAGGATCTACTTAAAGGCTGCATGCAATGTGCCCGGCGGAAGCCGCTGGCGAGATCCTGTTGTCCTCCAATGCAATCCATCCAGGTGTCACGGGTAAATTAAATTGTTGCCCTCGATATTCTCGGGCCATTTCCCGCTTCCGCGCTTGGAAACAAATACTTACTTGTGGGCTTTGAGTATTTCTCACGCTGGCCTATGGCTTGGCCGCTCCCTAATCAATCGGCTGTGGCCATCACCGAGGCGTTCCTTAATGTCTATGTTCTGGATAAGGGTGCCCCTGAGCGCCTCTTGACGATCAGGGCAAAAAAATTTCCTCCAAGCTGCTGCGTGAGGTTTGCGATCTGCTGGGGACAAAAAAGGTACGCACGTCGCTGTACCACCCGCAAACGGATGGCATGGTCAAACGCCTACACCGGACTCTGACCTCCATGTTGAGTCACTTGGTCAGCGAGTCACAGGTCAATTGGGATTTGCATATTTTTGCGGTTCTTGCTGCTTATAGGATGACCCCTCACACGTCCACCGGCTACTCTTCCTTTTTTTTGATGTATGGGAGAGAGTATGATCCTCCCATCGATGCCCAATTACAGGCCGCGCCCGCCCCAATTACAGGCCACACCTGCCTCGAATGTGTCCAAAATTTTTGACTCGATTCGGTTGACAATCGGAAAACTTTACGAAGCGCGGGAAGCTGCCAGTATTAACTCTCGGGCCAGGCAGCTGGCCAACGAGCGGCTCAAAGGTGCCCGTGTCTCCCTGTGCGATTGTTCGCCGGAGGACAGGTGCCAGTGGGCACATCTCCTAAATTGCTGCGACCTTGGAGAGGGCTGGTTGATGTGGTTCAGGTTGTGCGGCCGCAGTGTGTCCAGGTTCGGTTTGGTAAGCGGAGCTGGTATATGCACCCCTCTTGCCCTAAGCCGTTTATCACATCGTGTGAGTTTGTCTCATCTCCATATCGAAGGGGCCGAGTGTCGGGTGTGCCCGACGACCTGGGGCGTGCGTCTGCCGTCGTAGGTCCTCAGGAGAGTGTTTCAGTTCTGCCCCTAGGCACCTCGCGACTGATGCCTCGCACGCGGCCGCTCGTGTCAGCCTCACGTGCTCGGAGCGCCGAGGACCCGATGACCTGGCCTACTGCTCTTCGTGAGTATCAGGCTTCGTCGGGTCGATTTCTTGTTCCTCCCGGCCCTCCCAGGACACTCGCCCCCAACCTGTCTGGAGGACCGGCGTCACGGACTCGTTCAAAGACTCGATTCGCGTGATCCCCGCGCATTGCACACTCCCACACCGTCATGGGCTGTTGCGCACGCGTGCGTCGTGGCGGGTATTTGGCTGATTCTGCTCGCCACCGAGCTCACGGGCATTGTTACACGTTGTGGGTGGGAGATGTTGATTGTGGGGATCTCGTATGGCACGATTATTGGTTCGTTTTTTTTTCCCGCGTGTAATTTATTACGTTGTTATGTTTGTTTGAGCGCACTTGTGGTTATGTTCTGTATGATTATATGTCGGTTGCTTACTTGGGGGGGGAGTTGGCAGCCGGGACGGCTGGAAACTACGGAGGGGGGGGGGTGATGTAGTGACTGTGATTGTCACTGTGTGGTGCCGGGCTTACGAAGCCATGGTGGATAATGTGATGACATTATGTATAGCCCGCTTACTGGGCGTCATACCAGCCCTAGCGGGGCTTGGGTGAGCGCTGGTCAGCGCGGAGGCACCACGTACGGTGTGCGTTGCGGGCTCCCGGTGAGGGAGCGAGAGGGAGCGTCAGCCAGCCAGGGTTACGTTGGGGCATGATACGCTAGTTGACCTGCTGACACGTGACTGGATGATATTGGAGGGGGGCCACTGGTAGACGGGGCCGCTGGGCGGTCACGTGATCTAAAAGAGCTCTCAGGAGTCTTCGAGAAAGAGCTCGAGAGATCTGGAAGGTGGGCAGGGCGAAGGGTGGAGCCAGCCCCAGCCCAGGGGGATATAATGGGGGCCTGTGAGGAGCTCGGGGTTCTTCGTGTGTTGGTGTGAAGAAGATCCACGTCGGGCAGAAGCCTCTAGCCACACGGTCCGGGAACCAGCTTGTGGTCCAGGCCGGGATAGTGAACCGTGTCTAGTTCTGCTGTAGCGTGGTTAGATGGGCATTTGAGGCCCGAGTGTAGATTCTGTGATGTTGTGTTAAAGTTACGTAATAAATAGTGTTGCTCCCAAGATAACGTCTGCGACTCAGTTGGACTCATTATACATTGTTCTATGCTCTGCACCTCCATGCTCTCTGGTACGTTGTGAAGGGTCTGCTGCACTCCAACCAGCCATCACCTAGTTCACAAGGTCGTTGCACAGCACTTGCAACGTTCTTCACCAATAAAATAGTGATGATCAGCATG
This sequence comes from Lampetra fluviatilis, assembly GCF_964198595.1. Taxonomy (NCBI): domain Eukaryota; kingdom Metazoa; phylum Chordata; class Hyperoartia; order Petromyzontiformes; family Petromyzontidae; genus Lampetra; species Lampetra fluviatilis. Next base: position 113,406 of record NC_136289.1, read on the forward strand.
GCAGTTTCTAACTTGAAGGCAGTTTCTAACTTGAAGGCAACTTATTATCCCGGTCTGCATCTGAGTTTGATCAACCTGGAACCAATGCAAAACTAAAGACCCTGGCACCAACATCGGTGGCAGAGATGTAGATCTTCATCGCATGGCTGCAAAATAAGAGATTGCCATTTGACTACATCCACATGTAGATTCTCAAATCATACTCGGGCGTGTTTACACTGGTGATTCTCCACATGGCAAATCTTTTGATCGACGAGGGCTGTTTCTCAGACTGGTTTAAAATGGTGCAGGTAACACAACTCCTGAAAAAAGTTGGCTTGAGCCATCGTGACCCTAAACACTATTGTCCAATCTTAAACCTGAGTACAATTTCAAAGGTCATAGAGCACCTGTGGCATAAGCGGTTAATTCCCCACATAACTGCGTAAGGCAGATTCAACCCTTTGTAGTTGGTGTACCGGGAGTTCCACAGCACTGAGGCCGCTGTACTAAAACTCACTGATGACATCTACAAGATCATGGATGACTGGTGCACCCCAGTGTTGGTTGGTCTCCATCTCTCAGTTGTTTTCTACACCGTCAACCATGAGATACTCATCGGGTGGCTAAGGCCATGGTTCGGTGTATTGGGCATGGCACTAGGGTAGATTGAGTCATACCTACATGGTCGATCAAAGTTCATCAAGCTGGGTGACGAAGTCATCGCCTTTCCTGTGCCTAGTTGGCAAGGCATTGGGGTCCATCCTTGGGTCCTTCCTACTTTCAACATATATCTCTCCGATCGCCGAAGTCATCTCATCATATGACATCAAGTTCCATCAATATGCTGATGATACATAATTGTACACCGCAGTGAAATCAAAGTTATATATAGAGATCCTTGGTAACCTTAAAGATTGCACACGAGCGGTGCACATGTGGTTTTCACGAAATGAAATCCTGCCTGACCCTCAGGCTCAGGCAAAAACACTTGTGGGAGGATCAGGTTTGGCAGTAACAGACTCCAGGATTCAGTTTTCTACTCATATAAATAACCTTGACACCATACCTGACCAGAATATGTTGTTTGATCACCAAGTGCAAAATATAGTCAGATCATGCAATTTTCATATCAGTCCTCGACAGCACATTCGACCACTATTAAGTCGTGCCATAGCCAATACGGTTGCATGTAGTGTAGTATCGACAATGCTCAATTATTGCAACTCACTACTCTATGGACGTCTTGGAAAATAATATTACCAAGCTGCAGCATGTATAACATTATCTGGCATGTGTCCTGGCATGTGTCCTGACAGGTACTGCAAGATCCGACCATGTCCGTCCAGTGCTCGCCGAACTGCATTGGCTTTCGGTTGCCAAACAATTACATTGAGGTCGTACTTATTCCATACAAAGTGCTTGCCACAAAAAAAACACAATACCTTGCTGATCTCAGGAGCATAAACCATCATGTACACTGGTTATCCTCGCAGGGGCTTTTGGCTGGCCACTGAACAAAGATAGCCACTGAATTGTGTTTTTTCAGATGCAGTTCTGCTGCCATCAGGAATGCTGCTGCTTCCAATATTAGGCATCCACTGGAGCTATGCACTTTTAAATCATGATTGAAAACTCTTCTCTTTAGAACTGCTTTTTGTGTTTAGTTTGTTGTCCTTTCTCCGCACCTCCAATTACCATGGCTGGCTACGTACAGTGCAAAGTTCAACATACATGGTGAGCAGGTCTGGCTTGACATTCTTTGGTGTCCTTGTTGGCAACTCCATCATGGCATAACCTTCTGCAGCGGGGGCTTTCAGCTATGCAAGTCATCCTAGAATTGCCTGCTCGTAATTTTGCATGTTTGGGTTACCAAAAATACTCTGCACCATTCAGAGCGCAGTAAAAGATAACCATTTGTTGACCCAAAGAGAAGTTTATTCCGCCTGAGATGCTAGAGACACCACTATTGCCCAATGTCCACAGCCATTGAGGATACAGGTATCCACTTCCACATATTCTGCCGTTGTCGGACTTGTGCCAGAGCCCTGTCAGCTAGGTGTCATCAGGGTTCCTAACAGGCCTGCACAGCGACCATAGCGGCCCAGAGGTGAGACACCACCATACTTCACCTTGTTAGCTGTCCACTAAACGCAAACTCATTGCCCTGGTTCCATAACTTGGACTGGGGGATGGTGATCTTTAAACATTGAACCGGTACTCATTTAGGCCTGGGTCGACATAAAGGAAGCACAGGACCGTTTCAGATATGTGTCACTGATGTTGGCCATGACGAGGAATGAAATTGGTTACAGGGTAAATAGTGCAGTGAGCTAAACATATGCTACCATTCCCCACACACATAGGCATATACATTTGCCATTAAGTGGTGCTAACGTCACCATGGCATATGTGCAGTGCTAGGTGCACTTATGAGTGTTAAAGGCTAGCCGGCAGGTCACGGAACAGACCTAGGTGCCATTGGTTGACTGACCGAGATGACTGGCATGTGCACTTACTGTGCTCCCCACTGTGCAAACTTGCTTTGTTTTAATCGCCCAGTGCTCTGCTCGTTGTTCTGAGCATTGCTCCTCCGCTCCCCCTTGTTGCTGGAGGGTGACTGCCTTCAAACTGCCCAGTAGCGTCCTTCACAACTCTCTCCACAGAGTCCAATCTCGACACCATTGGTACCAGTCATCAGCAATTAAATTACCTCCATATCCTTCCGTAGCACATCAGTGCATTTCTTCTCTAGCCCATGCAGCATCCATTCAGCCCCATCCATCTGGCCAAACAGATGCTGATTCGGCATGCGAAGGTTGGGCATGCTACATGATCCATCCAACGCTGGCTCGTTTTCCAGAAGAACACGCTGATGAAAATCCGTCTACAGAATCTGTGAGCTCCTTACACAATCCAGTCTGGCTAAATCCAGGATGGATTGTGGGCAGTCTCGCCTGAATGTTTCAAACTGGTGCAGATTTCCCTTCAGAGGGATGCACGTTCTATAGGCACAGAGAAGGGAGGGCATAACAGTGGCCGAGAAGACCTGCAGCTTCGTCTAGAGTGATAGACCAGGTAGCTCACACGCAACATTACGCAGCTGATGAAAATATGCCACTCGGCTGATTCGGAGTAAGACTTCGGCTGCCAAACCGGGGCTGGTCATAAGCACACTTCTCCACTCTCTCCACAACTGCCCCATTGCTCATGGGGAGGGGAGGGAGGGGAGCATTCGATGACATAAAATACTCATGCAGGTACTTTGTTTTTTGTAGGACTGATGGTAAGGCCCCAACTCTTAGTAGCATGCACACATGCAAACAAAGACAAAAAAATCCCCCATATAGCCTTAACAGATTGTTGGGGCAAGTGCTGTTGGCGAGCACCTACGAAGGCTGGTGTTTAGCTGTTAGTTGAACTCGGGTTACCGGGTTCGTAGCGCAGTGCCCTCACGGCTACACTACTGCACACATACACACACCCAAACATATGCACATACACGCACAGAGATAGAGTGAGGTGTCGAGTTTGAGTCAGATCATTTGCCTTTTGAGTTTCGTTTGCTTCTTTACTTTTCTGTTGTCTTTGCTTCTGGTTGTTGACTGTGACACAGAGTCCCGCACACCCTTGCATTCCCTCACATGATATAAAAATGCCCAGATCGTGCACCACTTGGTGGAGATTTGGTGGCATTAGGGTAGAAACTAATTATTTAAACAACATCCATCCCGCCAATAGCAGAAAAGCATCACTATTGAGGGCATGACATTAAGAGAGTATAGAGTGGATATGCTGACCCAGTCCAACACATTCATTTTGTGAGTTTTAACGTGAATTCTGGTAAATTATGGTGGGAAGTCCATCAAAACCTCAGAGCATCTTTGTTTTTCTCAGAATGGGGTCAGATGTAGCGTCCGCTTTGTCTCAGTGAGTCTTTATTGTGGCCTTATTTATTTATTTAATGTGTCTTTACGCCAATGACATGTTATTGTTTTACTCACTGTTTTGTATCTCCAAATGTCAAATGATGATGAAGTTCCAAGATGGCTATATCATAATCATAAAACTCAGATCCTGGCAATTCTCGTTGCATAGCCCGTTCATTATATTTGTCATGTATCAACACTCGCTTCACACTTCTGTGTTCTCCACCAGATGGTAAATGTGAACCTAAAACAAATGAGTAAGATGTATTCACAATAATAATATATGCATTACTCAATACCATTCAAACACCAATTGTATTTTCTAAACATGGACACAACCTGTAACATCCTTATAAAACTTTGCCAAACACATTTATAGGATAAATAATAAGAAACTGAAAATGTACATCAACATTAAACAGTAGGTCTGATAAACTCATGAGGCATAAAGGTTTTCAATATAAATAGATCATGCGACTGAGTAAAATTTGCAGTGTTGCATAAAAGCCATAGAACATAGAATGTGAATGTCAATTAGCTTTCTTCATTACACAAAGGGCGCCTGTATAAAAATATTACTTTCAATGGAATCTGACTAATTAGAGGACATTTGAATATATATTGAATCTCAAGTTTCTCTCAAATGGTTAAATAAAGCATGTCAGACACAAGATGGAGCGATATTTAATGCGCTATATTACCTCATTAACCCTATTCTGTTCCAAACGTCTGGGTGGGTCGCGTTCACCACTGAATCTCAGAACGTGCAAGTGGTTACCGTTCATTTTATTTAAAGGTATAGCGCCGTTTTTAAAGACGCTGTGCTGAACCCAGAGAACTGTAGCAACACAACGGTACTCTATAATAGCTGGCGCCAAACTGTGCCACACGCCCTCCCACATGGCCTTGTGGGAGCCTCGGTATTTATAAAGTAATTTTAACAGTTTTTCTTCCAGTTTCCGGAGTGATGATGTACACGTTCCAATGACGTACACGTATGGAACCGAATCGGAAGAAAATTGATGATGTACATGTACATCATCAGTGTACATGTACATCATCGCAATGGCAAAGGGTTAAAATACATACATTCCATGACATAAATCTAAAGATGCTCTTGTCTAGTTTAAAGAAGATTAATCCAAAGAGATAATACATATTAAGAGTTTTTCACATCGATAGAGGGATAATTGAAAAGAAGCAACTAATTTTGTAAAAATCTATCAATATCTTTTTTTTTATTCGGTTGACTTTATTTAATGTCATGACATTTATGAGTTTCTATTGTGTACAGTGCCTTTGACAAAAGGATCAAGTCAAAGCGCCGAGCATAAAAATGTATTAACAAAAACGATTCTAAAGAATTACATGAGAAAGAATAATAGCAATCAGTCAGCATAAAAATATTGAGAATGGGAAATACATCAGAAAATATACTTGTAATAAAAGTGAACACTGTACGATATTTAAAAATGTTTTCAATATTACTTTTAAAATAACCCGAAAGGGAGGCTTCCTTACAGATCGTGGCAGCTAATGCTAAAGTGTAGGGACTAATGCTCTCATTCCAGTGGAGGGGCCAATTTTGCTATAACACGATGTGGGTATGAATGCCCTTATACCACACTGTAGATGTTAATGCTTTTGTAGTGGGTCCAACTGAGTCGCAGACGTTGTTCCTTTTAGAGGCAACACTTTTATTTGTAACACCGTAACACCGTAACACAAAGGGGTAACTGCCCCTTTACCAGACGACAGCAAGTTACTGCTATGAAGGGTCGATCCCTCACTCGGGTCTTCCGACCACGTGGCTGCCTCGTGGGATGGAGAGTTTCAGCTTGAGATGTAGGGCTTCCCACTTGTAGATGTTGAGCTTCCAGCCTGTAGAATGCAGCGACCCCAGTCCCTCTCAGGTACCCACCTTATATCCCTCTCCGGTCGGGGCCGCTCCGTCCTCGGCCCTGCCCGCCTTCCTGAATATTCTTGTTCCCTCTCGATCCTTCTCAAGAGTTATCTCCGGACACATTCCGGATCACGTGTCTACAAGGTCAACCAGAGTGCCACGGCCCCCCCCCCCCCCCACAGGGGAGGCAGGCACGCACCACTGGGGGACTCGCAGGGAATGTGTCAATGTTTCGCTAGACCCGGCTCGTCACGAAGAGCAGCCGGCCAGGCCGGAGGGTCCACCCCCCTCGAAGCCCGCGAAACTGGCATGCGCAACCTTTCAGGGGACGCCAGGTGTACCGCGGCTGGGGACGGGACAGAATCGCTCCGCCCGAGAGCAACCACAGTGGCCACTCGCCGCGGGTCGCGGACACACTCGACACTCAGCCCCAGCGATATGGAGATGAAATGAATTTGCGCGGCAAGATGACCAGTTCAAGGCGAGAGGGGCGGACAGCATAGCAACTAACCACATCCCGGGATTGTCGCGTGCAAGGCTCCGCACTCGCATTCCCGACAACGCCCCCTACCGGAAGTGCCGGAGCCGCATGAGCCAACCCCGTACTTTCCTGAATGACCGTGGTGTCCAACCCAGCATTTTTAACCTGGGTTCCTGGTCGTCGGACACCAATGTCCGAGCTATACCTCGGTACCTCGCAGTGCCCAAACCGAACGGCTCCCTCAAACGGAGGGTAACAGACGTTCGTGTGCCGGGCGGGATCTCCCCCGTTCGGCGCGCAGACATACGCAACGTAGCGTTAGCCGCACACAACTGGGTAGGGGAAGGCAAAAATGCCACACGGCATCCGGATGGCAATTCCAAACAGCCGCGGTCAATGAAGATTTCCAATGGCATCCTGCCAAGGAAATCAGTTCCAAGTAAACATTGAACAGTCAGGGATGTGGAAACAAAAATGTGTCCCGACAAGCTAACATCGGCAATGCGTACCCCGTCCATGATCAGAACGATGATACCCAACGAGCCGCCGTCAGCAGCGACACACAGTGCATCGACAAGATCGAGAATCCGACACTTAGGGGGCAGAATGTAAAAAATCTGGACTGTAATGATAGTTGCCGATGCACCCGTGTCGATCAGCATCCTTATCTCTACATCCTCGATAGACCCAACCCAAGCACCGTAGACGAACCCTCGGTGGCAGCCACAACTCGATGGGCCAGCTCCGACCACTGACCCGGTCGGAGCTGACGCACCTCGCGATTACACGTAGGACTTTCCCCTACTGACGCACGATCGGGCCGCGAACCAAATTGCCTAGATGAGTGAAGTGAGGCCCGGGGTCGAGTGTGGAGTGCGTCACGACTCACCTCAGATCGTGGAGGAGAGCAGGATGGTGGTGATGCCGGAAGGCGCCGACGTGGGACGCGGCAGCCCAAAACCACATCGCCCAACAGGCCGCACTGGTAGCAGGTAACACGGCCGCCTCTGGAACGAGAAGACGACCTCGACCGCCCCCGCTTGTCCGTCCGCCACGTCCCACCATCACCCTGCTCGCCACCTTTCCGAGTCGACGTGCCTTCCATAAGGGGCCTCACAGTATGCGGTGGCCCCGGCTTCGTGCGGGACACAGCACAAGTCGCCAGCGCTCCGTCCCAATGCAAAAATTGCTAGGCTCGGACGCACTTGGCGACTTTGTGGCGCGCGTCTGCCGGAGGCCCGTAGATGGATGCCAGTTGATCGAAGGCCTGCGTAAGGGTGGATCTTTCCAGCGGCGGGATGGCAAGAAATGCTACAAGGGTAAAATGGCGGCCGATCGCGCGGGTTGCGCCACCGAATTACCCGCCTGTCGTGAAATAGCGGCAGAGTCGCCATTCACGAGCGGTCTTGATGCTCCTTCCGTCCCCGGCGAGACTGCAAGGCTCAACTCCGCCAAGAGCGAAGTCGCCGTGTTGAGGAGTTCCGCGAGACACTCGTGCGCCTCCTGGAGGGTCACCACCGCCGACGGCGAAGCATCGAGCGCCCAGACGGCACCCGGCTCTGCTGATAGCGTCTTGCCCGCATCCTCCTGCAAGCTGCACGAAGTCCTCGTCCTCATCGACTGACGTCCAGGTACTTGGTCCGCGACATGTACACATAGTCTACAGCTTAGTTGAGTAACTAGCGTGTTGGCCACTTCCGACATCAGTTGTAATGTGTCCAACTGAGTCGCGGACGTTGTTCCTTTTAGAGGAAACACTTTTATTTGTAACACCGTAACACAAAGGGGTAACTGCCCCTTTACCAGACAACAGTGAATTACTGCTACGAAGGGTAGATCCCTCACTCGGGTATTCCGACCACATGGTTGCCTGGGACAGAGAGCTTCAGCTTGAGATGTAGAGCTTCCTGCTTGTAGATGTTGGGCTTCCACCCTGTAGAATGCAGCGACCCAGGTCCCTCTCAGGGGACCCCCTTCTATCCCTCTGTGGCCTAAAATAAAATGTTTCGCTCTGGATGATTGCTACAAAGTATGACCTGTGTTTTGATTTAGTGTGCTGATCTTAAAGGTGCATTGAAAAATTATAATACTCCGATTAATGCTCCTGCTGTTGTGGAGTGACTCATGCAGCCAGCTATGGCTGCAGGGTTTTGGTTGTTTATGCCATTTATTGTGAAAATTCCGTCACAGTTCCTATGATCACTGTTTCATTACTTTCATGGCTTTATTTTGGTGATTTCGAAAAGTGTATTGGTTTAGCCATGTTTGTTTGTTGTAGTACAGAGTTAGACTGATGGCCTTAATCTAAGTTGTCTTGTGGTTGTTGTTGGTTGTTTGACTTGCATCTCACTGAGATTTTTGCAAACAGCGTTGGTGTACGGTGTTTTTTCTGCAATGTTTTGCTGTCTTTTCTTGGATTTTCTGTTTGCACTCAGTCACATATTCACTTTAAGATGTTTTTTTGTTCATGTTTTTTGTTTGTTGCAGTTGCACCCGATTCAAGAGCCGAATGGCTCACAGGGGTATACCTAATAAATTAACTTGAACTTGAACTCTCCAGTCAGGGCCGCTCCGCCCTCGGCCCTGGCCGTATTCCTGAACATTCTCATTCCCTCTCGATCCTTCTCAAGAGCTCTCTCCGGACACGTGATCACCCACCAGTCCCCCCACCTGGGGCCCCCTGTATGGACATTCCGGATCACGTGTCTACGGGGCAACCCTGCCCCTGGGCTGACACTCACCCCCTTCCCCTCGGGACAGCCCCCACCATACACTGTGCGTGGTGCCCACACTATCCCAGTGCTCGCCAAGCCCCGCTAGGGCTGGTATTACACACGGTGCTGTCCACGATGTAGGAACATCAAACGGCAAGTCCCTTCCAGGCCGGCACCATACAGTGATATCCCCGATGTCACTACACGTTCATGCGACAGAACAGGGACATGATCTCGTGTTAAAGTGTAATGACTAATGCTATCATGCCACAGTCTCAGGGCAAATGTCCTCAGATATCTGAGTGACATTCCTGATATGTTGCTTAAAGGAAAATGTTACTTGATAATAGCACCTGTACTTCTCATCTCAGCCTTCCAGTTACAGGAGAAATCACAGGGATATTTTTAGTGTTTATTTACCCAGGAAAGCCTCACTGAGGCTCCATACTCCTTTTCAAGAAGGTCCCACCAAGTTTTTACACTCGGGGTCAATGTTGCTGTCATGCTATTTGAGTAGTGCAATTTACAGGCATTGGGATATTTAGTTGCATTGGTTTTTTTTGCTGTTGGAACAAACCCATACAGAACAGGGGGAGAACATAAAAACTCTACGCAGAAAGGCGCCCGAGTCAGGAATCGTTTCCCAAGCATTTTTTGCTATGAGGTGTGTTACCACTACGCCACCCTTCCGTGTTATTTAATTTATTTTGAGGTCCCAAAAGCATAATCTCTGTTATATCAGAATTCGACATCAGGCCACAAACTCCTTCAACACCTATTATAAGCGGTGCTGCTCGTGGAGGTGTTTGATGGTGCTGCTAATGATAGGTGTTCTTGTAGCAGTGGTTTCTAAGGTGACGGTGGTGGTTGTAATCAGTGATGGTTAAGTAGATATGATCGTAGGTGTGATGAAAGTGGCCGTGGTGATGATGATGGGGGTGCTGGTGGTAATGAGTGTTGTGAACGTGAAATCATTGCATTAGTGGTGGAGTGGTGATTTGGTTTCCAGTGACAGCCAAACACACGGGGCTGACATGGGCAACCTCCGATTCAATCATGTGGCCTTGGACAGAGGGCTCTGAGGCATGTGGGTCCACAGGAAGACTCATGGCTACAGAGGTGATATGATGACTCAACTTCGAATTCCTTCATGGAGTGTACCAGCAGATGAAGTGACTCTGAGACTCCAAGAATGCAGGCCCTTTCTCTGCATGTGAGGGCTGTGGACAAGGGAACAGAAGCTACAGAGTAATAGCATGGGAATAGGTGGTCCTTGGTAACCAATATATTCAATGTTGGATGATTCAACCTTAGTTCATATTATCTTATTTTATAGAGCACCTTATTTCATGGTGGTTTACTTAGATTAAAAGTGGTAACAAAAATAGAGTGATTTAGATGGCAGGCACGTGCAATGATCGGGGAATGATTGGCCATAACAGAGGGCACATAGGGTCAAGAAAGAGCAGGTGAGAGACGGGATGGAGTGGGAGGGTGAGAGGAGGGAAGAGGAAGGAAATGGGCAATGGAGAAGAGGTGAGCTTTCAGATAGGAATGAAAGGAGGTTAAGGAGGGGACTGCTTAATATACAGAGAAAGTTTATTCCAGTGTAGCGGTGCAAGGAGCGAGGATAAAAAACGAGATCGGGCACGGGGAGGAGGGACAGAGAGAGAGATAGAGAAGATTGGGAATGAAGAGGATGAGAGGGGACATGGAAGGAAATGAGAGGCAAAATGAGGTAGGTCAAGGCAATGGACATATTTAAAGACAAGCATCAGTTATTTGAAATGACAGCGGTGTAGTAAACAGGAAGCCAGTGGAATGGAAGGATGAGAGGCAAAGTGTGAAAATAAAATGGGAGATTGAAAATAACCTGTGTGTAAGCATTTTTGGAGGGGAGTGATAGCGTACGCAGGAAGACCAAGGAGAAGAAAATTACGGTAGTCCAGATGGGTAAAGATCAGAGCATGATTTCGATTTAAAGCTTTCGTGACTGCAGGGATTCATCTTCTTGGTTCTTTCGGTAAAGTCACGTAGAAGGGAAGTAATAAAATAATAAAAATAAAACATAATAAAACAATTCTCACGACGTTTCGGCCACAACGCAAGCAGCCGTCCTCAGGCGAAGAATGAAACACCCCAAGCTTGGAGCGTATATTTAAGCTGGGTTAGAGGGGGGGAGGTGGGAAGAAGAGCGCCTAAACAAAATAATTTGCATATCAAGAGGAATTCAGCATATGGAAAATGCGTAGGAGGTGGGCGGGGGGGGGTTCCAAATCAATACTATGCCCGTGCATTATGCAGGATTAGCAGCATCAAAGGGGGGGGGGGAGGGGGGGAGCATTAACAAAGGAAAGGAATGTTAATAGTATGTAGCTGTAGTTACTAAACAACCACGTAAAAAACTACAGTATAAACTGCATAACAAACTAAAGTATAAACTACATAGCATCATCAGTAAACTTACTATACTCTACAATAAGCTGAGTTACTAACAGTAAGTAATACATAAAAAAAATTCTACGTTGTAAAAAATTATATAATATGCTTCCATCTAAACTTTATTCTCTTACATCACACGCGTCTATACCGTACTATATACTTCCATAGGCAAAACCAACATTAAATTACATACTGTATTGCTATAAACCACCCTATACCTTATACATTTTTAATATAACACTATGTATTATTCTACCCACCCTAATGTGTATCAAAATGGTTTATTACGTCCTTCCAGTGATTGCTAAGCCAGAATCCATCTTCTCGGTTAAAATTGTCTCTGTGTTTGTAAATGTGGATCGCCTCATGAACGAATCTCTCATGATAGCCAGATGGCTTGCAGAGAACCTCTGTCTTGGAGAAGTCAATGTCATTTGAGCCCACTGAGTTGTAACAGTGATCTGCCACGGCTGAGGTGTTTGTCCTACCGTGTTTCAGGTCAGCTTTATGTTCACGGATGCGGTCCGAGACATGTCGTTTGGTTTCCCCAATGTAACTGCTACCACAGAGGCAACTTAGTTTGTAGACACCAGGGTACTGTATGTCTGGAAGCACATCTTTTACAGACGGTACCAGATAACGGATTTTATGTACTGTGTTGAATCGGACCTGGATCTTGTGTTTAATCAGGATTTTGGAGATCTTTTTTGTGACCCCAGCAATGTAGGGTAAGGTGATGGTCTTGAAAGGCTCCTCAACAGGATCCTTCTTGATGGTTGGAGTGATGGCTTTGCGGATTGTGTAGTCGGAGTAACCATTAGCCTTAAGAGCTTGGCGTACGTGTTTGAGTTCACTGGAAATGTGTTCATGGTCGGAGATGCATTGGGCTCTATGATATAGAGTCTTGATGAGGGAATTCTTCTGGGATGGATGGTGGTGGGAATCCGGTTTTAGATAAGCATCCGTGTGGGTGGCTTTCCTGTAGACAGAGTGGCTCATTGAACCATCAGGTCTCCTTTTGATTAGGACATCCAAAAAGGGTAGCTTGCCATCATTTTCGACTTCCATGGTGAATCTGATGGCTGGGTGTATGGAATTGATGTGGTCGAGAAATTGGTCTAGAGCAGGCCGGCCATGTGGCCAGATGACAAAAGTGTCGTCTACGTACCTCTTCCATAAGGTCGGGCGTAGAATGGCAGTCTGGATGGCGTCCGTCTCAAATTTCTCCATGAAGATGTTGGCTACAACCGGAGATAAGGGGGAGCCCATTGGGGTGCCCTCAATTTGCTTGTAGAAGGTTCCATTCCAGGTGAAGTATGTATTGGTTAAGCAGTGTCTCACCAGGGGGGGTACCCCAGCATTCAGTCCTTGATGAACCAAGTCTTCAATGATTGCGATGGTGTCAGGCACAGGCACCTTGGTGAACAAGGAAACCACATCAAAACTGACAAGCAGGTCGTCTGGGGACAGGGCAATCCCCTTGATTGTTGATACCAGGTCAGTAGAGTTTAGTACTGCAGAGGTGGTTTTTCCAGTGAAAGGCCGTAGGATTTCGGACAAAAAACGAGCCAGTTTGTAAGTGGGGGAGTTGATAGTAGAGACAATGGGACGAAGAGGTGTATCTTCTTTATGTATCTTTGGCAAGCCGTACAATCTTGGTGGCCTGGCTGCAGAAGGTTTCAACGAGAACTGTTTGGTCTGATCAATTAATGCGGTTGAAGCAGAAATGATGTTGTTGGTTTTGGAGACGAGGCTGTTGGTGGGGTCTCTTTTTATTTTTGTATAGCTGCCATCGTTGAGTAGTTCTTGAATTTTGTTGTTGTATTCTATTTTGTCCATGATGACAGTGGCATTGCCTTTGTCGGCTGAGAGGATGACAATGTCATCCCTCTTTTTTTAATTGAGCTAATTCAAAACGCTCATCTTTGCTGATGTTGCTAGCTGGCATCTTAGCGTTTTTGAGGGTTACAGAGATTTCCGATCTTGCTACGTCTGCAGCGATGTGACTCAAGCCCTTGAGAGCTACATCTACTCGAGCAATTATATCATTAACTGGTATGTGTCTAGGTGTGACTGCAAAGTTTAGTCCTTTAGCTAAAACGGATTTCAAACCTTCAGAAATAGGACTGTTACTGCGATTAATTACGACTTTGTTAACATCTAGCTTTTCAATGTGTGGGTCCGGTTTCTTGTTTGAGAGGCGGTTGAATTTGGAAACCAAGTTGTCCTTACATTTAGTCGACATAGCGGCAGCTGAAGAGGCAGTCATTTTTTCCACATGTTCCCAATCCGATGTGGACATTGTTGCACTCAAAGATAAGTGTGATTTGTAGAGTGTCTTGTCTAACTGATCTAGTTCGGTGCGCGTAAGTCTGATTTTCTCTGAGATAAGAGCTAAGCTAGTTCTAGACAGAATTCGTTTCGCATTAGAAGAAGTTACAGCAGCAGATGTTAGTGTAAATGCGTTCGGTATTACCTTAGAGTCGCGGCATCTCTTCAGAAAGGTGAGAGACTCGATTAGCTGAGCCTTCTTGTCCCGGAGCTTGTTGAAGGATCTCAAAGTTATGTGGAAACCCTCCCCGTAGAGGCGGTTAAATTTCGATTTAAAGCTTTCGTGACTGCAGGGATTCATCTTCTTGGTTCTTTCGGTAAAGTCACGTAGAAGGGAAGTAATAAAATAATAAAAATAAAACATAATAAAACAATTCTCACGACGTTTCGGCCACAACGCAAGCAGCCGTCCTCAGGCGAAGAATGAAACACCCCAAGCTTGGAGCGTATATTTAAGCTGGGTTAGAGGGGGGGAGGTGGGAAGAAGAGCGCCTAAACAAAATAATTTGCATATCAAGAGGAATTCAGCATATGGAAAATGCGTAGGAGGTGGAAGGGGGGGGGGTTCCAAATCAATACTATGCCCGTGCATTATGCAGGATTAGCAGCATCAAAGGGGGGGGAGGGGGGGAGCATTAACAAAGGAAAGGAATGTTAATAGTATGTAGCTGTAGTTACTAAACAACCACGTAAAAAACTACAGTATAAACTGCATAACAAACTAAAGTATAAACTACATAGCATCATCAGTAAACTTACTATACTCTACAATAAGCTGAGTTACTAACAGTAAGTAATACATAAAAAAAATTCTACGTTGTAAAAAATTATATAATATGCTTCCATCTAAACTTTATTCTCTTACATCACACGCGTCTATACCGTACTATATACTTCCATAGGCAAAACCAACATTAAATTACATACTGTATTGCTATAAACCACCCTATACCTTATACATTTTTAATATAACACTATGTATTATTCTACCCACCCTAATGTGTATCAAAATGGTTTATTACGTCCTTCCAGTGATTGCTAAGCCAGAATCCATCTTCTCGGTTAAAATTGTCTCTGTGTTTGTAAATGTGGATCGCCTCATGAACGAATCTCTCATGATAGCCAGATGGCTTGCAGAGAACCTCTGTCTTGGAGAAGTCAATGTCATGTGAGCCCACTGAGTTGTAACAGTGATCTGCCACGGCTGAGGTGTTTGTCCTACCGTGTTTCAGGTCAGCTTTATGTTCACGGATGCGGTCCGAGACATGTCGTTTGGTTTCCCCAATGTAACTGCTACCACAGAGGCAACTTAGTTTGTAGACACCAGGGTACTGTATGTCTGGAACCACATCTTTTACAGACGGTACCAGATCACGGATTTTATGTACTGTGTTGAATCGGACCTGGATCTTGTGTTTAATCAGGATTTTGGAGATCTTTTTTGTGACCCCAGCAATGTAGGGTAAGGTGATGGTCTTGAAAGGCTCCTCAACAGGATCCTTCTTGATGGTTGGAGTGATGGCTTTGCGGATTGTGTAGTCGGAGTAACCATTAGCCTTAAGAGCTTGGCGTACGTGTTTGAGTTCACTGGAAATGTGTTCATGGTCGGAGATGCATTGGGCTCTATGATATAGAGTCTTGATGAGGGAATTCTTCTGGGATGGATGGTGGTGGGAATCCGGTTTTAGATAAGCATCCGTGTGGGTGGCTTTCCTGTAGACAGAGTGGCTCATTGAACCATCAGGTCTCCTTTTGATTAGGACATCCAAAAAGGGATAGCTTGCCATCATTTTCGACTTCCATGGTGAATCTGATGGCTGGGTGTATGGAATTGATGTGGTCGAGAAATTGGTCTAGAGCAGGCCGGCCATGTGGCCAGATGACAAGTGTCGTCTACGTACCTCTTCCATAAGGTCGGGCGTAGAGTGGCAGTCTGGATGGCGTCCGTCTCAAATTTCTCCATGAAGATGTTGGCTACAACCGGAGATAAGGGGGAGCCCATTGGGGTGCCCTCAATTTGCTTGTAGAAGGTTCCATTCCAGGTGAAGTATGTATTGGTTAAGCAGTGTCTCACCAGGGGGGGTACCCCAGCATTCAGTCCTTGATGAACCAAGTCTTCAATGATTGCGATGGTGTCAGGCACAGGCACCTTGGTGAACAAGGAAACCACATCAAAACTGACAAGCAGGTCGTCTGGGGACAGGGCAATCCCCTTGATTGTTGATACCAGGTCAGTAGAGTTTAGTACTGCAGAGGTGGTTTTTCCAGTGAAAGGCCGTAGGATTTCGGACAAAAAACGAGCCAGTTTGTAAGTGGGGGAGTTGATAGTAGAGACAATGGGACGAAGAGGTGTATCTTCTTTATGTATCTTTGGCAAGCCGTACAATCTTGGTGGCCTGGCTGCAGAAGGTTTCAACGAGAACTGTTTGGTCTGATCAATTAATGCGGTTGAAGCAGAAATGATGTTGTTGGTTTTGGAGACGAGGCTGTTGGTGGGGTCTCTTTTTATTTTTGTATAGCTGCCATCGTTGAGTAGTTCTTGAATTTTGTTGTTGTATTCTATTTTGTCCATGATGACAGTGGCATTGCCTTTGTCGGCTGAGAGGATGACAATGTCATCCCTCTTTTTTAATTGAGCTAATTCAAAACGCTCATCTTTGCTGATGTTGCTAGCTGGCATCTTAGCGTTTTTGAGGGTTACAGAGATTTCCGATCTTGCTACGTCTGCAGCGATGTGACTCAAGCCCTTGAGAGCTACATCTACTCGAGCAATTATATCATTAACTGGTATGTGTCTAGGTGTGACTGCAAAGTTTAGTCCTTTAGCTAAAACGGATTTCAAACCTTCAGAAATAGGACTGTTACTGCGATTAATTACGACTTTGTTAACATCTAGCTTTTCAATGTGTGGGTCCGGTTTCTTGTTTGAGAGGCGGTTGAATTTGGAAACCAAGTTGTCCTTACATTTAGTCGACATAGCACAAATGTTGAAATGTAGCATGTAATTAAAACGATAAAAAATACTGTAGATTGCAAGAGTAACTAATTAACTCGCTAGAGTTTTGGAAAATCGAAATCCGAGATTCGGCATGATACATAAAATACAAAAACTGGTATCTGGTACTAAAAAAATATGATGGAATCTATCAACAGAAGGTGTGTACCGGATTAGTTTATCCTGTGACCCATGATGTTGGTCAGACGCGACAAATTTTTAGCATAAGGCTAAAAGAACACCAACTAAATATTAAATACTCATAACACAACTTTTGGCAGTTGCAGAACATGCTTGCCAACAAAGACATTCAATGTATTCATATTCTTGGTTCTTTCGGTAAAGTCACGTAGAAGGGAAATAATAAAATAATAAAAATAAATCAATAAAATCCTCACGACTTTTCGATTGCAACACAAGCAATCATCATCAATGTATTTTGATAACGTTGATATGTTGTGCAAAACTAATTATTACTGGCCAATAATCTATTGAAATTGAGAGAAATAAAACATTATTTTTCATCCGTATTCTTTGGGTCTTTCGGTAAACTCACGTAGATAGGTTCAAAGAAAATAACAAAAAAAACTACGTTTCGATCGCAACACAAGCAGTCATCTTTTCCTGATGAAGACCGCTTGTGTTGCGATCGAAACGTCGTAGTTTTTTGTTATTTTCTTATAACATATCTACGTGACTTTACCGAAAGACCCAAAGAATATGAATTCCTGCAGTCACGAAAGCTTTAAGTAAATATTTTTATCCGTTTTGACAGCTATAGGCTTAATGCTGCTTGGAAGTGTATTATTAAGTAATACACCTTTCAATTACATGCCTATTCAATGCATAATATATTCAACAACTGTGATTAACCCATCTGGCAATATGTACTGCATATTTCACATTAACATATCCATTATAATTTATATGATTACAGTCAACCCCACTCCGATCTTCACACCTGATAGGATCACAGTGATGGCATCATCTTGCTCTTTTAAGACTGGAAGCAGGAAGACATCTTCACAATTCTGGTAAATTGCCTAATAAAGCTGGTTGTAATCACCAGTGAAACGTCGGTCTCAATTGTACATTTTGTGGATTTACTCGCCATAATAACTATGCGTTGAAGTAATCGCTAATTGGCACGTTTTTTGACATGACAAACCTTACTAATTGGCTGTCGGTTGTGGTTGGGAAACGACACATTTATATTTACGCAATCCAACACAAAAACCTTTATTATGAATATTGGTCTCGAAAGTCTACATGTTAAACAACACCTTCACCTCACATTAAATAATACAGAATCTCTGAGCAGCTTATAAAAATGAACTGTCAAGATATAAGTGCATTCAAAATGAAATATTCACATTACCTATGAAGACGCTCACTCGTCGAGAGATATCCCCATCAGGAGGAATCATTGAAAAACAGTGTGCTGCTGTCATTATCCAATGAGGTGAAATGATGGTTCCTCCACAGGAATGATGCTAAAAAAGTATACATATATTAAGAATATAAATGAGAGTGGTGACAAGTTTAGAAGCACCATAGTATTAAAATAAGTTAATCATCTTGTTCGGTATTATTTTTTTTCAGTAAATTATGTTCAAGATATCACCTCAAGTGAGACACATCACCATTTGTGGTATGGAAAAGGGAAAGCTTTTGGACTTGTAGAATAATTGTGGAAATGATATTTAAAAAAAACACACACACACACACCCATAGCACCATTCTCTTTGAAACCGAATTAGTTCAGACGAGTTGAATGCTTACATAGAATGTAACAGATTATAAGTATTAGTCCCATCAGTTAGTCTCGCTTCTTTGATGACATCCACATTTATACCATCTGGTCTAAAAGCTTGCCCATCTTCTGTGTGGCGAAGGGCAGAGTTGGCTTCAAGCGTTATACCTGGAAGCTCCACCTGGCAGATAGGGTCTATTTCCTGGGCTATGTGCATTATTCTGCTAGAGATATGCATCAAATCCCTGCCCTAAGTTTAATATTATATCTCTGAGTTATTCCATTTTTCTTTCGAATGGCAGCCATTTGCAATTGCTAATAATAAACCTCTTTGTTGCTGCTCTCATTGCTTGCTATGACATCATCAATCGTTGTTGTAGGTGTGGGACCATTTTGCCAGTATCAAGATATTGCATGAAAAAAAGGTTGACCTTTTCTAGAATAAATACATACAGGTGTTAGGATGTTCAAACACCAAATAGACAATAATACAAGGCATTGTTTGCATACTTTACCATATGCTTGTGGTTAAAAAACCAATCTGCCTTGATCATATATGCACTGTCCTTGAAACTGATTGGCTTGCACCAGAAATAGTCTCTTCTATTGCAATGTATCACAAGTCCTACATCAAAGACCGCCAAAAGGTGAGCAGTACAAAGACAATGCAAATACCATTTAATTAATAGCTATAACTGCTCAACCAGAGGTATCTTCTGCTTTTTCCCACAAGTATGTGGTTAATGCGGACATTATTGGCGTCTGTTGGTGTTTTAACTTCCTAACACTTTTCGTGAGAAAGGGTAACGCCTTTTTATCAGTCAATAATATTTGTTTTGTTGTACTTTCAGATGTATTTTTATTCCTCTCCTAATCAATCTACAAATTTATTTAGCCAGTCTCTTTTTCTAGCTCTCTTTTTCCTCCATAAATCTTTTGTGGTTTCAGACAACTTGTTCTGTTTGCTTTCTGACATTTCCTCCAGTTTGAATGTACTATCTATCACCAATCTAGTTAATGCATTATATGAAGTGGTGATATCCATATAATAATTCTGTTATATTTCACCATTATTTTACTTCGTTTCAATGAAGGTCTTTGCACTGTCAACTTACCTCTCCTATTTGTATTCGGACATGCCAGGGCCATTCTGTAATATTTGTGGCTTTTCCATTAAAGATCCGAGATAACCTGAAGAGTTCATGATATGTTGCAATACCACATTTGTAGTATAATGTTTTATCTGTAAAAAAAGAAGTATATTAACACGTTGCACTTTAAAGACACTGCATGGTTACATTTGAGTCTAAATGGAATGAGCACTTATTTGAGTTCATGCCAATGTAATGTACACACTGATTTGTTACACCATTGTAACAAGTTTCAAGGCATAGCTCTGCATTTCATCAGTGCAGAGTATTTAGGAGTCACGAGTCTCACCACGACGTGTGCCTTCACATTTCGCCACTGGATATTTTCCAGCCAGCTGTGGATCGTATTATGGTGAACAAGACAAGAAGCCTGAGGCTGTGCAAACCATTGCGGGTTGGTACATAGAACATGAGAACGTTTTTCCAAATTGGTGCAATATTCCTCCTCTGAAAAAACTTTAGAGGGCAGAAATTATCATCTTGGGACCCTAGGAGGCACAGTGACTCGGTGCTGGTGAAACTACCACAGGAAATGACACTGTCCTGTGGTCAGGGCCCCCAGACAGCGATTCCCATCTTAATTTTGGAGCTTTCGTGACTGCAGGAATTATTCTTTGGTTCTTTCGGTTAAGTCACGTCTAAAAATAAAATAATAAATTAAAATAATAGCGACGTTTCGATTGCAACACAAGCAATCATCATCAGGCATAAAAGAAATAGCAATAAAAATCTAACTAGAAAACTATAGACAGACATACAAGCAGACAGACATCACAAGGACACACAGAGAGAGGACACATATCGGCACAGAGAGAGGGGTCGTTTCTGTGACGGTCCCTTAAATATAGAGAGGGGGGCGGGGACGGAGAGAGGGAGGTGGCAGAGAAAATTAGCATATCAATGAGTGGACGGCAACGTGTTGCTGCTGCGCAAGTAAGATGACGACGTGGCACGGCACACAAGCTTGAAAATTAGGAGAAAGGCACACTAAAATTAAATAACCTCGCAAAATATCGAAATGTGATGTAATGTCTGTCTGCTTGTATGTGATATAATGTCTGTCTTGTATGTCTGTCTACAGTTTTCTAGTTAGATTTTTATTGCTATTTCTTTTATGCCTGATGATGATTGCTTGTGTTGCAATCGAAACGTCGCTATTATTTTAATTTATTATTTTATTTTTAGACGTGACTTAACCGAAAGAACCAAAGAATAATTCCTGCAGTCACGAAAGCTCCAAAATTAAGATTGAACCACTTCTACGGGGAAGTTTTAAGCTTATCTTTTTTCTCTCTCTGGCTATTTGTTCTCTCTGCCTGTGTCCTCTCTTTTGGAATTTTCACACTTAAATTCTAACTTAGCAATCTTTGAAATACGTAATCAACCAGGCTATGCGTTAATTGTGTGTTGACCGACTCTCTGTGTTGCATTACATCACATTTCGATATTTTGCGAGGTTATTTAATTTTAGTGTGCCTTTCTCCTAATTTTCAAGCTTGTGTGCCGTGCCACGTCGTCATCTTACTTGCGCAGCAGCAACACGTTGCCGTCCACTCATTGATATGCTAATTTTCTCTGCCCCCTCCCTCTCTCCGTCCCCGCCCCCCCTCTCTATATTTAAGGGACCGTCACAGAAACGACCCCTCTCTCTGTGCCGATATGTGTCCTCTCTCTGTGTGTCCTTGTGATGTCTGTCTGCTTGTATGTCTGTCTATAGTTTTCTAGTTAGATTTTTATTGCTATTTCTTTTATGCCTGATGATGATTGCTTGTGTTGCAATCGAAACGTCGCTATTATTTTAATTTATTATTTTATTTTTAGACGTGACTTAACCGAAAGAACCAAAGAGCGATTCCCATCTTGCTGGAAGGCCATTGTCCTTGATCAGGCAGCCACACCAGCCCTAATAGAATGGCACCCAGTAATCGGAATCTTTATTTATACTGGAATAATAAGATGAGCTATGAAGATTGTTTTCACAGATATCCAGTAGGGGTGGGTTAGAAAGTTACAATACAAAACCTAGAGGAATGCAAAGTATAGGAAAGTTAAGCAAGTCGCTAATTTAAAAAAATATATAGTACAAATTACAAAAGTACATCAATTCCTGCCGATTTCCCATCAATAAATGCAAGCTTGAGCAAGGCAGTAAAACAACAAAACAGTCCCAGACCACAGCAAGACAACACACAGTCCCTCAATAAAATTGCACATTAAAATTGAACTAGCTATATACAGGTGTAGTGACTATACTTGTCACTGTGTGGTGCCGGGATTTGTGAAGTCACGGCCGGTAATGTTATTGCGAGCAGCCCGGGTTGCGGGCTGCAGTACTAACACTAGCGGTAGTTTGGTGAGCACGGGTTAGCGCGAAGGCACCGTGAGCAGTGTGCGGTGCCGGCTCCCAGTGAGGGAGCGAGAGCGAGCGTCAGCCAGCCAGGGTTACTCTGGGGCATGATACTCTGGCTGACCTGTTGTCACTTGACCGGACGATTCTGGAGGGGGGCCACTTGTGGACGGGGGCCGAGGGGCGGTCACGTGGTCCCGGAGAGCTCTCGGGAACATCCGAGAAGGGGCTCGAGGAGCCTGGAAGGTGGGCGGGGCTAAGGGCGGATCCAGCCTCAGCACGGGAGCATATAACGAGAGCTCCGTGAGGAGCTCGGGGTTCTTCAAGTGTTGGTGTTCGAAGATCCACGTCGGGGAGAAGAAGCCTCTAGCCACGCGGTCCTCTTTTTGTCTCTCTTACCTTCCTATGCTGCTGATTGAGTCCCTACCTTTTCATTGCGAATCGTTCTGTCTTATTAAAAAAGTATTTTGTTGGGTTTGTTATTCCAGTTCATGGTGGAATTTTTTTTCTGCCTTGCGTGTGTTTTGTTATTATTATTAGCTGGGACGGCTATCTTTTAAACATGGGGGGGGTGATGTAATGACAGGGTGCCACCTGTCGGCCTGAAGAGGTAATCGCGGTTATGGGTATATTACGTAATGCCTAGTTATGAGGTGGGCATATCTGGGGTAAAGGTGAGAGGCGGGGTTAGTTGGGAAGCTCCGGGAGCCTGCTTGAAGGTTCTGGAAGGGGGCATGGCCGGAGGTGGGGCTTGGCCACGCTGGGGCGTATATAAGGGGGACCGTCGCCGCTCGCCATCATCTCTCTTCATCGTCCGGCCACGTGGCCGATCTTCTGCAAGGCCCTCATCGTTGCCGTCACTGCGCTAGTCAGACAGCTGTGTAGTTGGACGCCGACGATCGGGTTCTGTAGAAGGGTCGGCTATGTGTAGCTACGTAGAACGTTACGTAGATGTATCGCCCAGTGTTGTGCTTAAAGTGTGAGAATAAATAAGAAGCCATCTACACGACGTGTCTCGGAAGTCGCTCACTACACATGTATATGTGCAGTATGTATTAATGTATGAGCACTTTATAAAAGTAAACATGCCAAATGATGAATTCTGATGGTGTCAATAGTAACAAACCTGTATTAACAATCCCAATTTTCTGAAGCTCTCTGTAATTCAGCAACATAAATGAATGCCGTTCACCCTTCTTCTGGGAAGCAATTGACACGAGCTCTTCCTTGTAGACATTTCCAATTCCAAACGTGTAAATATCTAGAAGATGACAATGTTAGTAAAGAATGACACCAGACATCTGTAATTCGTAGCATGTGTACATTACATGTACCATAACAAGAATACAAACTGCTTTACATTTCGATAGTTTTAATTTTGTATAATTATGTTCGTGACAGAAATATTTACGACTATAATGAGCCAAGAATGTCTGTGTGTCCCCGCGCATGACGTCACTCCAAGTCGGCCAGCCCCCCTCATTAATACTCATGAATAGGTGATGTCCTCCACATGGACCCCCCTCCCCTCATTAATAATCATGAGCGGGTGACGTCACTCCACATGTAGCACCCCCCCCTCATTAAAAATAATGAGCAGGTAACGTCACTCCCATGTCGAACAGCCCCCCCACATTAATAATCATAAAGAGGTGACGTCTTCCAAATGGACATCCCCCGCCATTAATATTAATTATCGGGTGACATCACTCCACATGGGGGGGGCGAGGCGCCTCCTCCCCCCTCCTCAGCATCAACGTGCAACCCTCACTACAAAGGCAGAACCCTCACGTCACGCAATCTCCGTAACGCTATTGAGACAGAAGTAAAAAGGACATGATGAACAAGGGATTATAACCTTTAAATGAAATAGGTCTGTGTCACCGTGGCCTTACAAATTGCACACGAATTGATGCAATGAATATCACGTCGCGGTCTGCTTTTCGCTTGCAAGTTTCAGATTTACTGAAATACACCTTTCCTTGGATGAGCAAAAGGCTGGTAGTGAGATAATAGCTGATATAAGTGCAAATAGTTAGAAAGAAAATACATAGTTGCCCTTGTGATATATAAATTAGAGAAGATATTAGAGTGATGTGAGCTACTACGAGAAGATGGCTACCATAGATAGTTATAATAAACTTAGTATGGATGTATGTTGAGATTCTTCTGCACCATACGTAACCAACCATGCTAATGTTAGCCATTTATGGTACCGGGAATTAAAGCGGCACACAGAGGTCGCACAATAACATTTAATTGATACAATTTCTCAAATTGAATTTAGTGCATAGAGAAGATTTGTGAAATAGATTTTGTTTGTGATACAAGTCGTAAAAATACTGTTTTAAAAGGAATGTGTATAACAGTTTGGATTATATGAACACATATAAATGGCATATTCAACACTTCTCCACATCAGTAGACCTTTGCCAGTGTAGTAGGTTCCAGGAGACTTGGACGACGTAGTTGGAGGCACACTTATTTATTAAGCACAAGTACATAACAGGCCGAGATGTACAACACTCGAAGGGGTATCGGCCCCTTCACCCGTCTAACAGGGAGATCAACACTCTATGTCACAGCTAGCCTTACTCCTAGGTCCTCCACTACAGGGCTAGGGGAGGCTAGCTAACCCAGCTCTGGTTAAGCTGGGATTACGGCACCCTGAGTCCCCAGACCGGCTCTTACAAGAGCATCGGCTCTGGGCTCTTGGGGCCACGCCACTGGCTTGCCCTGGTCGGTCCTGAGAAGGACAGCGATCCAGGGGAGTCCCAGGGCCTATCTAGCAGGTCTTCTTGCTTCTCTGGTTAAGGCTGAACACTGAACCCCGAGCCCTCCGGCTCCCCGCCTTATATAGCAACTCCCCCACTGAGGGGTGGGGGATCCCAGCGCCGTGTTAGCCCCCCAGGCTAAACGGTGCGGACCTGGATGTAAGCACCTCTCGGCGTACGGGCATAACCACGCCCAGTGTGTTTGTTTGCCCTCCGTAACACCTCTACACCAGTACCAAAATATAATAATAGGGGTTTTCCCCTTTTTTCTGGCAGCAAAACTGAAACCTTATTACAAGGATTCACGTCTGCATTAACCACAATACTTGCAGTCAAATGCAAACAAAAACACACTATGATAATATATGCATTGTCCTTGAAACTGATTGGTCCACACCAAGGGACTGCTTTCTTTTGAGCCTCGACCCAATTGGTGCTCGACCAGAGGACGCCTTTTGGCGCTCGATATTTAATTTGGTTAATATAACATTATTTTGTTACATTTGTTATTTTATAGTTTCAATCATATTAAATTAGTGAAAGCATTAAAATAAAATGTATAGATGGCATTTGACACGTAGGCTTTCGCGACCAATGTTATTCATAATCAACGTTTTTGGGTTTAGATCGCGTTATTTATAAATGTGTCGTAACCCCCCACCACCCGACACGGCCAATCAGTAAAAATGTGTCACGTTGACAAAAGACAAATAGTTCACTGCTTTAGCCCACCGGTGTGTTGAAGCCACAACATTTACAATTTGAGTACGACGTTTCGCTGGTAATTGCATCCAGCATCATCGGGCAATTCGCCAGAATGGTGAGGCTCTCCTGTGTCTCCCGTTCTTATATAGAGCAGCATCAGGGTGACGTCATCATTAACTCATTAACTCATCAGGTGCAAAGATTCAAGGTGGGAGTGATTGTAATTATATACTAGATTAGTAATCAGGCTATTGTTACGATGCGAGTTGTAGATTAGTAATCATTTGGAATGTGTTTTATTGTGATTATGCTACATTAGTAATCCGTTAGTGGTTGTTTCCCTTATAAGGAATTATATATTATATTATATATAAGGAATTATATATAAGGAATTATAAGGGAAACAACCACTAACGGATTACTAATGTAGCATAATCACAATAAAACACATTCCAAATGATTACTAATCTACAACTCGCATCGCAACAATAGCCTGATTACTAATCTAGTATATAATTACAATCACTCCCACCTTGAATCTTTGCACCTGATGAGTTAATGAGTTAATGATGACGTCACCCTGATGCTGCTCTATATAAGAACGGGAGACACAGGAGAGCCTCACCATTCTGGCGAATTGCCCGATGATGCTGGATGCAATTACCAGCGAAACGTCGTACTCAAATTGTAAATGTTGTGGCTTCAAAACACCGGTGGGCTAAAGCAGTGAACTATTTGTCTTTTGTCAACGTGACACATTTTTACTGATTGGCCGTGTCGGGTGGTGGAGGGTTACGACACATTTATAAATAACGCGATCTAAACCCAAAAACGTTGATTATGAGATGGCATTTGTTTCCCCATTGTTGGGTCATTATGCCAGCGCACAATGATCAAGACTCATTATTGTTACCGATACTCTACCTGCTTGCCAGAGATGTGGTTCATGTCATCTACAATCTCTTACCCATGGGAATGTCCGCAAACTTCTCATTCATAACAATCTTGGGAGGTGGTCCCATATTGGAGCGGCCTTAAAAGTACAACGTGACATTTTTTAAAGCATCAAAACTACATACATTGGGTGACTATTATTGCATAACTGACAATTATTACACACTAATGTATTGAGCATTTTATATGTATATACATCTTCATGTTATAGGCTAAATATTTTTTTGCTTTCTGGATAGCAGGGAGTAAAACGCATTTGAAGTAAACTTCTGTAAATTCCATGGAAAACAAAAACAAACAACACAACGGACAATGGCACAATTGGAAATGTTGGTATAGCCAGATTCGAAACTGTGACTTTAATATTACCAGCTCGCTTCTCTCGCTTGGCATCAGCCCCCAATGTCACACAACCTCATAATTAACAAACAAAAATCTTCACACAGTCAATAACACTGTGGCCTTATATAATAGACGACGTTTTGGGTAATTGGCACTTATCCTTTGTATGTAAATATAGATGCCTAAGAGATAGAATGGATAATAAACATCGGAGATGTCAGTTGTCGAAACTTTCCAAAATGTTGTAGCATGAGCCTGCCATAGGCAGCATGTCATTCATGCTGCCAGTTTATACTGGTAGGAACCTCCTGGTTACACCAGCCCATAGGGGATTATTGTGTCCGTCTGTCCGTCGTGCATCCAAAAATGGTAGGGTGGGGCTGGGTGGAGAGGGGAGGGTGGGGAGGAGCTGGGTGGGGAGGGGCTGGGTGGGGAGGGGCTGGGTGGGGGTGGGAGGGGTTGGGTGGGGAGGGGCTGGTCATCTCGTAGTGCCCTTATAAAACTCAACGTTTAACCTACTCACGCCGGCTTGTGCCCGCCCTCACAGTCGGCCATATTTGCGGAATACACCACGCCGCCATTGATCCTGGCCATTGACCGAGCAACCCAACGTTCCTACCAGCTCCCTCCGCAGGAATGTGTTCCTTCTCTTCTATTTCCCTCTCACCACCTATCCAATGCTCTATACTTATCTCTTCAAAGCTTATTTTTCACTCCATACCCCTATCGTGCCATGTTTGCTCCTCTCTCAATACATCTCTGCTGAGCCTCTCTCTGCTTCCCTCAGTCATACATCTCACAGATCTCAGTCCACACATCTGCTCCACGTGAACAGCATTAACTCGTGTAATTGGCCATCATATGACGGGTATATTCACGTCGTAAGCAATCCAGTGTTTCTTGACTATGTCGATTGTGCCATCTCTGTGTTTAATCGACGTCTTATTTCATCTGCAGACTATTCTGCATTCATCTGAATGGAATCTAAATTACGTATGTGATGTGCCGAATGTAATGTACTCTTTCTGAGAGTAATTTATTGCAAACCTGGAAAAGAATTACAATTGTAAATCACCTTTATCGTAGCATTATAAGAGCTGTTTGAGTTACCTTTCTATCAGAAAGAAAGTAAACGAAATGTTTCAATCAAAAGTTCCTTTTACCAAAATGGATTTGCGCTCAGGTACAATAACTTACTGGATTCTGAATTTATGTAAATTTAAAAAAAGTTACACTATTTATTATTGATCGGACGGGGAGAGGTCGTGTTCACTCATTTTCACAAATTTCACTATCAGTGCGAGGAAAATAAATCAGATCTCAGGCCACACATCTCCTGTGTGGAACGAGATCTGTTGAGTTGAAATTAAAAGTGATTCTGCTTCTTTATTTAAATTTATGTTCGATGTCCAACAAAAAAACTGTCACACACAAATTAACTGAATAGAATACTCATTACTTATTATACTGTAATGGTGTTCGTTTCTTAATCTGCTTGTCCTGGTGAGGGTCACAGTGGCAGCAAGTTGAGCAGGGCGGTTCAGACCTCCCTTTCCCTGGCGACAGACTCGAGCTCTCCCTGGGGAATTTCCAGGTGTTCCCAGGCCAGCCGAGCGAGATAGTTCCGCCAGCGTGTCCTGGGCCAGCCCCGGGGTCTTCACCCAGTGGTACGTGCCTGGTAATTTCCAAGTGGAGTCTATTGGGAGTGTTGTGTATATGCCCCTTTTTCCAAAAATTAATATTAAGAATAATTCGGCCAATATTTGTTTTTGGTTCACATAGTCACTCGGAAGCGCAAACACCCATTTCCCCACCTCTGCGAGCAGCTGCTCAGACACGCTAGCAACAAAAGGCCAGAGGGCAGAAGATGAACCATTAATGGTCATAAACCCTCCCCGTATACACAGAGAGAGAGGGGTGGAAATCGCAAATGGGGTTAAAACAGTCACCTCTACTTCAAAAGGCCCCCACAATACAGGCAGTAGGCGCCACGAGACATATATAATTATTTTTTTTGTAACGGTTAAAAGTTCAAAAATTGGCAACATGGAAAGCAAACAGACGGGTTTTGAGCCATATTAGTTAAACAAAGTTACCAACTTAGCCACGAAGATTAAGCAAACATTATCTATCCTCATCCTCACTCTAATTAAAGACATACGCACAAGCCGGGGTGCAGGATTACAGTGTGCTCTGTGGAGGGAGCCCCGACCGCCTTTGTCTTCCCGCAGCACGGATAGCAAAATTTGCACACACAAGCAAATAACATCTCCCCATAAAGAAATCACACCACGATGGAAATATTGTGAACACGGCTACAACATACCTTGAATCACTTACAATCAAATTACAATAATACTATAAGCAGTAAAGTGAGTCTCATGTTAACTTACAAACAAAAAACGAACAACTTAAAGCTGTGTGAGACAGGATAACACCCAGAGCGAGGGAAGGGATTATATAACTTGTTTAACGCGTAGGCTTTCGCGACCAATATTATTCATAATCTAAACCCAAAAACGTTGATTATGATTATGTAATTCTCGGTGCGAACACGAATCGTCAGTCTGGTTTTAGTCTGATGACTCATCTGTGACGCCGTTTCGTGAGAAAGACCCCCCCCCCTCTTTCCAGGTTAATTATTACGGACAGCTGCTTCGCTTGAAGAACTTTATTCCTCTAATAAATCGCACACACACGGACGCAGCCGAAACCACAAAGGATGTCCGGTCCTTTGAAGACATCGCAGAAGCTGAGTGGTTTTTCCAGATATATATCAGACACGACCATCGGAGACGATCGGAGACCATCGGAGATCGTCGGAGCTCATCGAAGCTCAGCTCATCACCTCCAACGGAGGAGCTCTCTCATCACCCAGAATGGCGATGCTCGCTGAGTAGCGACGTGCTAAGCCAAGCCGAGGTCTGTACCACCTAAGAATAATCGCTACACCGAGCCGCCGAGGTGCGAGTGAAACTGACGGAGATTCCAGTTATCATTCTCGAGCCAACAAAGACACCCAACGTCAACCCAGCAACGAACGAGAGCATCGTTCATCGTCAGAGCGACAACAAGCAATCAACCTGGAGAAAAGGGCGGAAATCGCCAAGTATCGATCAAGCGAGCACCCGCTGAGAACCGACTCGTCATCCCGCAGTGGAGGAGCTGCGTGCTATCCAACGACGGAATCATCGCGCACCACGACGGCGAGTGTCGTGCCGACACCACTCATCTAGCAGTGGAGAGAGAGAGTGCCCGAGCACAGGTGCCAGCCTGCCAGCGCACAAGTGAACGAGTACCGCCGTGCCGTCAGAGCTACAGAGTACGAGTGCCAGCGCCGAAGTGCCACCAAGCGCCGCCAAGCACCACCCGGGCGCCATCAAGCGCCAAGCAACCGAGCCTCTTCGAGGACATCGTGCCAACGCCGCTCAATCTAGCTGCGGAGAGAGAAAGCCGGCGACGGGTTCGCTGCGGCCACGCCCAAGCGAGAGGGAACCTCTGAAGAGCTGGTTGTATACCCCTCCCCCACCCCACAAGCTCCGACACAGCGCCCTGCCTCTGCTTAAAACAATAATTATCAAGGGAACAATACAACGCACACACAACACGCACACGAATAAAACTATTTCAAAAAATTATCTTTGTGTTTCGAAAAGGGTTGCCATTTCAAGGTGGTGCGTTCAATATCAACTGATCGTGAAAAGCAGTTGCTGCCCATCGAGTTACATGAACAAGAAGTGTTTTAGTCATTTATTTTCGTTAATTGCATAATCTTGCCGATGATTCTATTGACGTATGCTTTCGCATTTGCATATTAGAGTGTCATATGTTTGTTTAGAATTTAAATTTCTTAACACAAAGTGGTTGAGTGTTTCTTTCCAAGTCCATGCAAAACTCTTATTTATAAGAACTGTATCCTGCGTTGAGATATGAATTTGGAGACCTAACATAACATAAACACACTAAGATAATCAATAAATGTTTAATCAAAGATAATCGTTTTATCCTGATTGATAGGCTAAGCCTAATTATCATAACTGCGGACATTAACATAATTGCAATCATTCGCATAAATTAATACGAGTATCCCCGTGATTATCGTAATTTATGCATATAATTACAAACATTAGCATAATTTCTGCGAATTACGCATTTTTCCAAATGTTATTAATTTTTATTATTTTTTTTTATAAAAATGTCATAATCCGACAGATACAACAGGGGGCATCCTTACCAGGTGCCCAAACCACGTCAACTGGCTTCTCTCAATCTAGAGCAGCAGCAGCTTGACTTTGAGGCTTTCCAGTTTACCGAGCTCCTCACCCGATCACGGATGGTGAGCCCAGCAGCTCTGTGGAAAAACCTAATTTCGGCCCCTTGTACCCGTCATCTCATCCTTTCGGTCAGTTCCCAAAGCTCATGACTATAGATGAGGGTGGAAATGTAGACCGACCTGTAAACCGAGAGTTTTGTTCGAGAACTCAGCTCCTGCTTCACTACCATGGAACAGAACAGTTCCCGCAACATTGATGACACTGCACTGATCCGCCAGTCGATCTCCCGTTCCCACTTACCATCACTCGCAAAAGAGACCCCGAGGTACTTAAACTCCTCCACTAAAGGCAGCTCTTCCCTCCTCACCTGGACAAAACAATCTACCATCTCACGGGAATGAACCAAGACCTTACATTTGGAGGTGCTGATCCTCATCCCAGCCGCTTCACACTCGGCATCAAACCATTCAAGTGCACGCTGGACATCACAGACTGACAAGGCAAAGAGGACGTCATCTGCAAAAGCAGCGACGCCACCTTCATGCCCCTGTACTGGATACTCTCTATTCCTCGGCTGCGCCTTGATATCCTGTCCATGAAAATCACAAACAAAAGTGGAGAGCAAGAATACGGACACAGCTTTAGAGGGACCGGATAGCTCACAAAAGCGTCACCGGTACATCATACTGCTGCAGTACCTCCCACAAGACAATGCTGGGAACATGATCATATGCTTTCTCGAAATCTACAATGCAGAGGTAGACTGGAGAAGCACACTCCCATGACCCCTCACATATCTGTGAGAGGGAAAAGAGCTGGTCCATTGTTCCACGACCATGACGAAAACCGCATTGTTCCTCCTGAATCTGAGGCTCAACCACCAGGCAAAGTCTCTTCTCCAGCACTGGAATAGGCTTTACCTGGGACGATGAGGTGTGTGATTTGTCTGTAGTTGGAGCACACCCTCTGGTCCCCTTTTTTAAAATGGGAACCACGACCTCAATTTGCCAGTCCAGATGTACTGTACCCACCTTCCATTGACAATTGAAGAGGTGTGTTAACTACGACACTCCTACACTGTCCAGCGCTTTGAACTCTGGGCAAATCTCGTCCACCCAAGCAGCGTTGCCGCTATGAAGGGCCTCGACCACCGCAGCAACTTCAGCAATCGTGATGGATCTGACTCCCCCAGCTGTTACCAGGGCTGCCTCCTGAAAGGAAGGCATTTCCACCAATGCTATGCTACCCTTACTGAAAACAGCCTAGGCCACGTCCCGTCAATCCCTCCTCAGGCATTGGATAGTTTGCCAGAACATATTTGAGGCTGCCCGTAATCCCCCTTTATGGCCTCTCCAAACTCCTCCTATGCCCGGGCTGTCGCTTCCGCAACTGCTGCAGCTGCTGCCCTCTTGACAAGCCAGTACTTTTCAATTGAGTCGGGAGACTTTTTTCCCAGCATAACTTGGAAAGCCTCCTTCTTCCCCTTGACAGCTTCCCTCACCACCGGTGTCCACCAGTGGGTCCTAGGTTTGCTGCCATGAGAGGCACCAACTGCCTTCAGGCCACATATTTACGCAGCTGCATGCACAATCGAGGTCCTAAATATCATCCACTCGGACTCAATGTCCATAATCTTCCCTAAAGTGCAGGAGAAGTTTTCCCGGAGGTGGAAGTTGAATTTTTTCTGCACTAGGTCTTCCGCCAGATGTTTTCACGTTTATCTGGTCAGTGCCTCAACTTATCACCAGGTGGTGATCAGATGACCGCTCTGGCCCTCTCTTCACCCAAGTGTCCAGAACATACGGCCTTAGGTCCGATGATACAACTATAAAGTCAATCATTGACCCTTGGCCCTCGGTGCTCTGGTACCAAAGTACACTTACGAGCATCCTTATGTTCGAACATAGTGTTTGTTATTGATATTCTGTGACTAGCGCAGAAATTAAATAACATCTCACCATTCGGGTTCAGATCAGGGGGGGCATTCCTCCCCATCACACCTCTCCAGGTATCTCCATAATTCCCCACGTGAACGAGTAAGACTATGGAGTCGGTAGGCGGCACTCTTTCGAGTCCTGCACCCACCGTCAACAAGAAGGCTGAATACTGAACTGCTGTTTTGTGCATACATTTAAACAACGTATTATTTGATAATTGGATTTTACCCTTTTATCTGGCAACAAAACTGACACCTTTTTTTACTATCTGTGAGAATTATTTTATTATGTTTTATTTTTATTATTTTATTATTTCCCTTCTACGTGACTTTACCGAAAGAAGCAAGAAGATGAATCCCTGCAGTACAGACAATAGTCAGAGTTTTCCTTTCTGAGACCCGAAGTCTCATTGAGGTGACCCTCTCATCCACTGGGACAAACTCCAACTGAACAGCACTCAGCCGGGGGCTTGTGAGTATCCCCACAACCGCCCGGGCCTCTCACCAGGGTTTACTGGGGAATAGGAGACCACCCCCGATCGAGAAGTTTCATTCCAGTGCCAATGCTGTGTGTGGAGGTGAGACTGACGATATATAATCGGTACCTTTCCACCTCCTCCACCAGCTCTGGGTCCCCCCCCTGCCAGTGACATGAAATTCCACGTCCCAATAGCTAGTGTTCATCACCAAGGTCCAGTTTGTCTGAGACCATCCCTCTCCCTGCCATACTGGCATCACACCCACCCCTCACCCTTCATCTTACAGATGGTGGGCCCACAGCACGGCACCACGTATCCATTTCGGGCTGGGCCCAACCGGGTTACGTGGGTCACTTGCCAAAGAACATTACCCCCAGGCCTGGTTTGGACAATGTTCTTTGATTTTTGCATTTAACCATTCACGAGGGGCTTTTCTTGGACCGTTATTTGTATGGAACCTCCTCCCAGACTTGTTCGCCAAGGGAGACCTTACCAGGAGTACAAGACTGCAGGCGACATAGCTTTGAACACAAAAACCCACCAACATGATAAGGTTACAATCCTTCAGTGGGTCTGTAACGATGTGTAAGACGAAAAGATACAATCCAAAAACAGGGGCACACTTGGCGCTGGTATAATTTTGGAGAAAATTATTTTTCTTGTGACAAACAAATAATTAGTGACAATTTTAATAAGCCTTTCATGAAAACTAATTTTTTTTTAAATAAATTGCATGAAAATCCACGTAAGCCTACCCAACGCTACACACAGCGTACAGAGTGTCAGGTGTTAGGCACAGATCAGCAAAACTGTATAATGTATAATGAGCGCATCATCATGTGGAGAGGTCTGGAGATGTAGGGAGTGAGAAATATGTAATGCATATGGAATGCAATGCAACGCAGAGTTGGCTAACACAGTTAACGCATAGCCTTGTTGATTACGTTGCATTGCATTACATTTCCCAAATTTTCTTAGTTTGTTTTCTCAACCTGCCTATTTCTCTCTCTAAAAAAATACCAGGCTCTCATAGGTCCATTCGCTCTTTCTCTCCCCCGGCCGCTTCAGGGTGGATTTCCACACAACTCTCTCTAAAAATTTACCAGTTTTGCTGGATCTTTCTCTCCCCCTGCCGCCGCGGGGTGGATGTCCACACAGCTCTCTCATTGACATGCTAATTTCTCTCCCCCGACCGCTTCAGAGTGGTTTTCCACACAGCTCTAATTTAGAAATCTTTGGAGAATGTAATCAACCAGGCTATGCATTAACTGTATGTTAAGTTTGTTTTCTCAAACTGCCTATTTCTCTCTCTAAAAAATGACCAGGCTCTCATAGGTCCATTCGCTCTTTCTCTCCCCCGGCCGCCACAGGGTGGAGTTCCACACAGCTCTCTCATTGGCATGCTAATTTCTCTGCTCCAGCAGACCCATCTCTCTCCCTGCCCCCCACCCCACTCTCTCTATTTAAGGCCACGATACAGAGTCATTGGGTCTCTGCGTGTCTCCGTGTCTGTGTTTTGTCTCTCTCTCAAATTGAGTTCTACCTGATGACTGCTTGTGTTAAAATCGAAACATCGTATTCTAATATTTAATTTATTTTCTTTCTACGTGACTTTACCGAAAGAACCAAAGAGTAATTCCTGCATTCACGAAAGCTTCTAATCAAATAATACATTCACCATTGGAACCTCATTTGCCAGTAGCAATATGATAATTGTTTTTTTACCCTTTTATCTGCCAACAAAACTGACACCTTTTTTTTACAAGGAGTCATGTTTGCATAGACTGGTCCAACACCATGTGAGACTAAGCTCTAAAGAAAGCTGTCTCGGGTGTGGACCAATCAATTTCAAGGACAGTGCATACATTATCAGAGTTATCTTCTTGGTTCTTTCGGTAAAGTCATGTAGAAGGGAAATAATAAAATAATAAAAATAAATACAATAATTCTCACTATCTGTGAGAATTATTTTATTATGTTTTATTTTTATTATAGTGACCTGTATAGGCATACATTTAAACAACGTATTATTTGATAATTGGATTTTACCCTTTTATCTGGCAACAAAACTGACACCTTTTTTTACTATGTGTGAGAATTATTTTATTATGTTTTATTTTTATTATTTTATTATTTCCCTTCTACGTGACTTTACCGAAAGAAGCAAGAAGATAAATCCCTGCAGTCACGAAAGCTTTAAATCGAACAATATCAGAGTTATGTTTTTGGTTTGCATTCCTACTGCAGGTATTGCGGTCTATGCAACCATGACTCCTTGTAAAAAAAGGTGTCAGTTTTGTTGCCAGATAAAAGGGTAAAAAAACAATTATCAAATAGTACATTGTTTAAATGTATGCCTATACAGGTCACTATGCATAAATAGCAATTACTTATTTAGTGAGTCATTCTGAGACACTATTTAGGAGGCAATACCATTACACACGGGTCTAAATACACATATTCTCACTCTTGTTATGCATAGGACTACAACACACCTTTTCTCACTCTTGTTACGGGACAATCTATAATAGGGACAGCGCAGCCACGTGCTGCCTGCCCACGATGTCGAAGACGGGGACGAAGATGTAGACGTAGCTCTTGGGTTACTCTTAACACTAAACATCCCAGATATGTGATCAGGGTGTCTCTTTTATCCCTCTCGGCGTGGCCTGGCTCCACCCTCGGCCACGCCCTACGTATAGAAACTTCCCAACGGTTCCAGGCTATACCGCACCTGTTCCCTCTCTGGCTCCACCTTCAACCACACCTCTATCGAGAACTCTCCAGACGTGCTCAGCTACTCCCCCCCCCCCCGTGCAAACCTCATTCACCTTTGGCCCATATTACTTGTCCACAGATAACCCCTACCAGTCAACCGCCCCCCACCACACTCTTACAGTGGCGTACTCTGTGATGATTCCCTGCGGCGCTGGTGGAGGCTGCAATCCCCTACTCCTGCTAGCACCCAATACCATGCCCCTAGTGACCCACTGCATGGTACTGCATGGTGTGTTAGCTTCTGCACCTGTTTCACGCCACTTGGCGCTACACGCCGTAGTGATCCATTTAATATCACTATACCTGTACTCAGACAATAACATGTACTATTTTATTGCACACAAACGACATGAGGTACAAGAATAGGTATGCATAATTTGCAGGCATAATCTACCTTACCATATGAATAACCCAACTGGCAATGGTTATCCATTGTAATTTATATGCAATCATTAACCCCCCCCCCCTTCGCACGTGAAGGGCTCACAAGTGACGTAATCACATCTATCCCTCTATTTAAGGAACGAAACAGGATTTCTCCACAAATCTGGCTATCGCCTGATGAAGCTAGTTGTAATTACTGGCGAAACATCGTACCTAGATTGTAAATGTTGTGAATTTGCTCTCCAACACACCAGTATGCTATACTAGTAGTGAATTGGCATGTTCTGTTCATGTGACAAACCTTATTAATTGACTGTGTCGGGTGGTGGCGGGTTTAACGACACATTTATATTTACGCGATCTAACCCAAAAAAATCTATATTATGGATGATATTGGTCGCAAAAGCGTATGTGTTAAAGAGAGAGAAGTGGAAACAATGTGTGGAAATGTGTGAGTGTTGGAGTGAAAAAAGCAGGGACACAGCATGGCCACAATATGTGCAGCAAAAAGTCGCATGTCGCTATGGTGGCAGCTTATGCCTCCATGTTGGGGCATGCGGTTGTGCTTTCTCTACGTTGTCCCCACCTGAAGAAGGACGTTTGTGTTGCGCCCGAAACGTCATGATTTAATCTAGTTTAATTTATTTTATTTTTTACCTACGTGATTTTACCGAAAAAAACAAAGAGCATGTATTAAGGTTTGATAAAATGTCCAAACCTAACAAGGTGGAATACGGGCAGTCCTCAACTTACGAACGAGTTCAGTTCCTGAGACCCATTCATAAGCCGAATGGTTCGTAAGTCGGTATACAATAATGTACTGTATTTAAATGCGGTATGTGTTACAGTTCAACAAAGGGAAACATTGTTAAACTCATAAATAATAGATATTGAAAATGTGCATTTAATAGTGTAATATATATTATAGTAAAATAAAGTGACATAAATAGAAATAAAAACCTGTATAAGTTTTACTTACCTTTACGTCCGATGCTGGATTGCTTGTTGGAAGGGGTGTAATGAGTCCCCACAATTGTGCACACACCCACGACGACACGCGTGCGCAAGCACACAAAGACAAAGACGCACACAAAGACAAAGACGCACACACCGACGATCCCCCGTGTACCCTTAACAGACTGTTGGGGCAAGTAGTGTTAGCAAGCAGCGCCTATAAAAGCCGGCACACGAGGGGGTGGGTGGCTCGGACCACACCGGGCCATCTTTGACTCCCCAGTAGCGATGTTTACTCACCGCACCAGGTACTCATTTGAGCTAAGTCGACCTCGGGGAGGCCCAGGACCAATTTAGATAATAGTTACTGGTGTCAGTAATGAGCGGGAATCGAACTCGGGTCACCGGGTTGATAGGGCGCCATCATTTCACTACCGCTCCTCACAAACATACACGGAGGCACATACGCACACGTACGCACACTCCCTTTCACCCACTCACTTTCACACACACGTGCGCGTGCGCAGACACATACACTCTCACTCCCAGCGAAAGACTAACTCATAAGGGTCCGTCCATAAATGGCGTCACGCGATTTTGGACGATTTTTAACCCCCCCCCTCGTCACACGGCGTCACAAAAAGTCAGACCCCCCCTCAAATATGACGTCACAAAGCTTTGCCTCCCCCCCCCAAAAAAGAAAACATGCTTCAAATCGCTTTAAACTATTGTCATTGTAGTGCATATTTAATGTGGCGCTGCACTCTGATGTTGTAGGAAAAACATTTATTAAAAAGTCTATTTAATTAAGTAGAACGTCTTCTTGGTTCTTTCGGTAAAGTCACGTAGAAGGGAAGTAATAAAATAATAAAAATAAAACATAATTATTATTTTATTACTTCCCTTCTACGTGACTTTACCGAAAGAACCAAGAAGATGAATCCCTGCAGTCACGAAAGCTTTAAATCGAAATTTAAGTAGAACGTGTTGTCTATATTTATTTAAAGTTGCCCATTTTGATGTGACGTCACATTTCTCCCCCCCCCGTCACACATCGTCACAAATGTCTAACCCCCCCCCCCCCAGGTGCGTGATGTCATTTATGGACGGCCCCTAACATTTCACAGTGGATCGCTCCGCTGAACAAATAGTTCCGCGGTTCAGTATGCAAACACGAGTTAACGTTTTAATTCGACGTTAAATAAAAAAAGTATTTCATGGAAGCTGGTTCGCAAGTGCGGGTGTTGGTAAGTCGAGGACTGCCTGTATATCGGGAAAATGCAAGAACAATTATTTAATAATCCATCGTGGAGAAATGTATATTGTATCAAGGATGAATTTTCAACCAAAACATGTAAATGATAAAAGTAGAAACATTCAGGAAATGGGAATGATTCATCATGTAACTCACCATCGCATGTTTAACATACCGTCTGTGACAATAAATGAGATATGTTTATTTTGATTCCACGGTATTGGAAGGCGTTGTTGTTGTTGTTTGTATGAATTGATTAATGCCACCACTTGCAGAAGTGCTTCTCCAGTATTGGTACCAGGGCTTTCTTCAAATTCTGAAGAATATAGAAATATACGTTTACTCTATCAAATTTACTAAATACCACTTCATTATCTCTTTGAACTGTTTTGATTTGTATATTTTGTGTAAATCTACTTTATTCGTTATTATACTGACTTTTATAAGTTTTCAAAGACGTAAAAAAACATTTTTTCACAACATAAATTAATTCTGTAACCTGATTATATTCTAAAGCAGAATAACACTTACCAAGGCATGAGCTATGCTGCTGATGTATTGCTGAATAAAACATGCATTTGTATCAACTTTTTATGCGAAATGTCATCGTGGACTGTTAACACATACACACGCTGCCATTTAATTGGCAAACGGCGGTTATTGGTTTTGTATTACGTGGTGTATGTGTGTACAGTAAGTCCTTGCAATTCTTCCATTCGAGAACGCTGTTTGTACAACGCAGAACACGCATGTTACAATGCAGAACATGATCATTCTAATGCGGTTTCTGAGTGGTCGATAGCGAAATATTTTGAGCTGCGCTGTAATATGATAAAAGCTGACATGAAGTAAAAGTGGGCATGTTATGGATCGCGAATTATGATCCATAACATCGATTCTGCCCCGTCAATTCGGACACATGTCAATTTGTCAAGAAGATCCTTGGAGGCATGGATGCATCCATTTTTGTAGAAGTAGAGATGTATTTCTAACTGAATTTATTTACAGTTCCGAGTGTAACAACCGCCACACTCGTGATTACTATCTTCAGCCCCGATAGTTTCCACCAAGTTGTTTCTTGAACAGACAGCTCCGATGTCGTCCACCTCTGGCCATCGATTAGTCCCCGAGCAAGTGCGCCGACCGCGGGCCTTGCTCCCCCTTATATGCTCGCTCGGCCCCGCCCCTATCGGACAGTCCTCCTCCCACTTTACGATAACACGTGTCTTTTATTGAATAATGATTACTGTGCCTTCCGGCCACATGTTTACAATTATCTCAACGCATGGCTTCTAGCACTTTATCTGTACAGTCCAATAAACATTGAACAGAATCAATAACATGAAATCAATGCCTATTTTTATTTCAGTCAGCTTTTATCGTATTACAGCGCAGCTGAGCAATTGGTGCATTACGTGGAGTGATACAGTATGTGGCAGCGTACCCTCATCTCACTTCTTTGTCCTGGTATACGATGGGTTTTTTTGTGCAAATATAATTTAGTAACAGTAATTCCTTGCTTAACGCGGCACTTTTAAGAAACCCATCTACTGCATTAAACAAGGAATTACTTGATGTGTGTGTGTAGCGGTTAGCAAGCTGCGCTACGCATCTGGCGACCCGGGTTCAATTCCCGCTTAAAGCCAACACGAGTAACGATGATCTGAACCGGTCCTGGGCCTCCCTTAGGTCGACTCAGCCTCAAATAAATACCTAGTACAATGTAAACATCACCGCTCGGGAGACAAAAGCGGCCGGGCATGGTGCTGGCCACGCACCCCCTCGTGTGCCGTGCCAGCCTTCACAGGTGCTCGCTAACAGCACTTGCCCCAACGGTCTGTTCAGGCTACACGGGGGTCTTTGTGTGGGGAGAGGTGGTGTCGTGGTAAGCGCATTTCCCTACAAACCCAGCGATCCGAGTAACCAAGTTCGAATCCTGTTCATGGCTAACATCAGTGGCGAGCATCTGAACTGGTCCCGGGCCTTCCCTAGGTTAACTCAGCCTTAAATTAGTACCTTTGTTAAGTGTGTAAACACCAGCACTAGAGGGACATCGGGAGCTAAATAATATTGGTGAGAATAATGCAGGAATGTCAGATAATTGTGTTTCTGCAACTATTTCTCACAAGCTCAGCTTCTATTTTGCTGCAACATGAATTGCTCCAAGTGTTGTCATGCTAATGCAAATTGGAATCCCTCAACATGTATAATTGCATAGTCACATTGACTGGGCCACAGAATGGTGCTAATTTTCAATTGAAATTCAGTTCGAGTTGAAGGGAACCACTCGGATAACTCCGAGTGTCTACCTTCAACTCGAACTGGATTTCAACTTGCGATCTTCTGACTGTGAGTAAAGCACTGGCCAAAACTCTGGCTGGCTGAATTAATAAAGGCTTGCACAACATGTTTCAATATGGGTGTAAAGGAGAGCCGACACAAGATTGCAGGGGTCTCGTCCTTTAATCCTTTTCTTTCATCCACACCTGTCCCCAGCCGTCCCAATATCGTTCCCGCCAAAGGCCCCCTCTTCCCGCCCGTTCTCTCCTTATATCTCCTCGATCACCCCTCCCACTAACCCCCCTATTGGTGGGAATCCTTCCCCTGACACCCCTACATGGGCATGGATACTCACCACTGTAGCTCAGCTCTTTCAGAATGTTAATGACAGCCTTTGGATCTTGATTTGTTTTTTCAGTCAATGCAAGTTTTGTCTTTGCTTGAGACGCAAATACCACAATGGCATATTTTGCTTGTATCGCATAATTTGACATCTATAACACAAACACGTGCCTTTAAGTCACAATGAAAAACAATATTTAGCAATTTTAAATATCAGTGTATTTAACTTTCATTTAGAGGTATATTATTGCTGCTTTTAGATTTTGGGCCCTAATGCTGAATAATACACTGTTTACCCAAAAATCAGTTAGTATGGGAAATGTGTCAAGTAAAATGCCAATAAATGCTCAAAATACATCTGTAAATATAACATGATTATCAGAGAAGTATCAGCAATATTTTTTTCATAGCAGTCTGTGCACACTGAGTTGGCTGATTACTTGTTAAGTGATTGAGAGGAAACCAGAACACCTCAAGAAAACTTACCACTGCAAGGGGATAGCACGAATATTCTAACACAGACAAGTCAACAACCCACTTGCTGCACTGCTGTATGCGGTCATCATATGTCCCATTAAGGTGCCCAGAAATTTACAAAAACCAAACGAAACTTAATTCCAATTCATAAATACTCTCCCTTCAACTGTATGTCAAAAACGTAACATAAAAACGCATTAACTTCACAACTGAGGAGTGTGTGGAGGTAGAGTGGTTACATATGTAGTGACATGGAAAGGGTCACTACGTAGCATAGCACGGGTTGCTGGCAGAGAAGGGGGTCTGCAGTTACAGCAGCCCTGTCTGTCAGCAGGTCACGTGATAAGCCAGAAAGAGGGATGCAGGGGAAAGGTGATAGAGGGGGCACGTGAGGTAAGCCCGGGAACCCACGAGTAGGTTCTAGAAGGAGGGCATGGCCGGGGCGGAGCGAGGCCACGCTAGGAGGATAAAAGGGGACCCCGAGCGAAGGCTCGGGGCTGTGGCTAGTAGTGGAATCCCATTGTGCTGCTGGAGTCTTCGTCACCGTCTTCATCTTCTCGGCGTTGTCAGTCAGGCAGTCTGTTAGCTGTCCTGACTGAAAGTGTAATTACCCTTTGTACCCTGTAAAGGCTATAATAAATAGAGTGCCTCCTACTCCTAGTGTCTCTTGAGTGCATCACTTCACATATATGAAATTCTAATTTGTAAAGATGGAATGGTTAATAATATAAAGGAAATAGAAAGTAGTATGTGGCTACAATGAACTGTATAGACGGCCAGAGAAAATAAGTTCAAGACTCGGGGACAGCTACGGAGGAGGAGTAATCTCCCAGGAAGTGCCAGTTTTTGGAGAGATTTTACAGAAGGCCAAGGTTGCTGAGAGCACATAAACAAGAGTAAAGTAAATAAGATGAGTGAGGTAGTTAGGATTGAATCCATGGA
Source organism: Lampetra fluviatilis (assembly GCF_964198595.1). Lineage (NCBI taxonomy): Eukaryota > Metazoa > Chordata > Hyperoartia > Petromyzontiformes > Petromyzontidae > Lampetra > Lampetra fluviatilis. The sequence goes on from NC_136289.1 coordinate 156,307, forward strand.
GAATCTGGAAAATGTGAGGGCAGTAACACTGCAGTTTATCTGGGGCTGGATTAAGAGCCCTTGGAGCAGGGGTGTCCAACCTTTTTGCAAAGAGGGCCACATTTGATAAAGTGAAGATGCAAGGGGGCCAATAGTTCCTTTTGACATTGTTTTAACCACAAAAGTTACGTGGAAATACACACTGTTATAAAACAATTTTCATTGTCACAATAACCTTTATTTTTCAAATGACAATGTAACCAAATATAAGCCACTCAGGCAGACGGGAACAACTCTAAAAACACAATTCTGCCTTTCATTCAGTCAGATAACATTAAACAAACTGTATAGAATACCTTAAATTTCCATGAGTTTTATGATGTATTTATTCTGACAGAGCTGGCGAGCCATAAATAACACATTATAAGACCGAAGCTGCAGGCCGTATGAAATCTGCCCGCGGGCCGTGATTGGCCGGCGGGCCGGACTTTGGACATGCCTGCCTTGGAGGAATCTGAGAATCGAGGTGATATGATCTCATTTTCGGTCCTGGTTGAGGGGTTAGCCAGCACCATTTTTGAACGTTCATATGAGAATAAGATTTAGAGAAGAGTTGCAGTCATTAGTGTTCAACGTGATGAATGCTTGAATGTCTCATTGAATAATTCATAAACATCTGACGTTTGATCAAAGCAGACGTTAAGCTCAGAGCGCTTGAAGTGAAAGGTCGCCGTGTGTCAATGTTGAATTCAGTCATGGAACGTCTCAAGCCACCGGTGAGGAGCAGCTTTGTCGATCAGAATGTGATCAACGCGTTGGCAACGTGTGGACAATATATTTGTGTCAGCGCGACGATCTCATTGGGTGGTGGAGGGTTGACGACAAGAATTCTGGCATGCAAATACCACCATGTGGCCGAACCCAAACACAAATAGGAATCTCATTGTGTTGACTATGTGAACCTATGTTTTAAGTTAAACTTGCCTTGTGCTAGACTGCCATATAGTGGTTCAAATTAATATCAACGTTTTAATAAAAGTGAATTTCGTCGGTTGCTCAGGAATATTGCTGCAGCATTCGGAACCACATTCCATTGATTAGAGAGTATAGAGTTTTCATTTGATGGGAAATATGATTTAAGTTGATGTTGTAGATTAGAAAAATGTTGCACTGAAGATAGGAAAGAGGTCCTGAAGAGTTCTCAAATGATGGGAGATAACGAAAGTTCCAGGTCGAGGATAAGCCCTGAATAGAGTTCAAGTTAATCCAGAGACAGACTGTATCAAGATGTAATGAGAGCACCATCGCCTGGATTATCAGGGGGGCATATACATATTAATTATACAGTCCATGCTTATCCATAGTGGGGTTCCACCAGGGAAGCCTCTGGAAGGTTCCAGGAGGGGTGTGGCCAGAGGCGGGGCTTAGTCCCGGGGTAGGGGGATAAAAGCAGGACACAGAGCAACGCAAGAGGTCGGTGCTGAAGACTGAAGAGGAGCCCGCCGCTGCTGCCCCGCCATCTCCATCAACCACATGGCGGCTCGTACTCCAGCCGCCCAGCCGCTCCTTAGCGCACCGTCAGCTAGCGGTGCGTTGGAAAGCGGGTGAGCGCCACGTGGCGCGGGGCAGCGTAACCACACGAAGAGTGGATGTTCGCAAAAAGGAAGAGACGGAGACACGTGGCTGTACCGAGATTTGATTGAATAAACAACCGAAGTTACTTACCGTGTCGGAGACCACTCATTACAAAGACAATAAAGAGAATGGTGAGGAGGACTAAGTGAAGTCGGTGTAGATGCAGTGCTTGTGAACATTATATATTTTTCGACCCAATATCCAAAGTGTGAGAATATATGTGGACGCCAACTGTCCAACCACACGTTAAACTCTGTATAGAAACTCCTGCACTCTGTCGACAACCACCCCGAAATTCAGGGAGAGCCGAGGGGAGTGTTTAATGAGGAAAAGTGCTCAGGCATTTATTTTGTTTTAGTGTGGCTGATAGTTGGGCCCCATGTCTTCATTACGAAGCTCCAAGTTCAGCAGCATGCTCTCTTCTGTCCTCAAAATGAGCATCAGCATGAACTCAGGTCATGAGCATACACCACATGAACATGAATGACAGCCGTCACAAACACGTGCATACAAAATCAGACAAATTACAGATCCCCCACAATAATCACGCCAGTTCTGAAAGTAAACGAAAATAGATTCTTGGTTCTTTCGGTAAAGTCACGTAGATAGAAAACAAAAATCTAAATTAAAAGCAAAAAACCCACGACGTTTCGACCTCAAAACAAGCGGTCTTCTTCATGGGGAGAGAAAAGAGGGGGCAAGCTTCCAAATGCAGCTGCTTATAAGGACTCCAGAGTGAGTGACTTTACCGAAAGAACCAAAAATATGAATTCCTGCAGTCACGAAAATTTTAGGTAAAAACAAAGTTCGATACCTTTAGAATTAGATTCATCAGGAAACCCACGCCAAGTTGAAAATTGTCTTTTCCCACACTTTGAGATGCATCAATCAGGAGATAAACATTGAGTTTTTCTTCAGTGTTACCTGAAAAATAATCAATAATTTGCACATGAAGCTCTGAGATGGCATGAAGAGTATAACAAGATAAGTACCAGGAGCTATTCACAGTAACATAATGTTTTATAAACTTTAGATTGAAAAGATAAATATATTATTTATATCGGTTCAGTTTTCAGTTATGGTTTGCTAAATCTTGGGTTAATTCCATTTTATGGTTCTAGTTTTTGTTAAATTCAACTCCCTGGTTATAAAACGTAATCACAACCCCTCTTCAATATCGTAATCATGAGCCTTAACTGTAGAGTACTGATCTACAGTACCGACTGATATTACGATTTCCTACATAAAAAACAACTATTTGGATGAAATATATAATCTCATTTCCCGAGATATTGGCATCTGTGTATTACGTAACTCGATTCTGAAAGCAGCTCTCAAAATCTTTTAATTCAGAAGGTGAGGAGGCATGTGATAAATGCGAATAAATCTCTATTCAACTTTGACTAGTGTTCATCCAGACCAGCATACATTACACAACCTCCATGTCCACCATAATTTAGAGAGGTCCTCATTCACCAGTGGATTCACAAAACTCTATACATGTTTATACTCAGGAACAGTACCTTGGCGATGAAGTAGTGAAAGCATGGTATTGTTCAGAGCTTCCTCAATATCCTCTGCAGTATCAAAGCTGTATCTGCCTACAAACAGACGTAAATTAATCCCACTTCACCCTCACTAAAGATGGACAAGACCACCATGAGAGTAATTAGATAGCAATGGCTACAAGGGCTATGTTCTGTAAATCGTAAGGACATAATTCACATCTCATATTTATCTGAATTTTTTCCAAAATATTCTCCTAGCAGTTGCCTTTTCTGATTTTCTTTGCAGACACATGGCCCAACCTTGCCAGACAATTGACACATTGGAGAAAGTTGCCCAAGATTTGCCTATCCTACTATCGCTAGCCAAGGGGACAAAGCCAGGGTCGTTCAGGCAGAAAAGTGGAGATAAGGGTGTGCTGGCAAAAGATGCCCATTCTCGCCCTGTCATCTTGAGAAGAAAGCAGTGAGATAATATTCTCTGGAACTTGGCCTTCTGGAAACGTTGAGGTTTACAGGAAGTCTTAAATAGTCTTAACTCTTGTGGAGGGAGCAGGTGTGTTTGGGTGGTGGGGATGTCGAATTAAGGGCTCCGTGAGGTGCAATAAGTCATTGATTATTTAAGATATTTTGTTGTATACTAGGTGTTCATACTTATAGTGTCTCACTGAAGTGTTGAGCTTCTGTATTGTGTGGAACATTTTCAGGGAGACTAATAGCTAGCCAAATGTTTAATTAAACTTGTTCTAAGGAGTAAGATTGGGAACGTGATATTGCACGGCCGGATAGTTGTTGGCTGTCTCGGCTGGCACCATCGATGTTACACGGTCAGGGTTGTGTTAAGGCTAGGCAAGACGACTAGAGAGTGAGGGCTAACCTGTAAACCTGTGAAGGTGTTTTTAAAGAAGGTACTCCTGAAAACCTTGTCTCCCACTCCGCTGACACTACACATTTATAAAATTGATTTGTGTAAATTTCAGTAAACAATTAATGTACAGTACTGCACTGTAACACAGCACTTTTGGCCTATCCATTTATAGCACTATGAAACAGTTTTATAACATATAGCATTAAGGATAGTTAATAATAAATAAATAAATTTGCCTTTTTGATGTAAAATTGGGTGTCTATCCCGTCTTCATGAACGTTTTTGTGTCGTAAACGCGGAGACTGCCTGTAGTACTCTTTCAGTTTAATTAACATACAATTCCAGCAATTTAGGTATTTTCCAGCAATCTTGGCATTTTACGGATATTTTAGAGTTTTACGGTGATCTTCAAACTTTACGTGCTTGGACAAATAAAAACAGGCAGCTTCTACACTTCAAACCAGTGGCATTTACAGTGGTTGTGATTTCAAATGAAAATTTCAGCTTAACAATTTCAATATTCAGTTCAGTTTTATACTCGAAACTGTATTGGATACAATTGTAATCAGTTACATCGAATCGGTGGTTGTCATTTACAGATACTCTTAGCCACTCCTTCAAATGCCCAAACACAAGAATAAAAGCTCAGAAGAACAAACAAAAGCCTTGGCACGGGCGAATGAACCTGAAGGAGAACATGAAGCAAGGCTGCATATAGCTTGGCAATGTGGTAACAGATAAGTAATGAGAGCCAATCTAAACGTCAAATCTGGTTGGAACAAATACGTCAATGGAAAAAAGATGGGCAGACAAAAGCAGATCATGTGAGCAATTAATCTGCTGAACGTCGATCAATCTGATTGCAACAAATGCGTTGTTCCATGTGTAGTGGCATAGCGCTGGTTTCCTGGCGGAAAAGGGGAACTGCGGGGTATGGCAGTACTCACGTCAGCAGGCCACAATATATACGAGAGGGGGACATCTAGGGGAAAGGTCACAGAAGGGGTCCATCGGGAAACCACGGGAACCCACTAGTAGATTCTAGAAAGGGGGCGTGGCCGGGGCGGAGCAAGGCCACGCTAGGAGTATAAGAGGGGGCCCTGAGCGGGACCTCGGGGCTGTTGCTGGAAGTGGGATCCCCATCGTGCTGTTCAAGATCATTGTCATCACCATCTCCTCGTCGTCACCATCTTCTCGTCGTCGTCTCCATCTTCACCATCCCAGGGCGCTGTTAGTCAGACAGCCTACTAACTAAATTTTGATTTAAAGCTTTCGTGACTGCAGGGATTCATCTTCTTGGTTCTTTCGGTAAAGTCACGTAGAAGGGAAGTAATAAAATAATAAAAACAAAACATAATAAAATTATTCTCACGACGTTTCGGCCACAACGCAAGCAGCCGTCCTCAGGTGACTCGACGGACCTGGTTTTCACCTGTGGACGGCTGCTTGCGTTGTGGCCGAAACGTCGTGAGAATAATTTTATTATGTTTTATTTTTATTATTTTATTACTTCCCTTCTACGTGACTTTACCGAAAAAACCAAGAAGAAGAAGCCTACTACCTGTTCTAACTAAGTAGTGCCGCCGACAATAGACTGACTAAATAATAATAGTGTGCATCCACAAAGGGTGTGTATTATCCCGATGGTGCTTGTTTAATAAAAAAAAAAGTGCCTCCAGTTATTACTGCCTCCGATCTGAGTCACTACACATGCAACACTTTCCAAGGAATGAAACAGAACTGCAGAGTCAAGCCACAAAGAGTCAACATTGTAATGAAACGGAAGAGCAGAGTCATGGTCAGTTGGAGGAAGTGCGACAATCCATGGAACGATGAAGAAATACAGCAGAAGAGCAGCATCAAGTCGAGTTTAAAGACATCGACAAGCAATGACAAATGGGCACAAACATAAAAAACCCAGAGAGCTCAAGCTATTGTGAATGCTGCAGGAGCCAATGATATTATTGCTTAGCCTTCATACATTGCAATTTAAGCCCGAAGGCCCCCAAGCCCAGGAGGGCCTGTGAGACCCAAAATATTCGAGTACTTCCAAAAGATCAAATGCTTATCAATGATACGCAGGATTGTATAGTTCTGTGCACTTACTTTCACATGACGGTTCTTTCCCAGACCACTGGTGGTTTGACAGACATACCCTTTTAAAAGTTCCTGAAGGAATGAGATTTGCCGGACATGTGTAGGTCACCACACCCTCTAAGTTGTAATCTTTACCAGACTTGCGTGATCCAAAAGGAATACCTGGGTTATGACAAAATGCCGCTGAAAAATATGAATAAAAAAAATACACTGTCATCGTAAATTTATGTTCCATTACATCAGAGCTATACATTGTCACAAATTGGAACGAGACTCACACATTTGGAAAATTTCTCAAAGCCTTATGCTGAAGCAGATTAATGTCACACATTTACAGGATTATAACATTGCTTGAAAGTACCTTCAAAATATTCAAATTCCGCATGTTTTCAGTGCTATGCCAGTGTGGTGCCACGACCGTGGAGCAACTCTGCAAGTTCCGCGATTCCCTCCTTGCCCCCGCACTAATCACACACCCGCACGCAGCGCACCCATGTAATGTCCTGGCAGGGGATTGCCTGGCACATCGGGTTTTAATACGAAGGACCCCTAGAGGGAAAGTCCCACGGTTTCCCGATGCCAGGAGATTGGCCGACCCTCACAGAACAGGTTACATTGCGGTGCCCCTAAATTGGCTTAAAATAGTATGGGCGCCGAAAGCGAAGGTTCCCTGGGCCAACTGCAATGAGGTACAACTCGGAGGGGAGAAAGGAGGATGGAACTTTTAGCAAGAAGACACAAGAGACAAAGGGCCAATGGGTGGTCGCCGCCACCTGCCGGCCACAGCCGCCGCAGCGCAGCACTCGAAATGGGACCGAGGATGGCATATTAAGTAGGCAAAAGCGCGGGAGCCCTTCCAGACAAAGGGGCAACGAGGGGTCGCCGCCGCCCGCCGTGCTACAGCAGCCAACGTGCAGTACTCGGGGAGGGACGGAGGGCGGCATATGGGGGGCGGGGGGAGGCGGTAACCGCAGGTAAGCGCACGATTGGCCGCGTCGTACAATGGGACCCTGGGCCTTTGAAGTTAAGAGAATAAAAAGACCGGCCCAGGACGATTTCAGTCAGTTGTCTACAACCTCGAGGCCGTCAAGACCCACTCCCTGCCATCCTGCCTTCTCGAGCCACTCGCAGCCTCCGTGTGATGCCAGTGAGTGCTGCCACGAGGCATTGAGAGGTAAAGTTTTCACCTGTCCTCTGACTCTCACAATGTCCATGCGACGCTGTGAGTCCAGCTTCGAGGTACGTGGAAGGACGCCTAAGTGACTGGGTTCGTAGGCAGTGAGTCTAAGCCCTTCTTGCAAAATATTCCCCCTCCGCTAATAAACTTTAGTTCAGAGTATCGGTGCAGTGTGATTTCTGTGTGTGTGGGTAGAACCTCGGCGTGGTGTCAGTAATTTGAGCGTGTGTGCGAGGCACGCACCGACATGCCCGCATCCGAGCAGTCGTGCCGCGTGAGTATTAGCGTGGGAGCGGGGTGCGTTAAACCCGCTCGCCGACGCTCGCACGTGTTACGCAGCAAAAATAGCATTAACGGCGTGGTGTGCATGCAAATTATGCGCAGCCCTTTAGCGCTAGCCTTGGTGTGCAGCAGATTAGGGCTTAGCCACCCAGAGGTGTGCACGCATATTAATACCGCCGTTTTCTTTAGTGCTAGCCTTTGTGTAAAACAAGCACCTGCAGGGGCGCGCACGTGCACGCGGAGGAGGGGTAGACTTAGGTAGACTTAAACCCGCTCAGCAATGCTCGTGCGTGTTTACGCGCGCGTGTGTGGGAAATATGCGCGTGCAGGGGTGCGCGTATGCACGCCACCACGTTCGCTTTTGTGGTGGTGTACGTGGGCGTGTGCAAGATAACCCCCGGCGGTGGTGAGCCAGCTAATTAGCTATGTCCCTCGGAGAGGGCGCTGGCGCGGGGGGGGGGGGCAATCACCCGATTGGCGGGGGCCCGGCGAAAGGCGGCCGACGAAGAGGAGGGGGGAGTGGAGGGGGTGGACGGCGTGCCCCGCCCGCTCACAAGGAGCCGGGAAGCGGGCGTCGGCCTCCACACCAGTAACCCCATACCAGTGTGGTGGTCATGATTAACACACACGCGCCACTGCCAGCGGGAGGGGTAGAAACCGGTCCGGACCGGTCGGGCCAACGGCGGTTGGAACCCCTCTGAGGGGAGGGGGCTGGCAGAAGTTACGATCCCCCAGAACCCTGCCCCTCAGGGAGAAAGTTTATATAAGGCAGGTCCCTGAGAGCGCGAGGCATTCCGTCTCAAGCCGAAGCCAGAAGCCGCCTGGAGAAGAAGACCCTGGACCCCAAGCCGCCGACGTCCTTCTAAGGGCCGGGGCTCAGTGCGGTGCCAGTGGTCGAGAGGCTAGGACCCTGAGGTTCCCTCAGCCTGATGTCCTTCTAAGGGCCAGGTCCGGACGGGCCAGTGGTCAAGGACCCACCGGGCCAGCGGTGGGTCAGCCTTCCCTAGGTCTAGCTAGCCGGAGGGCTAGAGTAGACAGAGTTGTAGGTACGATAGCCCGGAGGCTGTACCTCCCCAGGTTGTGGGTGAAAGGGGCCGTTACCCCTTTGTGTTAGGGTTTAAGTGTAAACTGTTTGGTATAATAAAACGTGTTGCCTCTACGAAGACTCCGTCTCCCTTCAAGAACATTACACCAGCACTGCCAACACACGTACCGAGTCCGTGGCACTGAAGTGACCCCTCCCCAACAGCTGGCATCTCACGCTAGTACAACCTCAATTTCCTATTCGCCACTGTCACACACTGTCTCACATGTTAAGAACTACATCAGGAGTGGAGTGATTCATCCCAATTACATTTTTTAAAAGCCAACACATTTTTGACATTATTTATACAAAATTATTTATTAAAACGTTTGAAATAATGATCTAGAAATCAAATTTTTTCTCTAAAATTGGCTCAAACATACAAAGCATAAAATAACATAAATCAACAGTTTCAGTCTACTTAATGGTGACCGTTAGTATTATATGCACGCCATTTACATGGCACACCATTTTTTCCAACACAGGTGAATATATTTACAATGTCTTGGATAAGATAAATACATCCAATACCACGAATTCCAAACATCATGTGAAAGACTTTCAATACATAATGTAACGTTTTGTAATTCAAACTGAAATTATTTACCATAACTTGCAATGTACCTTTTGACTTTGCAGCCACATGATTATTGTGCTAGTGTACGTACCATCATCGTCACATATTGGCAGTGAACCATTCCATTTCCCGTTCGGCTGGCAGGATAAAAACGAGGAGCCATACACTCTGAACCCGCTGTAGCAGGAGAACTGTATTTTATCTCCAACCTTGTAGACTGACTTTCTGGGGTAGAATTCACCGTTTTCAAACTCCAGAGGTTGCACACACGTCATAGCTGTGTGAGATAAGAGATCGTTTCATAGTAAATTACAAACGAAATTCTTAGTTTTTTAAAGACAAATTCAGAAAATGCATGCTGTCTTGTATCCATTTGACATTTTTAAAAGTTAATCCACGTCTATATGTAGAAATATAATTTACAAGTGTCATTTGTCATCGGTGTGGTGTGGTGTGTATCTCAACATGGTATGGAGATCCTGTATATGGTCTTGAGTTTCCCTAGCTCGTTACGACTTGGCTTGTCAGGATATTGTATGAGGCACTATCTTCATCTCAGTTTCCGCACCTCACATTAGCACAGGTTGGCTACGTATGGTACAAAAAAAGTTTTGCTCAAGAAGTGAGAAAACTAGTCAACAGAGTTCAAGGACTCTTGAAGCCAAACTATCACTATGTCTTCTTCTTGGTTCTTTCGGTAAAGTCACGTAGAAGGAAAATAATAAAATAATAAAAATAAAACATAATAAAATAATTCTCATGACGTTTCGGCCACAACGCAAGCAGCCGTCTTCAGGTGAAAACCAGGTCCATTGCTTCCTCTTAGTACCTTTCACGCGACGGTTAATGTTATAGTGTATAGCATATTGTATAATAATAAATAGTATTAAAGTGTAATGTTTAATACAATGTATGAGGTAATATATAGTATCGTAATTTTATAGTGAATATATAGCAGTGTGGTATACAGTTGGGTGGGTAGAATAAAACATAGTGTAATATTACAATGTATAGTCTATAAGCATATTAGTTGCTGCGGCGCCATATTATTAACATTCCTTCCCTTTATTAATTCTAACCTTACTCCCTCCCTTTGATACTGCTAATCCTACATAATGCATGGGCATATTGACTTTAAACCCCTCGCCAAACCTCCTACGCATTTCACAAGTAGTATTAATCGCATATCTGCATTTCCCATAAATATGCTAAATTCCTCTTTATATGCAAATTATTTTGTCAAGACGCTCTTCGCCCCTCCATCCCAGCATAAATAGTCGCTCCAAGCCTAGGGCGTGCCATTCAGACTTTGTCTACTTGACAGACCTGTTCTCCACCTGAAGACGGCTGCTTCCGTTGTGGCCGAAACGTCATGAGAATTATTTTATTATGTTTTATTTTTATTATTTTATTATTTTCATTCTACGTGACTTTACCGAAAGAACCAAGAAGATGAATCCCTGCAGTCACGAAAGCTTTAAATCGAAATATCATTATGTCTCATTAAAATTACAATTATTTGGAGATACTGCGTTGGCAGTAAGGAAACAATTATGTGACCTTTTGGGCAATGGCCCATATTGACATCACATTGCTTTTATATGATATGAAGGGCCATTATATGGAAAATTGCCTATTAAATATTGTTATTTTTGAGGCCACAGTGTTATTGATGAAGGTGTTGAGTTTTTTCTCTAATATATTCCCAAGCGTTAGTGGTGATAGTATTAGAAGTTTTACTTCGAGAAGTCTTTATGTGAAAGTGTAAAGTGTTCAAGTATCTGCCTAAGTGTCCAGATCATTTTTGCCAGTGAGACTCCCCTTGCCTCTTGAGTTATCGCCTGGCTAAACAAATAGACTAAACTTGATTAATATTTGTTTTTTGGGTTGCAGTTTTATGCCAACATTTGTATAACAAACCCTGCACCACCTGACAAGATTGTCAGAGTTACAAATACACCGCCGATTAGCATGGTTGGCTACGTACAATGCGAAAGAAGTTCAACGTAAATTAATACATAGCAGTGCAAAGTAATTCTGACAAATACAGCTCAACGGTGACTTCAGACTTTTCATCACTAAATTTAACATAAACAAACAACATTTCGCTCAAACTGCTGTGAGCTTCATCAGGTGGTGAACTTGAAAATGGAGTGGACTGGTTGAGGGGACTGGTTGAGCGGACTTTGCGCGTGAGTATCCACCATGACATCACCAAACTGCTGCAGCATGAGTCATTACAATTATCTTCTTGGTTCTTTCGGTAAAGTCACGTAGAAGGGAAGTAATAAAATAATAAAAATAAAACATAATAAAATAAAATAATTCTCACGACGTTTCGGCTACAACGCAAGCAGCCGTCTTCAGGTGAAGAATGAGACACTGCCAAGCTAGGAGCTTATATATGAGCTGGGTTGGAGGTGAAAGAAGAGCGCCTTAACAAAAGAATGTGCATATCAAAAGGAATTTAGCATATTCATGGTAAATGCGTAGGAGGTGGGTGGGGGGGTTTCAAAGTCATATTATGCCCATACATTATGCAGGATCAGCAGCACCAAGGGGGGGTGCAGGGAGTAGCATTAACAAAGGAAAGGAATGTTAATAGTATGTAGCTGCAGTTACTAAGCAACCACGTAGAAAACTAAAGTATAAACTACATTAAAAACTAAAGTATAAACTGCATAGCATCATCAGTATACTTACTATACTCTACAATAAGCTGAGTTACTAACAGCAAGTAATACATTCCAATTCTACGTCGTAAAAATTATATAATATGCTTCCATCTAAACTTTATTCTCTTACATCACACGAGCATACACCGTACTATATACTGCCATAGACAAACCCAACATTAAATTATATACTGTATTGCTATATACATTTTAATATAACACTATGTATTATTCTACCCACCTTAATGTGTATCACACTGCTATATGTTTACTATACAATTACGATACTATATATTACTTTGTACATTGTATTAAGCATATAAATGTTATACTATTTGTTATTATACACTGTATCATTGACCGTCGTGTCAATGGGTGAGTCGTGGGGGGAAAACTTGCAGCGGAGCAAAGAATCCATTCCCTGCAGAGAATACAATGCCAATGAGTGGAACGCGGTCTGAAAGTCACCGTAAACGTGAACACAATCAGTTAAGATCCGAAATGGTTTATTACGTCCTTCCAATGATTGCTAAGCCAGAATCCATCTTCTCGGTTGAAATTGTCTCTGTGTTTGTATATGTGGATCGCCTCATGAACGAATCTCTCATGATAGCCAGATGGCTTGCAGAGAACCTCTGTCTTGGAGAAGTTAATGTCATGTGAGCCCACTGAGTTGTAACAGTGATCTGCCACGGCTGAGGTGTTTGTCCTACCGTGTTTCAGGTCTGCTTTATGTTCACGGATGCGGTCCGAGACATGTCGTTTGGTTTCCCCAATGTAACTGCTACCACAGAGGCAACTTAGTTTGTAGACGCCAGGGTACTGTATGTCTGGAACCACATCTTTTACAGACGGGACCAGATCACGGATTTTATGTACTGTGTTGAATCGGACCTGGATCTTGTGTTTAATCAAGATTTTGGAGATCTTTTTTGTGACCCCAGCAATGTAGGGTAAGGTGATGGTCTTGAAAGGCTCCTCAACAGGATCCTTCTTGATGGTTGGAGTGATGGCTTTGCGGATTGTGTAGTCGGAGTAACCATTAGCCTTAAGAGCTTGGCGTACGTGTTTGAGTTCACTGGCAATGTGTTCCTGGTCGGAGATGCATTGGGCTCTATGGTATAGAGTCTTGAGGAGGGAATTCTTCTAGGATGGATGGTGGTGGGAATCCGGTTTTAGGTAAGCATCCGTATGGGTGGCTTTCCTGTAGACAGAGTGGCTCATTGAACCATCAGGTCTCCTTTTAATTAGGACATCCAAAAAGGGTAGCTTGCCATCTTTTTCGACTTCCATGGTGAATCTGATGGCTGGGTGTGGCTAATTGAACCATCAGGTCTCCTTTTAATTAGGACATCTTCAGGCTCAGCTAATCGAGTCTCTCACCTTTCTGAAGAGATGCCGCGACTCTAAGGTAATACCAAACGCATTTACACTAACATCTGCTGCTGTAACTTCTTCTAATGCGAAACGAATTCTGTCTAGAACTAGCTTAGCTCTTATCTCAGAGAAAATCAGACTTACGCGCACCGAACTAGATCAGTTAGACAAGACACTCTACAAATCACACTTATCTTTGAGTGCAACAATGTCCACATCGGATTGGGAACATGTAGATAAAATGACTGCCTCTTCAGCTGCCGCTATGTCGACTAAATGTAAGGACAACTTGATTTCCAAATTCAACCGCCTCTCAAACAAGAGACCGGACCCACACATTGAAAAGCTAGATGTTAACAAAGTCGTAATTAATAGCAGTAACAGTTCTATTTCTGAAGGTCTGAAATCCGTTTTAGCTAAAGGACTAAACTTTGCAGTCACACCTAGACACATACCAGTTAATGATATAATTGGTCGAGTAGATGTAGCTCTCAAGGGCCTGAGTCACATCGCTGCAGACGTAGCAAGATCTGAAATCTCTGCAACCCTCAAAAACGCTAAGATGCAGCAGATGTTAGTGTAAATGCGTTTGGTATTACCTTAGAGTCGCGGCATCTCTTCAGAAAGGTGAGAGACTCGATTAGCTGAGCCTGAAGATGTCCTAATTAAAAGGAGACCTGATGGTTCAATTAGCCACACCCAGCCATCAGATTCACCATGGAAGTCGAAAAAGATGGCAAGCTACCCTTTTTGGATGTCCTAATTAAAAGGAGACCTGATGGTTCAATGAGCCACTCTGTCTACAGGAAAGCCACCCATACGGATGCTTACCTAAAACCGGATTCCCACCACCATCCATCCCAGAAGAATTCCCTCATCAAGACTCTATACCATAGAGCCCAATGCATCTCCGACCAGGAACACATTGCCAGTGAACTCAAACACGTACGCCAAGCTCTTAAGGCTAATGGTTACTCCGACTACACAATCCGCAAAGCCATCACTCCAACCATCAAGAAGGATCCTGTTGAGGAGCCTTTCAAGACCATCACCTTACCCTACATTGCTGGGGTCACAAAAAAGATCTCCAAAATCCTGATTAAACACAAGATCCAGGTCCGATTCAACACAGTACATAAAATCCGTGATCTGGTCCCGTCTGTAAAAGATGTGGTTCCAGACATACAGTACCCTGGCGTCTACAAACTAAGTTGCCTCTGTGGTAGCAGTTACATTGGGGAAACCAAACGACATGTCTCGGACCGCATCCGTGAACATAAAGCAGACCTGAAACACGGTAGGACAAACACCTCAGCCATGGCAGAATTATTTTATTTTAGTATGTTTTATTTTTATTATTTTATTACTTCCCTTCTACGTGACTTTACCGAAAGAACCAAGAAGATGAATCCCTGCAGTCACGAAAGCTTTAAATCGAAATTCATTACAATTACTTTGTAATTTGTTAATTGTTTTAAAATTCAAGGAAATAAACTTTTTAAAGGACTTCACTGAAATGGATGCCACTCGTGCTGTATGGTATTGATTTGTGTGGTTGAGTCATATTGTTTTAAAAATGTACTTGGCAGACTACATGTAGATAAAATACAAACTCAATGATTTAACAAAAAAAGTAAATAATAGGTGAGGTTTCCTGCAATGGCCCTTCCTCATAGCCCATTGAAAGGTAAAGTGGATAAAAGTTGGCGACAGCACTTGATATACAATTGGAGCTAATAAAAAATGAATACATAAATACATATACCAATAAATGTGCTCTTTTGAATATATCCTGATTAACAGTGATGCATTCCTGGGTTAATTTATGGGTTAATCTCATTTCAATAGAAATATAACTAGCATAATATACTTTGTGATTCGTTTGTCCTCAACTCTTCTATAGGATGAGCTTCACCTGTTTCATCAGTACATAAAGTGAGGAAGGGTCTGGCTGAAATGAAGAAAGGCAAGGCTGCTGGCAGAGATGGTATCCCCCTAAAATTCCTCCATCAATTAGGCCCTGGGGGGTTCCAATGGCTGACAAACATGTAGTAGACGAAAACAATGAAAACCGGATGCATCCAAAAAGCATGGTGGGAGGCGATGGCCTTTGCAATTCCAAAACCACGCAAGCCAATCAATTATCCAGGAAGCTATAGGCTAATATCACTCATGTGCATGACCTATAAATGTCTGGAATGCATCATCCTCCGAAGAATCAGCCTCTTGTCGAGTCAGTGATCCCTGAAGAACAAACGCGAGTCTGGCCTGGATGCAGGTGCTGTGACAAAGTTTTGATCCTTGCGATGCACATTTAGGCCATTAATAGAATTGTCATCAGCCTACAACATAGTCTGGATTAAGAGATTGACGTTGAAGCTTGCAAGAACGATTCTTTGCCTCGAAGCAATACGCCTGATATTGATGATGCTAAGCAATAGGCGAATGTGTGTCCATATGAGCGACAAAGCTAGCTCACCCCATTTCCTCAATAATGGATTGCCACGAGGTTCATGCCGCCAACCGGGTTGTATGGCTGATGTAGATGCAGAGAAACAACTACAACTTCACATGCAGGTGGTCAAGCCAGATAACCGTGTCAGGAGCAGCAGAGTGTATCGCTGTGATGTCTCCATCGTATTTGTGGATTTGACATTGTGTCATTGTATGTTGTATGATCTGTTCTGGACGACCACAGTCACACACTGCAGAGTTTTAATTTTCCATTTGTGATTTAGGTTTCTACATCTGCCATGGTTTGTGTTGATGCGATGTAGGGTGGACAATGAGCTTCGTGGACGATCAAACCCAGGGATCTTGTGCGTTGAGTCTTTCACAAGGTGTTTGTGATTTATTGTAAACTCCCTTCAGCTCTACAAGCATCGTCGTGGTTGAATCGCATTGTTGAAGGTTAAAGTGCATGGTCATCATGCATTGATGACCAAGGATGGAGCTGTTAGTTGAGAGGAGGCTATGCAGATAAGTAGTTTACAAAGTGGCTATGTCTCCTAAAATTGTGAAAATTTACTAAGAAATAAACGTAATACATTTTTTATTCAATTGTATATTCTTGCTGCGTTGCAATAAAACACGTATGTTATAATTCAGCTTGTAGAGGAATGATTATGTAACCGCAAACCAGTAACCCATTTCAGAATCGATCAACAATTCCGAAAGTCAGAAACCGGTAATCGTTTACAATGGAAAATGCATTGACACAAACATCACTGTCAGTGTTGGAACAGATATGACTTAAAACGCTTCGCACCTCCGATTAGCACGGTTGACTATGTACGATGCGAAAGAAGTTCAACATACGTACATTCTTTAATTTAGAACGTTTATGAGAGCTGCGAGAAAATTAACAAAGGGAGGTAATTTCATGGTGGAACACAGTATGAGGGAAGAAGCAGAAAGACAATTTCGGTATGACCACAGGGCTGTAGCTCAGTGGCTATTCACAATGCAGGTGAAATGACCACACGGCGCATCATGATTGACTCTCACAAACATGATATGGCCATTCAGGTGTGAACATGGCTCGCATGAATTATTTGTGGCCTATATGTTTGTTGGCGACATGCTATTTTCACTATATCCTGTGTGAGTCAATACTTACGGTTACAACTAGCTAATCTTGAATGTTCTCGAGAGTCACTGAGTAGTGGTGTCCAGCTGCCATCCCTCTGACACACTCTCCATGCGACAGGATACGGATATGCCCCATCAGGGCAGACATAATGCAGTATGCTTCCTGGAATCGGGTTACCCGGAAGAATGACATCTCCCCCTTTGATTTTTACATCCAAGTTGCATAACTGTGCTGAAACACAACACATTAATAACTGCTTATACATCACGAGTGCAAACAAACCTCATCATATGCGAAAGAGTGAGGGCCACGATTATAAGAGATTGTGCCTTTTGATCAATAAAACAACAGAGGCTACACACTGTATCTCAAAACATAGCAGTAAGGTTGAATAAGATGATGTTAAAGAGACAATTTATGAGAGAAAGCAGCGTGTCTCAAATACATTAGCCAAGCATGATGTTCCACTTATAGGAGACTTCAATGCACAAGTACTCACTAAACATGTATAATGGAACACTGGGCCAACGTCAGTCCAAAGGATCAAACTACAACCAAACGTTCGTTCAAACATTGGCATGTTTACTGGGTAAGCACCAGTTACAATAAATGTGGACATAAGTGAGGTAAGCATGTAAAATATCAAGATAATTAAGGCATTTGCCATAACATGACTATAACATATTCTTTGGGTCTTTCGGTAAAGCCACATAGAAAAATAATAAATATAATCGCAATATCACGACGTTTCGATCGCAACACAAGCAATCGTCATCAGGTGAGAGCTGCTGAAGCAGGAAAAAATATATGGCGGAAGCGCTGCTAAGGCAGGGAGTTATAAAGGTTTGAGATGGGTGTAGCCCAAGGGTCAGTGGGCGGGGCTAGAGATTAAATTTGCATGTAAATGTAAGACAGGATACATCTTGATCAACGAAGTTGTGGGGGTGGCCATTGTATTGTGAGAGATTAGCATGTCAATGTAAGAAATTTGCTTGTAAATGTAAGCTAGAGAGAGCTCGGAAAGGAACATTGCCACATGGAGGTGGAAATGGATGGCAAGCCGCCATTTACTAACACAGATAATGGTGGCTGTGTTAGTGAATGCAACTCAGAGAGTCGAAAATAACTGCTAACATAGGTAGGTAGGAAGGGAACAACACAGCCAGTTATGACCTAAACTGGTTAATAACGTCCTTCCAATGATTGCTCAGTTTGTACCCATTTTCTCGGTTGAAATTGTGTCTGTGTTTATATATCTGGATGGCTTCATGGACGAATCTTGACATGTTCACGTTATGATTGGCAGGCTCTGATAAAAGTTGTGATAGTTGTATAATTGAAATCAGCCAACCTTGTTTGTGTAAATACTGAACAGAAAAGCATAATTGGCGTGGTTATAACGAATGTAACAAAATAAGCGGTCCATTTGTCTCCTTCCCATATGTCTCACCACATAAAATAAATCAAATATTTAAACACATTCCATCAGCACTTGGCTGATAAAACACTGAATGTTGAACTGGTCCAGACTTTGCTTGGATTAAAATATTGTTGCTGAAAATTTACTCCCAGAAGACCGTGTGATTAAAGGGATGTGTAAAAACGTAGGTTTTACGTGGATGGACAGATAAGGAAAGGAGGGAGGCACATTGTCTGAATATTTAGTTTGTGAAACTTGAAGATTGAGGATACATTTTCTGCAGTGTGTGCCCACTATGTATACATTTCTCCTTTTATTTGAATATCGCCAAGATAATCGAGATCGGAGTCTATTAATGTAGACAGAATTTGATTCTCAATCTTCAAAAATAGGTGTAAGTCGACAAAGATAACTAAAATAAAAGATTCCAATGTCTCTAAAACATTGTTGTGGTACAATTATGGTCGTGACCCTATATGCTTGCATGCTTTGAGTTTAAGATACATTTGCCACTAAATGTGAAAGAAGTTGCTGTGCATGTTATTATGTTTAGTTTGTTGTCCTTCAACATACATACATTCAACACTCCCGATATAATCTACGAATAGTATTAGTCTGTGGTAATTAAAATTGACAACTGCTCACATTTTTCGTCATGCATTTACGCCAATTTAAAAACATGAGGTACTGTCTAATTTCATGTTTAAATATATATTTTGTTACATTCATCGCGGTAAATCGCGACAGTCACATCGCTTTAAGACACAGCGCATACCAATGACTATTACATAAAATATATATATACCAATGACACACTGTGCAAGAATACATTAATCGCTTACATGATAACATTGATTATGAATCTTAAAATGCATTGCTTACCAGCGACACCAAGATGCAGATTCAACAAAAAAATGACATTTGTACAAAAAACATGTTTGAGTGCGGCCCTGCGTTCTCCCATGGTGTTTGTGAAGCAATGCTGGACTGGTTGTGCTGCTCCAATATTGACTCATCCAATGAGCAAACAAACCCGGTCAGTGCAACGCCTCCTGCCCTTGAGAACCCTGCCAGGGCATTGTGAGGATGATTTTAACGTTAATAAGTACGTGACAGTACTGACATTTATAGTCGTTTTGAAACAAATCTTAAAGAGATTAACGCTGTGTGTGGAAATATAACGAGTTAAGTGACAACTCATATCCAATTACAGGAGACGATTGAATATCTCGTGGGTTATGTTCTTGGAAAGTGCCACGAAAACCAAAACCGCGATATTCAATACGTAATGCTTACCTAAATAATCGGGTTAGGTACACGGCAACCAAAAATAATTGAAATAAGATATGCGCTGTATCCCAAATAAACCAAAAACAAAGTAATTAAAATAAACATGTAACAACTCTATAAAAAAAACACTCCTCGACAATGAAGAGTAATATAAGTAGTTACCGATGATGATGATAATTCAAAGCGGGTGTGTGTTTGTCCACGAGCGGGGAACGGTACCGCTACGGTAAGGACGCTGCGAATCCGGCCACTCGAATTCGATTCCCGCTCATGCCCAACACCAGTGACGATTTTCTGAATCTGTCCTGGGCCTCCCCTAGATCGACTCAGCTTCAAATGCTGGTGCGATGTTTAAGCACCGCCACTGGGGAGACAAAGGCGGCCAGATGTGGTGCTGCCGACCCACCCCCTCTTAGTACTTGCCCCATAAAGTATGTTAAGGCTATACGGGAGGTCTTTGTCTGATGCTTGAAGGGAATGGTGGTATAGCGGTTAGCGCACCGCGCTATGAACTTAGCGGCCTGAGTTCGACTCCTGCTCACGGCCAACACCAATGACGATTATCTGAACCGGTCATAGTCTTCCCCTAGGTCGACTCAGCCTTAAAATAATAACTGGTGCGATGTGTAAATGTCACCACTATGCAGATAAAGGCAGCCGGGCCAATGATACGGTACTTATTGTACCCACGAAAGGCAAAAACTAATCCTGCGATAGTTAAATTGGTTTTCAAAGAGGTTGCCCATGATAGGTCAAACCACGATATTAAAGGATCTTTTGTCATGGATTTTAGGCATTATTCAACGCTTCTGGGAGCACTCTGTAAATATTTTTTTATGTTTTACCAGGTGAGGCCCATTGAGCTATATAGCTCTTTTTCAGAAGCGACCTGGCCATCACAAACAATAGCTCAATTAAGTGGCTTATCACGTGGAAATTTATAGCGGGAGCGAAATACTCTAAACACATGTTTCTAAATGTGGAGGGAAAAAATTAACCCGTAAAAACAAAGTTTTTCACTATAAATCCTTTATATGCGTGGCATCGGGGCGGCTCGAGTCTTCTCGTCCTCTGGCTTGAGATGGCTGCCACCTATGGGTCAGATGATTGTCTGGCAGCATTAAACAATTGGTAATTAAATCTTTATTTATTTTTTTCTAAACAGTGTAACATTTTGGAAAATGTTTTTTTCACGAAAATGCGTTGTCACGCACAACGAGTCTGTGTGCAAAATGTCAGCTCGATTGGATCACGGGAAGTGGGTTAAAAACGACCGAAAGATTTGCACGGTCCTAAGCAAGCAAGCGAACTTAATATAAAGGATTTAAAAATCGTAGGAACTGGAGAAAAACCCACGTGACCAAGGGGAGAACATGCAAACTCTAAATATACAGGTGTCAGGGTCGGGATCAAACCCACGACCTGCGAAAAACCATGTGAGGTATTTAACATCTCGCCAACGTAGTGCACATTTGCGGATTAAAGGCGATTTATGGGGGTTTAGCAAACCACGGAAGCGCTGCGAATGTCAGGATTTACGCGTGATTGTGACCAATGGGAGATGCAGTTTTGGGGGTACGAAATACAGCAAGAGAGAGCGAAAGGACGAGAGAATGGCAGGGCTCGGCGGAATCAAAGAGATATGAGGCATATGACCGGGGGAGAGAGAAAATAGCATGTGGTAGAGACAAGAAAACAAGGGCCCAGGTAGAGATACAGAGAAACAGAGACGAGAAGCAGATAGAGAGGGAGATAGACACATATATACACAGATAGCGACAGAATGGGATGTATAAAGGGACAGACAAGGGTACAGAAAGGAGGAGACAAGGACACAGCTATCGACAGAGTTACAAGGCCGTTTTCCAGTTCGCTTGTAACACCAATAATGTATTTGTGTGCACAAGTAAATAGTGTACGGTGGCACATGGGCCACAATCCACTGCTATAAAAAATACCCCTCCCCAATGGTGCGGGGTCACGAATAGTCCAAGGGAAAAGGCGCGAAAGTTAAACTGGCATCCTATACAGCTACGGTATAAAATAACGAAGAATATAATTTCGCAAAAAAAATAGTGAATGACAAGGCTTGACTGTACTGTATATAGAAGATAATCCTGCACGTGGGGGGAAAGTGCTAGATCTTGTGGAGGGCGTGGGGGCCTTCGGGCTTCGATTGTACCCTCTGAAGGCGAAGATAATTATATCCAATAGTTACCATTGGCTTTTGCAGCATTCAAAGTAGCTTGAGCTCTCTGGGTCTTTTCTTGTTTGTGCCACTTGTCATTGTTTGTCGATGTCTTGCAACTGGGCTTGATACCGCTCTTTTGTTCATTTTATTCAACGTTGTGCCATGGATTGGCACACTTGCTCCAACTGACCATGACTATGCTCTTCCGTTTCATTAAAATCTCGAGTTTGCTTAGGCTTGATAATCTTTTTGGAATGGAGCTTGACTCTGCAGTTCTGTTTGATTCATTGGAAGATGTTGCATGGAACAACGCATTTGTTGCAATTGGATTGATCGACGTTTAGCAGATTATTTGCTCACATGATCTGCTTTTGTCTGCCCATCGTTTTTATATCGATGTATTTCTTTCAACCGGATTTAACGTTCATATTGGCTCATTACTTCTCCGTTGCCAAATTGCCAACCTATATGCAGCATTGCTTTAGGTTCTTCTTCAATTTCATTCGCCCGTGCCAAAGTTTTTCTTTGTGCTTCTGAGCTTTAATTTTTGTGTTTCGGTATTTGAATCTGGAAGGATTTGTAAAAAAAAACAATAGCTAACAGTAGCTATAAATGAAAACCACCATTTAGCTTCACGGATTACAATTGTATCCAACACCGTTTAGAGCAGAAAACTGAACGGAATATTGAGATTGTTTAGCTGAAAGTAGAATTTGAAATCACAACCACTGTAAATGCCACGGGCTTTGAAGCATAGAAACTAACCCTCTTAAGTTGTCCAAGCACGTAAAGTCTTGGAAGTCAGGGAACAATATATTTGAAGACTGCCGTAAAACTACAAAATCTCAGTTTTTCGAGAATTGTATGTTCATCAAACTGAAAGAGTGCTGCAGGCGGTCTCTGCATTTACGACACAATGCATTCCTGGAAACCCCATCGTAAATCAGATCGTGATTTTTCAGACCCTATGTTGCCATAGATGTGAAATGGGCTCAATTAGGCGCACACTACTTCTTGGGAGGCAACACTATTTATCAACACCAACACGTTACACTTAACATAGGGTGGTAACCACCGACCTATTCTGTCTCACACACACCAGCACTCTATACATACAGACTCTGGGATACTCTAGGGCGACTCAGCCAGGAGGGCTCCTGGCTGGTCCGCTGACTGGTGGCTTGACTCTTGGGATGCCCTCACGATGCCTCTTCCATACTTGACACGAACAGCCCCGAACATAGAGATGAGGCTGCTTATATAGGCCTCGGAGTGCCCGGGCTCCACCCCGGTCACGCCCTCCTTCGAGAACCCTCTTGAAGCCCCCTGGCTGCCCACGTGCCCCCCGGGGCCCCGGCTCAACCAGCCCTGACGTAATTCCCGCCTTCAGACGGGATGGTGTCATGCATGTGTGTGTAGACCCGTGGGGTAGTGATGCTCCCCCGTATAATGAGGTCACACGTATGCATGTGTGTATATGTAATAACAGCAGAGGTGGGACAAAGTCATTGTTATGCAAGTCCAAGTCGAGTCGCAAGTCATCAAATTCATGACTCGAGTCTGACTCGAGTCCAAGTCACATGACTCGAGTCCACACCTCTGAATAACAGCCATAGAGGGTTCACGTGGGGATTGGCTTGCCGGTCCTGCTTTGTAGCCAATAAGGGATGAGCCAGGGAGCATGGCCTCGGCGTGATCTCGGCATGTCAGCAGGGGTGATTGGCCTGGCCATTCGGGGCCCCAGCTAATGGGGAGCCGGATCAGAGGCGTGGTCCCGGGATTGACAGGGTACCATCGGGAATGGTCAATGCTGTCTATGGAGGATTGGCTGGGGGGTACCACGTGACGAAGGGATTAAGAGAGAGAAAGAGAGAACGATCGAGAGCAGACTTGGGAACGACAAGAGCAGGGTCACGCGCGTACGGGGGCTCTGGGTGCCACGTGCGCGGTGGGGACTTGGTGTGAAGTCTGCCCTCTCTCCGTTGTCTGCCAGAAACGGAGAGTGTGTGAGTAAAGTGTAATTGTGGAAGTGGAAATAAAAAGGACTGATTCCGAAGCCGTCTCAAGAAGGATTATTACATTGGTGTCAGAAGTGCTTCTGCGACTGTTTGGACGATCGTCAAGATGTCCAAACACCCCAGAAAAAAGAACCTGCCCGTGCCGCCATCGGAGGAAGAGGTCGAGACGGATGAAGATGAGCTGTTGGGAGCTACAGCCCCTCTGCCGCCTGCTGATAATACTCTCCTCGACGCCTCTCAGCGTCGACCGGGGGAAGATGCGACCACCGCAGGAACAAAAGACGAATGGCGGCTGATGGCGGAGCAGATCGAGTCATTACGCGCCATTCTGCTAAGCCTGGTGACCGCGGTGGCGTCCTCACCAGCCGTGGGTCGCCAGATCGCCGATCAGCTGGACGCCACAGGAAGGGGTCCTGCAAAGGAATCTGAGTCCGCCATTGCTCCTGCCACGCGGGAGGACGCCGTCGTTTTGGGTGGGGCGGCTGCGCCGGAGCCGTCGGCCGCCATTTTGGGCTCGCCTACCGCCACGCGGCCGCCGGACGCCATTTTGCCTGCAACGGGTGGAGAGCGGGAACGGCAGTCGGAGACGCCCGCGGCGCGCGTTTGCCACCGCGGACATCGCCTTCCACAAATTAAAGAATTTATCGCCGGGGGCGATTGGAGTGCTTTTACGTGGCGCTTCGAGTCAGCTTTTAGATCCGTGAACTGGACGGAGGATGAAGCGCTGGGAGCGCTACCTACACTGCTTGATGATGTTTCTCTGGGGATCTTCCGCTCCATCCCGGCGTCCAAGAAGAAGACACTGCGGGATGCGTTCGCAGAGATGGCGGAATTTTATGACCCACCGACGTCAGCCACCAGAAAATTTATGTCGCGTCGCCGAGCATCGGAGGAGTCGCCATTGGCTTATCGGGGGGCGTTGATGGCGCTGGCCATGGCTGCCTACCCCGACGCGACGGCCAATCATTTGGATCCTCTCATCCTTTCCCGTATGCTGGAGTTGTCTCAGGAGCTCAACATTTCTCTACCAGTGTGCGGCCACGAACCGCTTACATCGCGATGGGTGGCGCGCTGCCTGGACGCTAAGTTTAATATCAAGCGTTGGGACCAAATGGCGGCGTGGACGGGGAAACCCGAAATTGACGGGCCGCCTTTGGGGTGGTCTCCGCGGCTGGTTGTCCACTGCTCCGACGACTCGGGCGACGACGACATGCTGGCTGCTGCTGTTCCGCATAGGATTCCGGAACGGCGGCTGCGCGACCAGCGTGGCGACTACACGGCCCGTCCACGTGCAAGGGCCGGGTCGTCCGACCGCCGGCCGACGACGGCCGCGTGTTTCAAGTGCGGCAGACGGGGCCATTTCGCCCGTGACTGCCGCTGCTGGCCTCTGCTGTCGCCTCTTCCGCCAAGGGGACCTCCATCTCCTCCACCTGCTGCGGAGCTGCAACAACCTCGGGCGAGTCGGCACAAATCGGACACCCGGCAGGTCTTGTCACATCACTCATCCACTCGCACTCATTCTTACACTCCTAAGGATAATTTTACTTCTCCTGCTCCATTTACACGCTCTGCTACACAGTGGAAGAAATTGGCTCGCAGGGTTGTGGCTGCGGCGTCGGGCTCGTCGACGGTACGGGGTACCATCGACGGCGTTGACGTCCGTATCTTGGTAGACACGGGCGCGTCTGCTACCATCATTTCAGATGTTATTTTTCATTTGTTGTCCATTCCTACGTCGCGGATACGCAGGGTTAATGATGCGTGTGTTGCCGCAAATGGGGGAAGCATGGGTATCTGTGGTCAGCATCGCTATCGGAAATATTACCGCCGCAGGACCTGTGTTAATCTCTCGCTCGCTAGCTGTTCCATGCTTGCTTGGTACTGATTTCCTGCGCCGGATGCCGCTGAGAATACGGGTCGACAAGGACTGTTTGGAAATGCCGGGGTGTCGTAGGATGGCGTTTCTGCCTTCCATGCTGGTCAATGCGCCTACAGGTAACGCAGTTACTGCCGTAGTTGCTGCTACGGTGGAGGTTCCGTCGGGAGCGCAAATGCTCATTCCGCTGCGTTACCGAAAACCCCTTCAAATGGGAAGGGATGCGAAGGGCGTGCTATTATCCCCATCAAATTCGGTATCTAAATCTTTTTCTTTAGCAGCGGCACAAACGATCGTGCGACCAAGTCAGGCACCTTTCATACAGGTGTTGAATGGGGGACCTGACCGCGTTGTTGTTCCAGAGGGATCGGTGCTGGCTCACGCCACTACCGATTTCGCCTCTTGTGACAAAACGCCGCGCGCCCGGATGCCCGCGGGTGGGCCTCCGCACGATCGTTCACAAGAATGCTGGATCGCAGATTTATGCGGAGAGAATTCTTCCTTGTCGAATGAACAAAGGAATGCCTTGCGTTCACTATTGCTACGGTACGCTGATGTTTTCAGCAGAAATGATTTGGACCTCGGCCGCACGTCGCTTTTGTCGCACCATATTGACACCGGTGCGGCACCTCCCATCTGTATGCACCCTCATCGCATGAGCCCGGCGGAAAGGGAACACGTGCGCGGAGCAGTAGATGAATTGCTGGCGGCGGATATTATTTCGCCGTCCAACAGCCCTTGGGGCGCGCCCGTCATTCTGGTTAAGAAAAAAGATGGTGGTACGCGGTTTTGCGTTGTTTCCACCGGTTGAACAAAATTTCGGTGGCGGACGCGTACCCCTTACCGAGGATGGATGACTCGTTGGATGCTTTATCGGGTGCTAAATTCTTTTCCACCCTTGACCTGTCCTCGGGCTTCTGGCAGCTTCCCCTCGATGACGAGTCGAAAGCCAAAACGGCATTCCGCACGCCGCAAGGTCTTTTTGAATTTAATCGGTTGCCTATGGGCTTGAATGCGGCTCCGGTGACGTTTCAGCGGCTCATGGAATTGGTGTTGGCTGGACTACAGTGGGAAACGTGCCTCATATATCTAGACGATATAATTGTCTTCAGCCGCACGTTCGAGGAACACCTCCAACGCCTAGAGACAGTTTTTCAAAGAATGTGCGCGGCTGACCTTAAGTTTAAACCTAAGAAATGCCACCTTCTGCAACACTCCGTCCGTTACTTGGGTCATATTGTCAGTTCAGACGGCGTGTCCACTGACCCTTTGAAAACCAAATGTGTACGAGAGTGGCCCACACCCACTTCAGTGGGTGATGTTCGGTGATTTATTGGATTCGCTTACTATTATCGCCGCTTCGTTAAGAACTTTGCGACGTTGGCAAAACCATTACACGTTCTAACTGGCAAAAATCAAAGATTTAAATGGGGAGCGGAGGAAGAAAGTTATTTTAGGGCACTTCGGGACCACCTCGCCACGGCGCCTACGCTAGATTACCCAGACTTCTCACAGCCGTTCATCCTTGATACGGATGCTAGTGATATCGGCATTGGGGCCGTTTTGTCGCAACGTAAGGACGGGGTTGAGCAAGTGGTGGCGTACGGCAGCAGGGTTCTATCCCCTGCAGAAACGCGATATTGCGTGACAAGGCGGGAACTTTTGGCAATTGTCCATTTTGTTCGATTGTACCGGCCGTATCTGTATGGACGGAAATTCCTGGTTCGCACTGATCATGCGGCTTTGCAATACTCCTTGAAATTGGATCAGCCGTCAGGCCAACTGGCTCGGTGGTTGGAGTCGTTACAGGAATTTTCCTTCGATATTACATACCGAAAGGGGGCCCGTCACGCGAACGCTGATGCGCTCTCAAGGCTGCCGCCCGTTCCTCCGTGCACTTGCCTGACGGGCACGCACCGCTGTGCGGCACCGCCCACCTCGCCCTGCCCGGTTATGGGGGCGATAGTGAATGAGGACGACGCAGGGGCGAAAGCGAAGGAGGACGACCAGCAGGTGTCGGTGGACACCGATGATACCTTGCGGCTGCCGCACGCGGTCTGGTTGCGTGAGCAGGAGGCCGATGCCTCGCTGTCTCCGCTACGGAAATTGGTAGGGAAACAAAAATCTCAATTGGCGGGATGGAAGTGGCAGATGTTCCGAGGCAAGTCGGGATTGTTAATGTGTACCGACGGGTTGTCTGACCGACCACGCTTGGTAGTGCCTACTTCGCTTCGTTACGACCTGCTCCGTGCTCTGCACACTGATAAGTTGATGCACCTCGGCGTCCAAAAGACTTTGGCCGCGATGCAAAAGGATTTTTTCTGGGCCGGTATGACGGCAGACGTCAATGACTTTGTCCGCTCATGCCATGATTGTGCAAAGAGGAAGCCGCCTCGGAACCACTATGTACCACCGTTGAAGTGTCCCGTATCAACGAATTAGTTGCTCTCGACATTCTGGGCCCGTTTCCCCCGTCGGCTAGGGGAATAAATACCTTCTGGTCGGGGTGGAATATTTTTCTCGATGGCCTGGCCTCTACCCGACCAAACGGCAGCGTCCATCACCGACACTTTCTTGAACGGGTATGTCATGGACAAGGGGGCACCTGAGAGGCTGCTCACAGATCAAGGGCGGAATTTCTCCTCTAAATTGCTTAGGGAAGTTTGTGACGCGCTGGGTACAAAGAACGTTTGCACCTCCCCATACCATCCACAAACAGATGGTATGGTGGAACGATTCAACCGTACCCTCTCGGCTATGCTTTGTCACACGGTCAGTGAAAAGCAAACCGATTGGGACCTGCACATACCAGGCGTCTTAGCGGCATACCGCATGGTTCCGCACACGTCCACGGGATACTCACCATTTTTTTTATGTATGGCCGTGAAAATGTTCCACCCATCGATGTCCAACTGGGTAAGCCGAGTAAACGATCGTCCCGCTCCTTGCCTGACCACGTGCGTGACTCGCTTGAACGAGTAACGGAGGCGCGAGAGGCTGCCCGGTGTGCGACGGCCCGTGCCCCAGGCAAGGAACGAACGGTATGCGCGTCGATTGCATACTCGCATGCCTTGGTCAGTGGGAGACCTGGCGTGGCTCCACTGCCCCCAGGTACCGGCGGGCACATCCCCCAAACTGCACAGGCCGTGGCAGGGGCCTGTGACGCTGGTAGATGTTCGGAACTCGCAAAGTATCCGCGTTCAGTATGGAAAACGTCGGTGGTATGTTCATTCCTCGCGACTTAAACCCTATGTTGACGCACGTGTCGGTCCTTCATCCCCACTAGCTGACCTGCCGGGTTCTGCCGAGCCGACTACGCCGAGTGCCACACCCGTTGATCCCAAGGGGGACTGTGTTGTGCCTCCTACAGATGAACAGGTTCTGAGGGCTGAGGAAGCCCCCGCTGCCCCCCCTCCAACGGGGCCTGCCCTGGACGTGACCAAGCACCAACAACCCACTTCTTCTTCGAGCCTACTACCTCCTGTCCATCCGGAAGCGAAGCGACCATGCGCTGGGAGCGGAGAGGGTCCCGCGTCGCGTACGCGGTCGAAATCTCTCCCGTTTCGTTAACGTTTGATCGTTTGGCTATTTTCCCTGTCGTTACTGCGCTGCAGGGGCGCCCTAATGTATGTCGGGTTTTTCATGGGTGACTGTTTTAAGTGTTGTTAGGCGCGGGGACGCCGTTTCACCCTCTACTGTTAAATGCACCTTGGTGCCCTAATAAGATATTTTACGGAATTGGTTCATCACCCTTTTCCCAGCCGAGACGGCTAAATTTTTTCACCGGGGGGGGGGGGGGGGGGGGGGGGGGGTGATGTAATAACAGCCATAGAGGGTTCACGTGGGGATTGGCTTGCCGGTCCTGCTTTGTAGCCAATAAGGGATGAGCCAGGGAGCATGGCCTCGGCGTGATCTCGGCATGTCAGCAGGGGTGATTGGCCTGGCCATTCGGGGCCCCAGCTAATGGGGAGCCGGATCAGAGGCGTGGTCCCGGGATTGACAGGGAACCATCGGTAACGGTCAATGCTGTCTATGGAGGATTGGCTGGGGGGTACCACGTGACGAAGGGATTAAGAGAGAGAGAACGATCAAGAGCAGACTTGGGAACGACAAGAGCAGGGTCACGTGCTTACGGGGGCTCTGGGTGCCACGTGCGCGGTGGGGACTTGGTGTGAAGTCTGCCCTCTCTCCGTTGTCTGCCAGCAACGGAGAGTGTGTGAGTAAAGTGTAATTGTGGAAGTGGAAATAAAAAGGACTGATTCCGAAGCCGTCTCAAGAAGGATTATTACATATACATGCAGTAGTGATGCTGCCAGTCACTACAGATGCAATGCTATAAATGGGGGGTTAAGTTGTATATATGTGTAATAAATGACTTCCACAACGATGCTGTCAGAGTGCTTCTTTAGTTAACGGTAGTACAGTACAGCCCCGCTCTTTCCCTCTCCGGGTAATTTCCCTCTTCACATCACCGTAGACGAGGCATCCCTCTCCGAGCACCCACGAGGCTCACTCCGCTCTCCCGGCCTCGCCGCTGACTGACAGGGTGCCGGAAAAAGAGGTGAGCTCCTTTGGAGGATCCGCCACGTGGCCCGTGGTGAGGAGGGGATGAGCAGCGACGCGGTCCGGACTCCAAGCTTCCCACATCGACCCCGAGTCCTCCCCCGATCTGCCTTATATCCTTTCCGGCGGAGCTGAGCTCCACCTCTAGCCACGCCCCCCCGTGGAACCTTTCCGATGGTTCCCGAACCTTTCTTTGCAAATCTGCCTGTCCTCTCTGGCCCAGATATTATCCTCCCTTAGGATTGGATGCTGATTACGTAATGGTGCCTGTACCCATTACCCTCTGGCACCCCCTGGATGGCGCTCTCTCATTACATCCCCCCCCCCCCCCCCCCCGTAATGAAAAGATTAGCCGACCCGGCTAGAGGTGAAACCAATATAAGTAATAAGAAGACGCAAGCACGGGGAGCGTGTGGTGTGCGTGCAGAGGGGTTGCATCCAAAAGGCTGAGGGCCCATAACAACATATAACCATTAACAATAGATTAAAACGAACGAATGCAGTAACACAAGGATGTAAGAACAACGTGTGGTGATTTCAACAAAATCTAAGCGTCTTGGAGCGAGTCCACGACGCCGGACCGGCGACAGAAACTACCTCCTACTCTTCTTTGGTCGGCACGCCGGGTGGCAGGATAAGCGATGGCTGAGCAGAGGGCTCATTCGCAGCAGGGTCGGCCCAGGCGGGGTCGCAATTCATGTTGGCAGTGAGGGGCTCAGATATTGTGGGCGGTGAAACAGAGTCCGTCGGGCGATCATCACGTAACTGCACCGCCCCAGGTTTGTCAGACACGTCAGACTTCGGCAGTCCAATTTGTGGAGATGAAGGGCAAGCCGAGGAGGAACAAACAGCTTCAACCGCGAGGGGTGGACGAACCAACGACGGCGACCCACCCGGATACGCACACATTGTGGACGTTTGATTATGACCACCTCCACAGGTCCATGCCAGGGCTTATGCAGCTTAGGGGAGGTGCCAACGGGTACTTCAGGGCAATGTAACCAAGCCCTGTTGCCGACAGACCACGACACCTCATGGCCAGATCTGCGCGTTTGTGTCTTGGTGGTGTTGATTTTAGCCGCCTCCCGTGCGTCAGAAATACATCGTAAGGAATCGCGGACGTGTTCCGGCAGTTTAGACTTAGCGTTAGCAATTGGTGCACCCAATTGGGCATCAATAGGGGGTACGTTTTCCCGCCCATACATAAGGAAAAACCGTGAAAATCCCGTGGAAGCATGCGGGATAAATCTTATTGTAGTGGTAATGATGGAGACTCAGTCTTCTCTGGAGGCAACACGTTTATTTGTAACAACTATAATGGTAACACAAGGTCGTTGACACAAAGGGGTATCGACCCCTTCCACCCGATACCCTGGGGAGGTATAGCCTCTGGGCGAGCATGTCCTAATCACTGGGACCACTTCTCCTATATAAATCAACCCTCATAGCTAGTGCGACCTAGGGGAGGCTAGTTGACCCGACCCAGCCAAAGTCCTCGGGCCCCGGCCACTGGCCTACTCGGTCCCGGCTCTTAGAAGGACGTCGGGTCTGGGGTTTCCTAGGGTTCTAGTCTAAGCCGGCTCTTCAGTCTTCAGCTTGACAACGACTGCCAAAACTTATATACAGCTCCCAGGGTCACTCCATTCCTGGCCATGCCTACTCTTTGCAACCTTCTGGAGGGACCTGAACTATTGCGTAATCCTCCAGCCCCCACTGGGGGTCTGGGGTGTATACCTCCAGTTCCCAACCGTCATCTGGGTTCCCTGGCCTAACGGCGTTACTTGATACAGGCCGTACTCGCCGTTGCCCCCTGTTGACCCATGGCTGATGCTACACCAGGTAAGTAGTGGTAACCGCGTGTAATGCTCACAATACCCACTACATTACCCCCCCCCCCCTTCGTAGCACTCAACCATCTTGGCTGCCAGCCTCCCCTCTTATTTTTTTTAAGAACATCGAACGCAACAATAAGTATGTGTGCCTTTAACGCAACAGGACCATCGTACGAGCCACAAGGTCTCCGTGGCGGCTCGGCAGAAACTGGTTCTGCGTAGGGAACAGCCCGCAAGGGCAACGCATGTCCACAGCGGGTGGGTGCTCGACGTCGGGGGCAGCCAATGTCGATGGCCGTGAAGGCCTCAACCCCGCAGCATCTCAGGGTGGGACAAGAAGGCTCATCTCAGGGTTAGGTTCCGCAGGTGTACACCCCAGCTCGTGGGACACATCACACCTACGGCCCCCGCGACGTGAAGATGAGGTGAAAGTGCACGGCACGATGTAGGGTTTCAGACGCGACAGGTGGACGTGCCAAGACCGCCTTCCCCATTGGACTTTGAGACATTGGGGGCGAACCACCCGGACGACCTCGACCGGCCCCCTCCAGGGTCTGAGCAGTTTTAGGGATGTTGCAAAGGGAACCTGGGGGCAATGGAGCCAGGCCTGGTCTAATTCAGCCCATATTGCGCACTGGACAAGGCATCTAGAGAGTCATCCATGCACAGAAGTGGATATGCGTCGCCACCCAAACTTTATTCAACTTGCGGAAATCGACGCAGAATTTGAGCTTACCATCCTTCTTTTTGACATGCACAACAGACGCGGCCCAAGAGCTATTAGACAGGGAGATAATATCGGCAGCCAGCATGTCATTGACTGCCCGTTGCACGCGTTCTTTCTCCACCGGGCTCAACCGGTGTGAGTTTTGCCGAATAGGGCTGGTATCACCCGTATCAATATGGTGGGATAACAGGGTTGTACGACCCAGATCGAATTAGAAGGGAACGCAATCTATTAGTCGGAGGACAAGGACGCATTCTCCCCACACAACGCAGCAACCCATTGCTCATCCATCACATGGCAAGGATGAGCTGCTCCCACCAACCGCCGTGGCTCAACCTCGTCATGGTCCGAAAACACGGTGGTGGCATGAGCCAACACCATACCAGCGGGAACTATCACAGCGTCCCCCGTTGATTACCTGTAAGAACGGGGCTTGCTCGGAGTGAATGATTGTCTTTGCGCCAGCAAGTGCCAGACCTCGGGTCGCGGTATTAGACGGGGTCAGAAGGACCCCGGCCTTCAAATCAACGCATCTGCTCCCCTTACAATAGCGTAACGGCACAAGCATCTGGGATCCTGGCGTAATCTCCACCTTGATATCAACGAGGGCCTGAACTGCAGCGCGCGGTGCCGAACGCTGCAATTGGGGCGGGCAAAAACCACAATTTGCGACCAGAAGGCATCTCCAAACAACCCTGATCGACCAGGATCTTAACGGGCATACGTCGAATAAGATCAGTACCCAACAAACAGGGCACCGCTAACGGCCTAGAGATCAAAACACAAGCATCAACGACCAGCCGTATTTAAGTAACAGGAAGCCCCCGTGTCCATCAAGATGCGAACGCTCACTTCCTGTATTGAAATGGGTACCGTCGAGGATCCCGCAGCGACACATGATGCGCCAATTTCTTCCATTGTGTGAGCGAATTGGGCCCATTCCGTGTAACCGAAGCCGAATGGCCGGAGTTAACAACCGAATCCAGGTGCGAACGAAGGGGTACCGTGACCTGAGATGCATGAGGTATAAAAATGGGCCATGTGTCCGATGTGTACCGACTCGCCAGTGGGTTTGGAGGATGAGCCGTCGGAGGGGCAGCAGGAGTTGGAGCAGCAGCCGAAGATGGATAACGAGGACGACTCCGGAATTCCCTCGCGAAGTGACCCAGCCGGCTGCATCGGAAGCAGGTGACAGCCAGCCTTTGTGCTCCCTGGTCTTCATGGGGACGTGGTCCTTCGGACCCCTGGTGATGAGCAGCATCGCCCCGTTGTCGATCTCATCGGTAAGCTGTAGTTGCTAGATCACTCGTCCCCAGGAGGAATGCTGATAACTTTAGCTGGTGACCAACCCTGTGGTTCCCCGTCACGACTAGGGTCACCCGTCCATGCCGCCATCTGCGACCGCCGCTGCAGATTCCCGTGTGCATGAAGACATCCAGCAGCCCATCGGGGCTATTGCATCTCGTGGTCGCACGCAGGTAGAACTACTCCCATATTCCTTGCCAGTGCCAGCATACGGTCCATGACAAGCAAGTCGAGGGCCTCTTGTTTCACATCGGGGTAGGCGGGCACAGCCAACGCCATCAAAGTACTGTGGTAGGCAAGGGGAGAATTCTGAACTACCCCGCTTATGCTGCATAAACTTCCTCCATGTGTCGGAAGGTGGCTCATAAACTTTCGCCATCTCAGCATACGCATTTTGTAATGTTGATCTCTTTTCCGGAGGAATAGACCTGAAGACTGCCAGAGCGTCGTCATCTAACACGGTCGGTAGAGCGACCAGCACTTCCTCCTCCGTCCAGTGGACCGATCGGAACACCGCTTCGAGTATCCAGGTGAAGGCGTTCCAGTCGCCGCCGGCCGCAATTAATTCCTTAATGGTGGAAGTCGACGGCCGCAATCAGCACTGCTCCACACGACAGCAGCAGCCGCCGCACCCTTCCCAGCATGCAGCTCGTCGGAAATTGCAGGCTCCGAACCCACCTTCGCCGCACTGTCCAAGATGGCGGCGTCCCGCTGCGTGAGCGACTCCGCGCGCGCAATGGCGGACGTCCCCTCCGCGTGAGCAATGGCGGACATCACCTCAGCCAGGGAATCCATCGGATTCGCTGCCTTGAACCCCCGATCGCCGCTTCCTGGGGACGATTCAAGCGGACGCCACACCACCGTGGACGCCGTGACGAGTGAGACCAGTTGGAAAAGTACGCCCCGCAGCGAGTCAAGCTGCTCCTCCACCCTTTTCCAGCCGTCGTCGACCCTTAAGGGCGGAGGTACTGCCACCGCACCGCCCACCTCTGGAGCAGCAATTTCCCCTGCCGTGGCGTCTGTGACCGAGACCACATATCCCGGGGTCGGTAGGTCCTGGGTCTCCGCCTCATCGTCGTCGCAAGACGCTACAGGTGGGTTCTTCTTCCTGAGGTTTTTAGACATACTTCACCCTTGGTAATTGTCTTGTCTTGAAGGGCCACTTCTAAAGTTCCTGCAATGAAAGCGGGGGGAGGCCGAGACACCCTTCGCTTATCACAGCGCATTGATGGCACTGGGCCAGGTAGCATACCCACGGCTGAACGAGACGGCGCTGGATTCTGGCGCAGGAGATGGGAGTCGTGTTGCCAATTGTGAAGGAGGAGGCGCAGACTTCCCTGTGGGTGCCCTGATGCCTGCAGGCGCATGAGGGGATGCACCGACGGCCTTGTGTGGTGGCATGGTTGGGTGATCTCATGTCGGGTGAGGTCTCGACAGTCCGGTCAATGGGGAGTGCGGTGACGCCAATGGAGGAGCATCCAGAGATTGGGGAAGGAGGTGACGGCGGCGATACACGGTGTGTTTGACGCTGGGGGGAGACTTTGCGATGGCCTCAAGGTTAGGGACCAAGGTGGGAGGTGACCGCTCCGCAGCAGGGGCCCACCATCGCCTGCTTCAGGTGCGGTCGGCCGGGACACATCGCGCGGGGATGTCGGAGCGACACCCGGACAGCGGTGGCGTCGTCAGCGTCTGTATTCCCACCGGCGGCCACTCCATAATGACAGCAGGCACGTCAGGACACTATAGACACCTGGCCTGAAGCGTCACCTCACACATCTAGGTGGTCATGTCCCCTAGGCTCCATTATCACCTTGCATCCTTTGTCGGTTGCGTCAGTTGTGTTGGTTGCTTGGGTTGTGTTGGTTGCGTTAGTTGTATCGGTTGTGTCGGTTGTGTCAGTTGCGTCGGTTGTGTCGGTCGCAGGTGAGCGACGGGTTTCGAAGGATTGGGGGGATTGCGGTGACAGGGCTTGTCATTTAAAAAACACGGGCTATTCCATGCTTGTGGGAGATCGACTTTTCGAATAGAATGCCCTCAGAAATTGACGGATCAGAAGTGTGAAGAGATGCTGTCGGGGCAGCGGTTATTTTTCTTGGATCCTGTTGGAAGGGAGGCGGATGCAACGTCACGATTCAGGCCTTGGTGAGGGAGTCCGTAGAGATCCCGCCGGGCATACAAATGTTGGTTCCCTTGCTTTACTGTGAGTGGTTGCATTCGGCCGACCCAGATGCGGCGGTTCTTCTGATGTCGTCCAACAGTGTGGCCCGTGAGCTTGCACTGGCAGGTGCACAGACGACCCTAGGAGGGGGCCGGGAGCCGTTCCTGCAGGTGTTGAGTGTGGGTGGAGGGATGGCTGTGGTCTCAGCGGGTATTGTGTTGGCCCAGGTGAGAACCCGCGTGTTGCGAGGCGGTGGCAATGGATATCGCGGAAGCGATGGAGGTGGGATCCCGCGTGTTGCGTGGAGGTGGCGACGGATATCGCGGAAGCGATGGAGGAGAGAGCCTGGTCAGATGTAACGTGCCTAAGGTACAATGGGGTGATTTGAATTCCTGCAGTCATGAAAGCTTCAAATCAAGTTTGGGGCGAATTGAAGTCGTTGTTGCTGCAAATTCAGATGTGTTCGGTAACAGCAAGTGCGACATCGGTCGTACTTCTCTATTGCTGCACCATATTGATATGGGAGACACAGCCCTGTTCGCCAGAACTCATATCGGATATGTCCGGGTGGAGAAGGAACATGTAAACAGGCGGTGGCTGGTGCATGCTGAGTACGAGTGTGGATGATTTGTTGAACGCGTTGTCGAGTGCTAGTTCATTTTTTTCCTCTTTGATGTGTGAGTGGGAGCACAGGCCCCCCATACCATTTAACCGGGTGCGGCTTCGAGGAAACAAATGCAGGATGTAATCGTACTGTGGGAGGTTACGTCCAGACGAGTATCGGTGACAGAGCATGGCTGCATTGTCCGCAGGTGCCGCTGCAGACATCGCCTAAGTAGCACCGCCATGGTCGGGACCGGTCAAGATTGTGGAAGTTAATTGGTTTTAGTGCGTGTGAGTACAGGTGGGGCGTCGCAATTGGTTTGTCCACCATCACGTCTCAAACCATACGTCCATCCCCGCCCAGACATCTGATCTCCATGTCCTATGCGGCCGGGGTCTGGTGTGTCCAACGTGCCAGGGTAGTCATCCGGGATGGTTGTGCAACCCAGGAGATGTGTTGTACCGCCCACAGAATGTGACCCTCTGATTTTCAGAGGCCCACAGGTCTCCGCCACGTGCGGCCGAGAGCTTTGCGGCTGCGATTGCGGCTCTTCAAGCCACGAGGTGGACTGTCAACTCCTAAGGTCAAGCATTTTTTTTGTGTGTACTCCAGTTCGGTTGCTGTTGTTCTCGTGAAGTGGCTTCCACCACTCACTCGTCATGTTGTGTTTTTTTTGGCTTCTATGGTCGAGTGATGGGTTCTTTTCCACGTGAATGTGGGTTGCCATTCTGCCCTAATTGTTGCATTTTTTTAAGTCTTGGTATTAGTCGGGACAGCTATATTTTTAAGAAGGGGGGGGGGGGGTGATGTAATGATAATAGAGCCTGCATGTGGTGTGAGAGAGGACTAGTGGCCACTGGAGGTAATGACAGGGAAGTCAGCCTACGGTACGAGTGCACTAGTGGCCACGGGAGGTAATGACAGTTGTGATTTATGAAGGGACTAGTGGCTACGGGAATGTTCGAGAAGGGAGCGTGGTCAGCTGACAGAAGAGGACGGGAGAGTCTGCCGGTAGAGGGAGCATCCAGAGTCTGCGAGAATGATCGAGAAGGGGGGCATGGCCTCGTGTTGAGATATAAGGGAGATGCGCGGGCGTTTCGGGGCTGTTGCAGTGGGGTCTCCGCCTGATGTCGTCCACCTGCAGTCGTCTTTCAGTTCCCGAGCCAGTGTCCTGATCACGGTCCTCGCTTCCCCTTATATACCCGCTCGGCCACGCCCTGGTAACTTCAAGCACTTTCCCCAAGTAGATTCTTCCAGCAGACTGTCTTCTACTTCCCTTCTCGAACCTTCCCTCGTACAGTATCCTGCACCTGTTTCCACCCATCTCCACTGACCCCACTATGACGATTGCTATGTACAGTACCCTACACAGGCATGCGTTGCGGTCAACATGATTATCATAACCTCCCTGTCTCATGGGGATTCATATGAATCTATAGCAACTCCTCTGTTCTGCTTTCCGTGAATCCATGTGCATTTTTGTGCGACAGTAGCGCTGCTTGAATAGCATCATTTTGAACCCTTTTAAATTATCTAAAATATGTAATGCCATGTTAGTTGCACAGCACTCAGATTTCTGTTTCGAGCGTTAGTCATCTGCCCTCCATTGTTGTTGGAGGGCGACTGTCTCCAACTGCTTAGTTTTGTCCTTCACGAACCTTCTCCACAGAGGCCAATCTTGACACTGCACTGGTACCAGTCATCGACACGTCCAACCAGCTCCAAATCCTCGAGTACCACATCATCCCATCTCTTCTCTAGCGCATTCCAGCAGAAGATGCTGGGCATGTGGTGTCTGGGCATGTGGGCTACATGACCTAGCCCGGAGGTCGGTAACCAAAATAAGAAGAGCCATTTGTTTTGAATTCAATAAAAAAACTCAATATTTCAAAAGGCGAGTGAACATGGGAGGGTGGGGAGGTAAATGTTTAATAACAAATACAATAAAACATTATAAAGAACAAAGTAGTTTTTTTGTATTACCATTGATAATTATTTGGCGAGGCAGGTTGTGGTGATGGCGAGGAATCCAGGTGGATGATTCTTCCTGTTTGGGGAGCGATAGTTAGCGCACTGCGCTACGAACCCAGTGACACAGGTTCGATTCCCGCTCACGGCCAACACCAGCGACGATTATCTGAACCGGTCCTGGGCTTCCTCTAGGTCGACTCAGCCTCAAATGAGTACCTGGTGCAGTGTGTAAATGTGGCCACTCGGGCGACAAAGGCGGTCGGAGCAGCGCTTGCCACCCACCCCCTCGTGTACTATTTAGGCCTTCGTAGGTGCTCGCTAACAGCACTTGCCCCAACAGTCTGGTCAAGGCTACACGGGGGAAAACTTTGTATGTGTGTGTGTATGTGTGTGTGTGTATGTGTGTGTTTGTATGTCTGTCGCTCCGCACGAAGCTTCAGGTCTTCTCGGCCACGGTCATTCCCTCCCTTCTCTATGCTTGCGAAACGTGGACCCCCCTAGTGGAGCATCTTCGCCGGTTGGAAACATTTAGGCTGGCCTGCCTACGATCCATCCTGGGTTTAACCAGGCTGGATTGTGTGAGGAGCTCACAAGTCCTTGAAAGATCTGGGCAAAGTCCCATCAGTGAGCTCCTCCGGCAGGCAAGGCTGCGTTGGCTGGGTCATGTAGCCCGCATGCCCAGCCACCGCATGCCTAAACAGCTTTTGTTCGGCCGGATCGAGGGGGCTAAACGGGCGCGGCACGGGCTAGAGAAGAGATGGAGTGATGTGGTACAGGAGGACGTGGAGCTGAGTGGACTTGCCGATGACTGGTACCAGCGGTGTCAAGATCGGCCTCAGTGGAGGAGGCTCGTGAAGGACGCTACTGGGCAGTTGGAGGCAGTCGCCCTCCAACAACAACGGAGGGCGGAGGAGCGACGCTCACAACAACGAGCGGAGCGCCGGGTGGCTAAAGCACAGCAAGTTGGCACAGTAGGGGGCACAGGTGGTGCATCAGCCAGTCATCTCGGTCATCTCGGTCAGTCGACCCGTGGCACCTGGGTCTGCCCCGTGACCTCCTGCCAGCGGGCGTTCGACACTTCACGTGGCCTCAAGGTGCACATGGCCTGGCACAAGCGTCGTGGTGACGTCACCGCCACTTAGTGGCGAATGGCGGTTGTTGTTGTTTGTATGTGTGCTTATGTGTGTGTAGACGAGCCTACTCCACCTTTATCTTTGTGTGCGTGTTCACATTCGGAATTGACTACTTTCTGTTCACAATCAATATTAAAATCATCTATTGGATACAGTTCCATTAGTTTAATAATGGGTAGTGTTAGGGTAGATATTCGATCAAATGAAATAATGGGCCGTCCATAAATGACGTCACGCACCTGGGGGGGGAGGTCAGACATTTGTGACGATGTGTGACGAGGGGGGGGGGGGTGATAAATGTGACGTCACATCAAAATGCCCAGCTTTAAATAAATATAGACAACACGTTCTACTTAATAAATGTTTTCTCCTACAACATCAGAGTGCAGCGCCAGATTAAATACGCACTACAATGACAATAGTTTAAAGCGATTTGAAGCATGTTTAAATTTGGGGGGGGGGGGGGGGCAGAGCTGTGTGACGTCATATTTGATGGGGGGTCTGACTTTTTGTGACGCCGTGTGACGAAGTGACGAAGGTGGGGGGGGGGGGTCAAAAATCGTCAAAAATCGCGTGACGTCATTTATGGACGGCCCCTAATCATATGAAGTCCAGAGCATATGAACAGTGATACGATACAGGTAGCCATAGAAAACGGATAAGAGCGCGATGGAGTACTGAGAAAAATGGTAGGGGAGGCACAACTATTTTCGGTTATGGGATTTTACCTTGATTTTGGGGGGACATTGTTAAGTTTCCAACATACTGAAAATACCGGTTACGGATCATTCTCGGGTAACTAACCCTTCCGTAACCCGGTGAACTGCCTGTACATAAAGTATGGCAGCTTGCTTAAATTACGATTTTTTTATCGTTTAAGGAGTAAAGATATGTTACGTTTATCTGGATGAATCTTTCTTAAAGATGTTTATGTCATATATGTGAATCAGTGTTGTGCTCTGAGGCCAGGTGAGATGTTATGGTCTTAGTTATTGCAAGCACATCGTGCATTTATCTCTGAGTAAAATCATCAAAGAATAGCACAGGATATCTTCAAAGGAAAAAAGAAAACCCCTGAATTTTTACATCAATATCTATACATCAATACTCTAACTTCCAGGATGCCTAGTTCTTGGCATACCTTAGTTATTATTATTATGATGCTTGTTTACCCGAAAAAGCTTCGCTGAGGCTGAACTCTTATTCAGGAGGGTCCTGTTAAGTTTTTGTAGTAGGGGGTGGTGTTTACTACGTGTTTCACAATTCATTAATATGCAAATATTTTCTGTGGAACCTAACCCTTCCGTAACCCGGGGACTGCCGGTTATTGAGAGGACTTCGCTCCTCCCTCCCGAGGTAAGATGGCGGCCTCTCTTCATCCGCCCTGATGACGTCTGCAAGCGCCCGCCCTCCCCCTCCGCACGTCACGTAACGCGCCGCCACTCTCGCAAGAATTCGGCGGCGCTGCGTGCGGACGCCTCGAACAGGGCCCGGGCTGCTGAGGCGAACTGCGCGGCGCGGTGAGGAGAAGCGAGAGAGGCGAGGAGAGGCTCCCCGCACCACTCACGACTCACCGCGACACTCACCAGCCACCCAGCGATGCTCACCACTCATTCGCTCAGAGCGACGCTCACCCCTCACACTGCTCAGCGATACTCACAACCACTCACGTCGAGACTGACCACCGCGCATAGCGAGTCTCATCCCTCGCTAATCGGCGAGGATCGCCACTCATTCACTACGAGACTCACCACTCATTCACTACGAGATTCACCACTCATTCACTCATTCACTACGAGACTCACCACTCATTCACTCATTCACTACGAGACTCACCACTCGCCACTCATTCACTACGAGATTCACCACTCATTCACTCACCACTCATTCACTCACCACTCGCCACTCATTCACTACGAGATTCACCACTCATTCACTACGATACTCACCACTCATTCACTCGCCACGTATTCACTCTCCACTCATTCACTCACCGCTCATTCCAGAGGTGGGACAAAGTCATTGTTATGCAAGTCCAAGTCGAGTCGCAAGTCATCAAATTCATGACTCGAGTCTGACTCGAGTCCAAGTCACATGACTCGAGTCCACATCTCATAGGTGGGACAAAGTCATTGTTATGCAAGTCCAAGTCGAGTCGCAAGTCATCAAATTCATGACTCGAGTCTGACTCGAGTCCAAGTCACATGACTCGAGTCCACACCTCTGGCTCATTCACTCACCACTCATTCACTACGAGATTCACTACTCATTCACTCACCACTCATTCACTACGAGAATCACCACTCGCCACTCATTCACTACGAGATTCACCACTCATTCACGACGAGACTCACCCCTCAATCACTAACACACACATGGAGACGTATTCAACATTAAATCTGCTCCACGCGGCAATGATAACTGCTTGTGGTCGCCTTGGGCAAAGGGATGACGCCATTGGTGCAAGTCGCGTTACACAACTGGGCGCTCTTGCCAGGGCCATAAAATTAAATACCACCCCAATATTCTAGACACGCGTCTCACCAAAACATCACTATACCCGCGTAAAATTACTACACCGTTTGATGTCATTGTCCTCGAGACGTGAGGCCTACAGCGTACACAGAACAAGTGCACGGCATGAGTATATTGCATATGTTTACATTGATATACGCCATATAAACATGTATATATTACCTTTATGTGCTGTGAGAGAAATACTTTGCAGAAAGTGGTTACTCTCTTTACTAACGCCTGAAAGGATGATGGGCTGAGTGAACTCCGAGTCATTTAACCTCGGCCACCTTCCAAATTGGGTCAAGCGCCATGTTACAGCGCCGCCAGCCCAAGGCGTCTTTGTGTGACCACGAGGGTCAGTGACATATTCGATTGCTGGCGTGCCTTGAGTCTTCAAAATATGAGATTTCTGAACGCATTCGATGAGAGATTGTATACGTGACGTGATTTTGGTGGATTCAGAGCCAGCTCAATGCGTCTGATTGATGAAGAGTCAGGATATGTAAAAATGTCTTAAAAACAATCGTTAATCCTACATTTCAATCCTTAATTTCGTTTTTAATTCGTGGAGTTATGTCAATTGCGGATGCATACATAAGTGATCAAACCATGCTCCACATGTAGCACCCGCAGCATGTTTGTGTGCACGCATGCATATCCTGGGATGTGCACCTCAGCAGCTGCGGAGGTGACAGGAGGTCAGGTCACGAGTCTCGGCCTGACTGCGAGAGAAAGATTCAATAGCCCACATGCTGTGACGTCAGACAGACCGCTTTTTCATAATAACATTAATCGATAGATTTTATTAGTTTACACGGGTAAGACACCTTCAGCCTTAAACTGTTGTACAA
This sequence comes from Lampetra fluviatilis, assembly GCF_964198595.1. Lineage (NCBI taxonomy): Eukaryota > Metazoa > Chordata > Hyperoartia > Petromyzontiformes > Petromyzontidae > Lampetra > Lampetra fluviatilis. The sequence continues at coordinate 199,611 of NC_136289.1, forward strand.
AGAATGACAAACAGAGGACCTTGGTGAAAAAAGGAAGCTATAGCAGTATAGAAATCAGAACATTGCAGACGCTGAGTAGCAAACACATTTGTGGAAAACAACATTCAAGCCATGTACCACCCAAATAACACTGGCAGGTGACACGGAAATATAACGTCAAATCGCGTGGGGTTTGCTAACCACGTGCAAGAAATCATGGGATACATTAAATGCCAGGGAGGGAAAGAGGGATTTAATCCGACACCACAAAGGGAGTTCATTCCAAATTGGAGGGGTGACACCGCGAGGTGATTTCCCACCATTGCTGGTTTTCAATCTAGGTACATGAAGGTGAAGTAGAGAGGGGATTCTAAGGCAAGGTGATGGGGACTGGAGTGAAAGGTGGTTACAGAGGTAATTAACTGATTTGTTTTGGAGTATTTTGAGGATGAATGATACCCAATGACTGTCTCAATTAAGGGGCGTTAGATTTGCGTTTAGAGTTCCGTGGTGTTTTCTGTAAGGGGCATCAGTGCAAAACGAAGAACGGCTGAATGTTACAGGGGGACCACGCATTTCAGAAATCTCTGAGGCCAGTCTGGAGATGTCAAGACAGCCGTCAAAATAGGGAGAATTGTAGCTTTGACGATGTCCATTCTAAAACTGAGGGTAATACAATGTCTGTTTATGAAGAAGAAATAAAATTTAAACTTGAACGTCTGGAGTTTATATTTATATATGTAGATAATGTGTACATGATGATGTTCGGAATACATATGATCCCTGACCAAATAAATATCACCATTGGAACCTCATTTGCCAGTAAAAAATATGATAATTGTTTTTTTACCCTTCTATCTGGCAACAAAACTGACACCTTTTTTACAAGGAGTCATGTTTACATAGACCACAATACCTGCAGTCATCATGCAAACAAAAAACATAACTCTGATAATGTGCACTGTCCTTGAACTTGATTGGTCCACACCCGAGACAGCTTTCTTTAGAGCCTAGTCTCACATGGGTTGGACCAGATGACGCCAAAAGGCACACAACTCAAAGACAATGCACCATCAGAGTATGCGAGCTCGGGGTAAGCATTTACACCATTGGAACCTCAATTGCCAGTAAAACACATGATAATTGTTTTTTTACCCTTCTATCTGGCAACAAAACTGACACCTTTTTTACAAGGAGTCATGTTTACATAGACCACAATACCTGCAGTCATAATGCAAACAAAAAACATAACTCTGATAATGTGCACTGTCCTTGAACTTGATTGGTCCACTCAACTTCAAGGACAGTGCACATTATCAGAGTTATGTTTTTTGTTTGCATTATGACTGCAGGTATTGTGGTCTATGTAAACATGACTCCTTGTAAAAAAGGTGTCAGTTTTGTTGCCAGATAGAAGGGTAAAAAACCAATGATCATATAAATATCTTCCATTTGGAAATACAAAAAATGTGGCAATAATCATAGGCAGGTTGGTATGGATGTAACCATGTGGATCGTGTAAAGATCTCAGATCTTGCAGAGGAAACCAATTTTTCTTAGAAGCATGTTCTATATGATCATGGAAAGAGATTTTGGAATCTAGGATAACACTCAGATATTGCACATTTTCAAAGAGTTCAATTTGCTGAAAGCCCAGAGACACTATTTACTCAAAAAACTATTAAATTGTATTTGCATTTATGGCAGGTCTAAGGGCAGCCAATTGTTATTGTAGGGACTGAAAATCCTGTTGAAATTTGTAGTAAAGATCATCCAGATATTTGTGAGAGACGATGAGGCTTGTTATCAGCAAATTGATTTATAACCCAAGTGGATTAACGATTGAGCTAGGTAGTTAACTTTGAGTGAGAACAAAATGGGGCCCAGGATAGAGCCTTGAGGAAAACCCTTTCAGATTGAGGTTTTATCAGATTAATTGTTTAGAGGAACAAGCTGAAAACGGTTAGGTTACTATGGACCCAACTTATTGTCAAGTTGGAAAAGTTTAGGCATTCTAATCAACTGTGTAGGATGTCATTATCGACAGTGCCAAAAACCTGAGGTGCAGGAAGAACACCGCTGAAGACAAGGAGTATGAAGCACCACCGAAGTAGTGCTGTAATTCTTGCGAAAGCCAGATTGTTTGGGATAGAGCAGATTAGAAAAATAATAGATCACGACGTTTCGATCGCAACACAAGCTATCGTCATCAGGTGGGACAACCACAGCAAGAAAAAACTGCTGAAGTAGGCGAGAGATCTGCCGTGGCACGATGTTATATAGGACTCGGCAGTAGGGGGGGAGAAAGAAGTGGGGGGGGGAAGGAGGGGGGACAGAAAGTGGACCCCGCAGCCAGCACCTTGGCATCCCATTTGTGCAGACGGCAAACAAAAGCAGTTTTCTATTCTTGGGGAACTGGCTTTCTCTGAGGGCTATGGGTTTCAAACTTTTGTTTGCCACAAGACGGAGGCCAATAGCTGGAAGTTAATCTGCACCGACAGCAGAAGAGTTTAAACACATCCGAATCGGGGAGGAATTTGTATTCCTGATGCAAGGTTGGTAAATGCAGAAGGCCAGGAGGCTGCATATCAGGAGTAGGGCAAGGTTTGTTCGAGTTAAAGTTACGGCCTACTGAGATAAAATAGTAATTGGACCATTTATGACATATCAGGTAAGAGGCATTTACCAGCAATTGATAGCTTAGGCAGTACTCCATAGTCAACAGTTTTGTCATCAAGAGTCTTCATAGCGTACCAGAAAAGCTTGGGATCGTCATATCCTGACAGCTTTACTGTATCAGTAACTTTTTATTAAATGGTCTTTAATAGCATTTCATTGAATGCTCTTTGATGCTTAACTTACTATTTTCATATCATTGAATGTGTTTTATGTTTTCTACAGTGTCATTTATTTATAAAGATAATGTACATTTTGACTTTGATGTTTTATCTTTTCTATTAGAGCAGAAGGAAGATAAACAGAAACGGCCAAGAGGGTTTCTACACATCTAACAAGCTATGGCTGCCAACTACCAGCAAACACGCAAAAAGAGATCCTCACTGCAAGGTAATCCAGGCATACGTTGCGGTCAACATGATTATCATAACCGCCCTGTCTTGCAACTTCTCTGTTCTGGCTTCCCTGAATCCATGTGCATTTTCATGTGACATCATCGCTGCTTGAATAGCATTGTTTTTAACCATACTTTAATTATTTAAAATATGTAATGCCATTTTAGTTGCACAGCATTCAGCTTTCTGTTGTGAGCATCAGTCCTCTGCCCTCCATTGTCGTTATAGGGCGACTGCCTCCAACGCCTTAGTTTTGTCCTTCATGAACCTCCTCCACAGAGGTTAATCTTGACACCGCACTGGTACCAGTCATCACACGTCCAACCAGCTCCAAATCTTCCAGTACCACATCCCATCTCTTCTCTAGCGCATGCTGCATCTGTTTTGCCCCTCATTCCAACAGAAGATGCACGTGGTGTCTGGGCACGTGGTGTCTGGGCACGTGGTGTCTGGGCACGTGGTGTCTGGGCACGTGGTGTCTGGGCACGTGGTGTCTGGGCACGTGGTGTCTGGGCACGTGGTGTCTGGGCACGTGGTGTCTGGGCACGTGGTGTCTGGGCACGTGGTGTCTGGGCACGTGGTGTCTGGGCACATGGGCTACATGACCTAGCTCAGGGGTCTGCAACCAAAATAACGAGCCATTTTATTCGAATTCAATAAAGAACTCAATCTTCTTGGTTCTTTCGGTAAAGTCACATAGAATGGAAATAATAAAATAATAAAAATAAAACATTAAATAATTCTCACGACGTTTCGGCCACAACGCAAGCAGCCGTCCTCAGGTGAAGAACAGGTCTGTCGAGACGACTCTGTCTCGTCTCGACAGACCTGTTCTTCACCTGACAGACCTGTTCTTCACCTGAGGACGGCTGCTTGCGTTGTGGCCGAAACGTCGTGAGAATTATTTTATAATGTTTTATTTTATTCCATTCTATGTGACTTTACCGAAAGAACCAAGAAGATGAATCCTTGCAGTCACGAAAGCTTTAAATCGAAAAAGAACTCAATATTTAAAAAGCCGCAATGCATGTGAATATGAGATGGTGGTCCCTAATAATTTTTTTTTTTTAAGTAGCAGTCCTTAAAGAGACCCGCTGCGAAGGAGCTCACCGATGCAACTGTCCAGATTGTTGCAGGATATCTGAGCTCCTTACATGATCCAATCTGATTACATCCATGTCAGCCTGCATATGATTTAACACGTTTTTGTAGTTTCCAATAGGAGAGATTTATTTGGTCAGGGATCATGTATTCCTAACATCTTCATCTTCACATTATCCACATTGTACATAGATCTGGACTTAAAGCTTTCGTGACTGCAGGAATTCATATTCTTTGAGTCTTTCGGTAAAGTCACATTGATAGGTTAAAATTTAAATAAAATTTAAATAAACAAAAAACTACGACGTTTCGATCACAACACAAGCGATAATAATCCGGAGGAAGAAAGAGGGGGAAAGCTGCTGAGGCAGACTGTTTTAAGGGTTTAAAATGGGTGTAGCCCAAGGGTCATAAACGACGTGGGCAGGGCTAGTGATGTTAATCTGAGAAATTAGCATGTTAATGTAAGATCGGTGAGCGGCCTCCACGACAAGGGCACGGAGATGGCTGTGTTATGTGAGAGATTAGCATGTTAATGTAAGATCGCAGAGCCACCGCCACGTCGAGGTCGGCGCGCGGAGGTGGCTGTGTTGGTGTGACATTTTTTTTACCTGTTAAAGTAAAATCGGAGAGCGAAAGCCACGGGGAAAATAAAACGAACATTGGAAGATGACAGGATGAGAACATCACAGCCAGTTATGACTTAAACTGGTAGATCCCATCTGTGAAGGATAGGATCCCTGAATACTCTGGCGTCTATAAACTAAGCTGTGTCTACAATATGAGATCTCTTTTACCAGTGGCAAAATATAGTAGTAGGTTTTTACCCTTTTAAACTGGTACAAAACTGACACCTTTATTCAAGGCATCATGTTTGCAATAACCACAACACAAGTAGTCAAAAAAGCAAACAAAAAGAAGCAACTCTGATAATGATAATAATATGCACTGTCCTTGAAGTTGATTGGTCCACACCCGAGACGGCTTTCTTTAGAGCCTAGTCCCCATTGGTGTTGGACCAGATGACACCAGAAGGCGTACAACTCAAACACAGTGCAATATCAGAGTATTGAGAGCTCGGGGTAAGCATTTACACTATGAGATCTCTTTTACCAGTGGCAAAATATAGCAGTAGGTTTTCACCCTTTTAAACTGGTACAAAACTGACACCTTTATTCAAGGCATCATGTTTGCAATAACCACAACACAAGTAGTCAAAAAAGCAAACAAAAAGAAGCAACTATGATAATGATAATAATATGCACTGTCCTTGAAATAAAGATGTCAGTTTTGTACCAGTTTAAAAGGGTAAAAACCTACTACTATATTTTGCCACTGGTAAAAGAGATCTCATAGTGTAAATGTTTACCCCGAGCTCTCAATACTCTGATATTGCACTGTGTTTGAGTTATACGCCTTCTGGTGTCATCTGGTCCAACACCAATGGGGACTAGGCTCTAAAGAAAGCCGTCTCAGGTGTGGACCAATCAACTTCAAGGACAGTGCATATTATTATCATTATCAGAGTTGCTTCTTTTTAAATCCTTTATATTAAGTTCACTTGCTTGCTTGCTTAGGACCGTGCAAATTTTTCGGTCGTTTTTTAACCCACTTCCCGTGATCCAATCGAGCTGACATTTTCCACACAGACTCGTTGTGCATGACAATTAATGTTCGTGAAATTTTTTTTCCTAAATTTTACACTTTTTAGGACAAAAATATTATATTTAATTACCAATTACTTAATGCTGCCATGCAATCATCTGACCCATAGGTGGCAGCCATCTCAAGCCAGAGGACGAGAGGACTCTAGCCGCCACGCATATAAAGGATTTATAGTGAAAAACTTTGTTTTTACGGGTTATACTTGTTGTTTGCTTTTTTGACTACTTGTGGTTATTGCAAACATGATGCCTTGAATAAAGGTGTCAGTTTTGTACCAGTTTAAAAGGGTAAAAACCTACTACTATATTTTGCCACTGGGAAAAGAGATCTCATAGTGTGAATGCTTACCCCGAGCTCTCAATACTCTGATATTGCACTGTGTTTGAGTTGTACGCCTTCTGGTGTCATCTGGTCCAACACCAATGGGGACTAGGCTCTAAAGAAAGCCGTCTCGGGTGTGGACCAATCAACTTCAAGGACAGTGCATATTATTATCATTATCAGAGTTGCTTCTTTTTGTTTGCTTTTTTGACTACTTGTGTTGTGGTTATTGCAAACATGATGCCTTGAATAAAGGTGTCAGTTTTGTACCAGTTTAAAAGGGTAAAAACCTACTACTATATTTTGCCACTGGTAAAAGAGATCTCATAGTGTAAATGCTTACCCCGAGCTCTCAATGCTCTGATATTGCACTGTGTTTGAGTTGTACGCCTTCTGGTGTCATCTGGTCCAACACCAATGGGGACTAGGCTCTAAAGAAAGCCGTCTCGGGTGTGGACCAATCAACTTCAAGGACAGTGCATATTATCATTATCAGAGTTGCTTCTTTTTGTTTGCTTTTTTGACTACTTGTGTTGTGGTTATTGCAAACATGATGCCTTGAATAAAGGTGTCAGTTATGTACCAATTTAAAAGGGTAAAAACCTACTACTATAAGCTGTGTCTGTGGCAGTAGTTACATTGGGGAAACTAAGCGACATGTCTTGGACCGTGTTCGTGAACATAAGGCAGATTTGAAACACGGTAGGACCAACACGTCGTCTGTGGCTGATCATTGTTTTAATGCGGTTGGCTCACACTAAATTGATTTCTCTAAGACGAAGGTACTTTGCAAGCCCACTGGCTATCAACAACGATTAATTCATGAAGTCATCCACATATACAGACACAGACAATTTCAACCGAGAGGATGGGTACAAACTCAGCAATCATTGAAAGGACGTCGTCAACCAGTTTAAGTCATAACTGGCTGTGATGTTCTCATCCTGCCACCTTCCGATGTTAGTTTTTATTTTCCCCGTGGCTTCGACTCTCCGATTTTACATTAACAGGTTAAAAAATAAATTCTCACACCAACACAGCCACCTCCGCGCGCCGACCTCGACGTGGCGGAGGCTCTGCGATCTTACATTAACATGCTAATTTCTCACATTAACATCACTAGCCCTGCCCACGTCTTTATGACCTTTGGTCTACACCCATTTTAAACCTTTAAAACAGTCTGCCTCAGCAGCTTCCCCCTCTTTCTTCTTCCTGATGACAATCGCTTGTGTTGTGATCGAAACGTCGCATTTTTTTATTTAATTTGTATCTATTTCAACCTATCTATGTGACTACCGAAATACCCAAAGAATATTATACGTAGAGTTTTGCTGATCTGTCCCTAATACCTGACACTACTGTGTGTAACGCTGGCTAGGTTACGTGGATTTTCATGCAATAAAATAGTTTTTCATTAAAGGTTTATTAAAATTGTAACTAATTATTAGTTTGTCACAAGAATAATACATTTTCTCCAAGAATATACCAGCGCTGCTTTTGAAAAAAGCCAAGTGCGCCGCTTTTTTGTATTTCTATCATTTTATCTATTAGTTTTTCACACCATTGCAGAGTAATAAATTATCTATTCAGTTAATTTGTGTGACAATATTTAATATTTTTTGGATATCGAACAGAAATTGAAATAAAGAAGCAGAATCACTTTTAATTTGAATTCGGTGCAGTTTCACTTTGATGACTTTTGCTCTCACAGTGCAAATTTGTGAAAGTGAGTGAACACGACCTGTCCTTCCAGGTTATAAACAGTGCATTTTTTGTATTCACATCAATGCAGAAATGTAATTGATTAAATCAATTCAACACAATCTTAAATTTGTTATCTTTTTCATTCAATATAAATTGTATGAACACATCATAGACACTAGTACATAAGGTTTAGAAAAATGGAAAATCCTGACTTTCAAATTTCATTTTTAATAGTTTTCCCCGGGGGAAACTCAAGAGACCAGGATAGTAATATTTGCAGGTAACCTGGGTCACTGTTGCTCTGGTTGTGACATGGAAATTCAAATTACGAATATTTTTTATTCCCATGTAATAATAGGTACAGATACTCGCACAGATACTCCGCCTTTTACACAACGAAATTTCGGAGCATGCAAAAATTGGTGTTTTTATGCCCATTATTTTTTAATTTCCATGTTTAATCACTAGGTGGCAGCAGAAATGTGTGTGATCCGTAAACAAAGAACATCTACTTCAAGTGAAAATCTGGACTGGCCACAGGAAGGCGTCGCTGGGTCCCAAATACTGTATACTGTAATTGGAAAATAAAAATATAGCACTTAGGACCAAGGTCATGCCTCATTTATTCCACAAATGTATATCATAAATCAAACTGGGCCACCCCCACTTTCACCCATACCATGAATGCCAAAACAGCAGCTGGCTGCAGGGTGATGCAGTTGAAAAATAAATGGCGGTGAGGGGGTTAACATGGACTACAGCACTGAGAATGACGTTTGATATGGCTTTGCAATGCACAACTCTATAAATGTTCGAGATTTGTTGCACATGCAACATGCTTTAGCTGTGTAGGGTCACGTGGCCGCTGACTGCTACATTAAACTGTGCTTGATCGTTTTTAATGCATATGACTGCTTATACATATTTCGTAGGATAACTGGATTCATTTCACGGCTCACTTATATGAAATTGCATTTCAAAGCAGAGACAACAAAGTTATGTTGTTTTGTGATGCTGAAGTCATACCTGTCAACCCCTTATTAGTGCCTACCTTATTCCAGACCAATTCAGACCTTATTGGTCACCCCCGTCCCCTTATACATTTCAACATTCATCCTATAAAGTCCCATCACAAGGGAGAAACACAAAAACATTTCTGAAAAATTGTTTATTTTTACTCAATTTCCCTGTACAAGAATACGGGTAAACTGTGGGTTGACAGGTATGCTGAATTGGCAGTGGTGCACAATTAACAAAAAGGCTCAGCACATTTGTCAATGACAACGTTGCCAGAAAAGGATGCATTAATGGTAACATTTTGGGCAATGGTCCCAAATCACAGCACATTGAGGGGTCACTGAATCTCTGGCCTCTATGTGCTGTGACGAAGGGCCATTGCCAGGAACGTTGTCTGATATATTTTCCATTTAAGGTAGTATTATGGTTTAACATCATAGAGTGTTTTGCAGGATTGAAGAATGCAACTCGATTATGTGCAGGAAATGTGCACTGTTATTTATATTGGCTTCATTTGTTATTCAGGAAAGGAGCCAAGAGTACACAATCACCAGCACACGCCTGGCAAGAAAAACCATGGTGTGTTCGAGCATTATCTGTCAGATAGTGAGGTCTCAGCTGGGCTGAAGCGCAAGGAGTTGATTCAGGTACCTTTTAATTGTTGTATCATAAATTTCTACAACCGTGCTCATAGTGAACCTTTACTTTATTGTGAAGTCCATTACAGTAGCTTTGTCTTGGGTTTTGGTTACAAATGTAAGGGAATTTTATATATATAAAATTATTTATTTGCTACCTGTACTTCATGACTAGCAGGGCATGGGCAGCCTACGTTTCCAGGTGCTCTCTGTGTAGTTGTTTATACTTGCGACCTTGTTGTGTGTCTGTTTTGTAGGGACCTTTGCGAATAAATCCCAGAAAATATCAAGAGGCATTTGTTCCTTCACTGGTAAGGTTGAGTTTATTTAAAGTCTGCTGAAATGGTATTGCATTGTTATAATGCCTGTAAAAGGCATCTGGGTTAATATTGTTCCTTTTGTTTAAAATTTATCATGGTTAATCTAACCATGTTTGATTAGATTTATAATAATTTTAGTAAGTTGAAATATTACAGATAATAATTTTTGTATTATGCAAATTAATACATTACCTTCTTATGTAGCTGAAGTATCAATATAGATCATATTACTTTGTGTAAACATGCAAAGGATATCCAAAGATATTTTGTGAAAATTGTTTACATTGATATATATTCTAACTCGTAATACTTTCTTAGCTTTGATCAAAGCGGAATCAGTTAAACTAAACCCACTTATGCCTTGGGAGGTTGAAGCCAGGAACTTAAATAGACCCGATCTTTGTTAGGCGCATCCACGTGTCTCTATTCCTCACCCAGGAAGCGCCGACTTCCCACATCCTCTAGTCTAGGGGCTGTGGTAACACCCACACAGAGCATTGGGACTTCACATGCACAGGCCGATGTTTGAAGATGTCAGCGTGGAGCTCATCTAGCATCTTACTTGGCTTGGCGGCAGATGTTCGGTGGGTGGGATATGGTTTAAAACTGGCAGCCACGTTAGTGGGGTTATCCCCATTAGGCCGCTGTACGTGAGCTGTATCGTTCAGTTTCGTTCCGACAAACGGGGCACTACTTTTTCTTTTGCTCAATATGTTCAACGTTAATAAAAGGTATCCAAGCAAAAAGTTCTCCACGCATTATCCTGCAGTTAATGAGAAAAGTGTAATTTATTGGCGCACTATATTGACTGCGTATTGAGACATATAAAACTGTTGAGCTCGATTTTCAACCAATCAGCATCGAAAATGTAAGTAGGTCAGAGCCAAAATCAAGCCAATATCACTACGCACATGTAAACATGGAGGAGGACTTAAGCAGCGCAGCTTCATCTGATAGCGGCGATCAAGCTCGATTAACACAGGTATGTTTACTCACTTGAATTGAATGTTATGCAAGTTAATATATTGCCAACTGGGTTTATAATTTATTCTTCATATCTTTAATATAGGACTTCTTCGTGAGGCAGCTCAAATAAAATCAGATGAGAGCATTCTGACACACATTCGTGGGAAAGACTGCATTGCAATTGAGGTCTGATACCACAAATCCTGCTATCGAGATTACACAAGATTTCTCAGCAAAACTGAAAAACATATAGGTAGGTACAAAAAAATGTTTGTTCACAAATCTGTGGGGTCACTCCAATTACATTTACATATTGCGTGTGAATGCAATGTAATTCCATAATCAAATTATTTCTCTATAGAAGGTAGGGCTTTAAATATACATGTCCTATCTAATGCTCTGACTGGAGCCTTCACTTAGCAACAGTGAGACGTATGCTGGCATGGTATTTTGCATATGACCGCCAAAATTATGCAAGGTACCTATCAGCATATTGGGTCGAGATGATCAATCTTCCAAAGACTCATCCACACTGCTATGAAGAAGTTACTGCAAAAGGAAACTGGACAGTACAGCGTAAGGATGCTAACAGGTTCTCATCCATAGCTTGTGACCAAGCAATAGAACAAACCTGCAACCGTGATTCAAAGACCAAAGGCGGCATAACTGGGATAACATTGAACAGAGGTGCCGTCCAGCGATGGATACTGTCTCATCCTGAACGTTCTGCAATCACAAGGCAGTGTGAAATGATGGCTGGAATGCAACATGAAGAGAGGGGTCATAAAGAGTTGGATGCAACAAGAATTGCAAAAGACAATGCTGCTGTTATATCTTTGGTTTCAGTGGTTGAGTCTATGATCAATCCCTTGCTGCCTCATGAAGATCTTGTATGTATTAGCTCTGGTGTTGTTGCTACAAAAACTGTCAGAGATGACATACAAAGTGCTTGTGATAAAGGTGAAACAGCTCTGAAATTTTTCATCTAAGATCGAGTCCAGTCATCAAAAACAGACTTCTTCTCTCCAATAAAGTCCTTGAAGCTCACTACGTTTGGGGATCAAATGAAGAAATCATCCAAGACAAAAGATGGAAATCAAGTCATTCTAAAAAATGACAGGAGACTCTTTGCACGACTGTTAGTGATAAGTCAATCCCTGTCTGTAAACTTGAAAGAGATTCTGACAATCACTTGGCAATATCTCATCCCCGCTAGCAAGCACTGATGGTTCATTAGCCAAAACAAATAAGGCTGCTCTTCTAGCTTGTTTATAATCAAAGAACAAGGACTGTCATGTGAACAAGACTGTTGGTGATAATGGTGCTCTACTGATAGATGGCATGGCATTGATCAGGAGTCTCAAGAATATACCAGACACATTCAGTGAGCTTGCTGACGATCTTCTTCAACTTATGATTAAGATGGGTAGAAAGTTCAGTTCTCCAAGGGTCGATTTTGTCATTTATCGCTACCCGGCAGTGAGCATCAAAATGCTGAACGATCAAGACGTGCTGTTGCTGGACAACAATTACTGCAAATATACAGCATCAAGCAGAAGACTCCAAGTCAGTGGACCAAGTTTCTAGCCAGTGGTGAAAATAAAGAAGCCTTGACAGACTTTCTCTTTGAGACATGGAGAACTGTGCCTTTACAAGCAGCTGGAAAAGACATAGCTATCTTTGTGGCACACAGAAATGTATGTCATCAACTCACTCTTAAAGATGGCATTATGTCTGTCAAAGATGTAGAATCTTTGACTTGTGACCATGAAGAAGCTGACACGAGGCTCCTACTTCATGCAAAACATGCCTGGAGTTAACTTTATAATAAGATAATCATCCAGAGTCCTGACACTGATGTTGCTATCATTTCACTTTCAATAATGGCTAAGCTTCCCTCAGCAAAGATGTACTTTCTGACAGGAACAAAAGACAGGCAAAGAATGTTAGATCTCCAGGCTATTGGTTCTGCTTTGGGTCCTTCACTAACAGAGGCACTGATAGGACTACACACATTCACTGGCTGTGACTCAACTAGTTCCTTTTATGGGAAAGGAAAAAGAAACCACTAAATATAGTGTCTGGAAATGCAGAGTACATCAGCGCGTTTGTTGCTCTTGGGAGGCAATTTGAAATGGACAGCACCACATTTGTGACCATAGAACGTTTTATGTGTGAGCTGTATGGAGAAAAGGTATCAGATGTTAATTTGGCCAGATACAATAGGTTCTGTGTACAGGCCTCTTCCGAACAGGCATTACCTCCAACAAAGTGTAGGGCTGTTACAGAGAGCCCGTTATGCATGGCAGCCTATGGTAAACAAGCACAGTGGGCGGGGCTACGTCAGTGCACGGGCAGGTGCCCTCTACGACGTCCGCGCTTCGGACGTTACGATCCCCCGGGGCCCCACCCCTCAGGGAGGGGGGTGTATAAAAGGGGAATGTATCGGGAGGCTCGGGAGTGATGTTTAGCTAAAGAAGAGGAGGAGGAAGACGTCTGAGATAGAGCCCTGGACTCCCCCTGGTACGCCGTCCTTATCAGGACCGCGCAGGCTCGAGCCAGTGGCGTGGTACCAGAGCCAGTGCTGGTCTGGACTCTGGGTACCGGGCCCGACTGACCAGTGTCGGGCCAAGATAGCCTCCCCTAGCCCATTAGTGGAGGACTCAGAGGCAGGCTAAGGTTAGCCTAGAGGTGTGTCCTCAGATAGACGGGTGAGGGGGCCGATACCCCCTCAATTGTGTATGTCACAAAGTTGGTATTCAAATAAACAAGTGTGCCTCCAACTCCGGTGTCAACGAGTCGTAAGCGTTACTACATCTGGCGTCAGAAGTGAAACAAAGTACGAACATGGATACACGCCGGACGACTCGAGTCGGAGTACCAGGGGCGGAGGACACCGCTGCAGTTGGAGGGCCCGAGATGGCTGAAGATGCCATCGAGCAGCCGGGGCTGGGTGCATCCACGCCACAGCAGCTGGAGGAAGGGGAGCCGTCGACGGAGGGGCTGAGGCAGGCGCACGCGAAGCTGGCCGAGCTGCTGTACGCCGCAGCCGCCATGCTCGACAACATCACGTGGCTGGGGGCTGCGGGACCGCCACGAGGCGACAGCAGCCAACGACCACAGCGCCTTCCCGCCATTTCAACGGAGCAACATTTTGAAACTCCCGCCATCGCCGCAGCTGCTGTTGAGGGCGTGGCCGCTCTAAGCATCGCGTCCAACGGCGGGAGTACAGTGCCTGCCGCGTCACCACGGGTGCGACCGGCGATGCCATCGCTGCTTCGGGCCGACGCTGAGTCGAGTGAGGGAGACGAGGGAGCGCGATCGTCCTCTGCAGCCGCTGCCTTACATCAGCGACTGCCGCCGCTCAAAGAATTTGTGGGCGAGGAGGGCGACTGGGGCGGCTTCCAGCGGCGCTTCCTCGCTCACCAGGAGATGGCACAGTGGACAGACGCCGAGGCTCTCCGAGCACTGCCAGCACTCCTCGACAGCGACGCCCTCGCCACACTAACATCGGCAACGAAGGAGAGGCGTTCCACGCTGCGGAAGGCGATGCAAGTGCTGTCCGCTGTGTATGGGCCACCATCGGACTGTCGTCAACTCTTTTACGATCGCCAGCGGGGGACGAAGGAGTCGCCCCTGGCGTACCGTACAAGCCTCCTGGCGCTGGCAAAGGAAGCCTTTCCACGAATGGACGACGAGGGGATCGACGCCATGGTGACAGAAAAGATACTTTTGCTGGCGGACGACTTAGACATCGTCATTGTCGCACAGGACGATGCAGAAATGTGCTCCCTCCAAGCGGCCCGTCTCCTCCACGCAAACCTGTCCTCTCAACGACGGAAGGCCAGCAAGGCGGCGAGCGGGCGCGCCGTCGCTGCGGCCACCCTCCCGGCGGAAGAGGTTTGCGCCATCAACCATCGACGGCAGCACGGAGCGGGAGCGCGGGAGGACCGGGCCGGTTCAAGCCGTCTACAACGTCCATCGTCGCCACCAGCGCTTCCACGCTGTTATAACTGCGGCATCCGGGGCCACGTCGCCTCGGGGTGCCGCTCTCCTCGGCAGCGCGGGACGACACCTCAACGGGACGCCGGCCCTCGTCACAAGCTCCACCATCATAATCCGGCGAGTCGCGGCACCCCTCATGTTTGGCCCACGCACACGCCCGTCACACACTCGAACACCGCAGCGAAGGGGGGGCAAATATCGCGTACCATGGCACCAACACGCACTGCTCTGGGTACTCACATTGAACCCAGCCAGTGGTCCGTGTTGGCCCATCGGGTTGTAGCCGCGTCATCGGGGTCGTCGGCCGTTGTGGGTCACATCGATGGGGTCGAGGTGCGCATCCTGGTCGATACAGGGGCATCGGCGACCATTATTTCGGAGTTGATTTATAACATTCTCCCTGCCCAGAGCCGTCCTTTGATGCCTGTTAATGTACCATTCTTTGCTGCTAACGGGGGTTCACTTGGCATCATCGGACAAATTCGAGCCCAGATTTGTGTCGGGGATATTAAATTATCTGGGCCGATTTTTGTTTCCTCCTCGCTGGCGGTTCCGTGCCTGCTGGGGACGGATTTCCTGGCCAAAATGCCGATTAGGATATTAATCGACCAGGGATGCATTGAGCTCCCATCGGGCCGACGCATGGCGTTTCTGCCATCCCCCGCTACGAGCCGGACGGCGTTCGCGACGGTGCCGGCGTTCGTAGATAGAACGGTGCGCGTTCCTCCGGGGGCGCAAATGTTAATTCCTTTGAAACTTCGGCGGCCCTTCGCTAAGGGCATTGGGGCTCAAGGGGTTCTGCTGGGACCGTCTAGGGCCGGGGTCAGTGGACCTAATTTACTCCCGGCCCAGACCATAGTGAGAGGGGAAGGAGAACCCTTCATCGCGGTCCTCAATGTGGGCTCGCAGACGGTGGTGGTCCCACAGGGGACCGTGCTTGCTCACGCAACGCCGGTGCCCTGTGAGGAACCCGTCGCGAGTCATGTCGGCGCTGTCCCTGCACCGCGACCACATTCGGACAGCGATGAAGGGTGGCTCGAGGCGCTTTGCGCGGGATCGACGGACCTGTCAAATTTAGAGCGCCAACGTCTTAAGACACTACTGAGGGAATTTTCCGACGTTTTCAGTCGGGATAAATACGATTTGGGCTGCACTCATCTGCTGCGTCACCATATTGATACGGGTGACAGCGCGCCAATACGCCAGAATCCTTTTCGGTTGAGTCCCGCCGAAAAGGACCATGTCAAATCGGCTGTTGATGACATGCTAGCCGCCGACATCATTTCTCCCTCCAACAGCCCTTGGGGAGCGCCGATCGTCCTGGTTAAGAAGCAGGACGGTTCGTTGCGGTTTTGCGTTGACTTTCGGCGCCTTAATAAAATTACGGTTGCCGACGCATACCCGCTCCCACGGATGGACGAATCGCTTGACGCCTTGGCGGGAGCGCGATTCTTCTCCACATTGGACTTACTTTCGGGATTCTGGCAGCTTCCTCTGGACGATGATTCAAAGCCTAAAACTGCTTTCCGTACTCCGCACGGCCTGTTTCAATTCAACCGGTTGCCGATGGGCTTACACTCAGCGCCGGCAACTTTCCAGCGGTTGATGGAATTGGTTTTGGCTGGATTGCAATGGGAATCGTGCCTGATTTATTTGGATGACGTCATTGTCTTTGGCAAAACTTTTGAGGAACATCTCCAGAGGTTGCGGGCAGTTTTCCTAAAGATGCGGGCTGCTAATTTGAAATTTAAGCCCCAAAAATGCCATTTGTTACGCGAGTCGGTGCGTTATTTGGGGCACATCGTGGGGCGCTCAGGTATTTCTACCGATCCCGCCAAAACGCAGTGTGTTAGCTCCTGGCCGACTCCCACCTCAGTGGGAGAGGTTAGGAGTTTTATTGGGTTTGCGTCGTATTATAGACGCTTCGTCGCTAATTTTGCGACTATCGCCAAACCCCTACATGCTTTGACATCTAAAGGGGTTCGGTTCTGCTGGGGTCAGGAGGAGGAAGCTGCTTTTTGCTCCCTTCGGGACGCTTTGGTAAACGCTCCTCCCCTGATTTACCCTGATTTTTCAAAACCGTTCTTGCTCGACACCGATGCGAGCAACACGGGTATTGGGGGCGTGCTCTCCCAGGTGGTTGACGGCGTGGAACGTGTGGTTACGTACGGCAGTCGGGTGTTGTCTCCAGCGGAGCAACGGTATTGTGTCACCCGTAGGGAACTGTTGGCAATTGTCCATTTCGTCCAACAGTATCGCCCATATCTGTACGGTCGGCATTTCACCGTCCGCACAGATCATGCGGCACTGCAGTACGCCCTGAGGGTTCAACAGCCATCGGGACAATTGTCCCGATGGTTGGAGGTCCTCCAGGATTACGATTTCCAAACCACATACCGTAAGGGTGTTCGCCACACCAACGCGGACGCTCTATCACGCTTGCCAACCACCTCCGAGTGTGCATGCCTCCTGGGGTCTGGACGTTGCAGGCCTCCAGGGGACACATCGGTACCTGTCTTGGCGGCCGCCAACGACGACGATGCAATGGTTCCTAATTCGATCGAACAACAGGGCAAAGATTCCCTGTTGGGGTTGCCCGTCATTGAATGGGGGCGCCTCCAGATGGAGGATGTCTCCCTCCTCGGGTGGCGACGTCGCGTTGGCGGTGCGGCGGGGGGAAAAAGAGGTGCTTCCGACGCATGGGAAATGTGCCAAGGTCTGCTAATGCATTGGGACGGGAAGTCACGTCGACATCGGCTGGTTGTCCCTACTGGGTTGCGGGGTAGGGTGGTATGGGCCGCTCATGAGCGCCTCCTACACCTGGGGACCCAAAAGACTCTCGCCTTGCTGCAACTTGATTTTTACTGGCCTGGCATGACGAGGGATGTTGGGGATTTGTTGGGATCGTGCCCTCAATGTGCACAACGCAAACCGCCGGCACGGGAGTCTAACCCGCCCTTGCAATCGATCAAAGTGTCCAGGATAAACGAGCTGGTCGCTCTGGACATTTTGGGACCATTCCCCGCCACCCCCAGAGGGAATAGATATTTGTTGACGGGTGTCGAGTATTTTACATGCTGGCCTATGGCCTGGCCTCTGGCCAACCAGTCGGCAGCAGCCATCGTGGAGGCCTTTGTTCAGGGTTATGTCCTGGACAAAGGTGCTCCGGAGAGGCTGCTGACCGACCAGGGCAGAAATTTTTCCGGTAAACTACTCAGACAAGTCTGCGATCTCCTGGGCACAAAGAAAATTCGGACCTCCCCATATCACCCACAAACTGACGGGATGGTCGAACGTTTGCATCGCACCATCTCGTCCATGTTATCACAACAAGTTTCGGACTCGCAAACGGATTGGGACCTACAAATTCAGGGGGTCTTGGCGGCGTACCGGATGGCACCCCATGCGGCTACGGGGTTTTCTCCCTTTTACCTCATGTACGGCCGAGAACCAGACCCGCCTGTTCGTGCCCAGTTGCGGATCCCTGTGCCGCAGGGAAAAACTAATCTGGCTGACCACGTTAAATTTAATCTGGACAAATTGACCGAGGCACGGGATGCTGCAATGCAAAACTCTGACCTCCGTCAGAAGGCAAATGAGCGCCTCAGATTGAGTCGAGCGCACATGCTGCAGTGGAAGCCGGGGGACAAGGCATGGTTGCACTGCCCCCAGGTGCCACTGGCAACCTCCTCTAAACTGGTGCGGCCGTGGCGGGGCCCTGTGGAAGTGGTGGAGGTGTTACGTCCGCAGTGCGTGCGCATCAAGTGGGGGAAGCGGCGATGGTTCGTGCACCCCTCCAGATTAAAACCCTTCGCTGCGGTACACAACCCCACTTCACACGCGCGTGGCCAAACATGTGGGGGGGTCGGCCGACTTGCTGGGTCCGTCTCCGTCGCTCTCACCTAATGCCTTGCCGGCTGTGCCACCTTCAGGAGCATCAGGAGTGACGGGCTCACGCCCGATCACCCCTCCTGCGGATGCCGAGGGTCACGCGGAGTCAGAGGAATGCTCACCTCAAGACGGACAGTCGCCACCTGATGGTCCGCCACGCGGGGTTACCCCGTGTGAGGGGCCCGCTGCAAGGACGCGCGCTAAAATGCGCAAACTGTTGTGAGGCCGGAAAATGTGTACATAGCTGTTGTGTTTATTGGGTGTTGTGTGGATGGTGTGTTTCCCGCTCCTCGGATGTACATATGTTGGGTTCACCGTTTGTTGTGTGTGCGGGGTGGGTTCCCTGCTGGTTGTATATAAGCTGTTTTTTTTACGGAATTCGTATTTATTCGGGGGGGTGCGACGGGTTGGTTCTCATCTTGTTGTTGTGTCTTGTTCTGGTTCCTGTTATGGTTCAAAAAATAGTGAGGCACACGTGAGGGGGTGAAGGCACCTTTATTGTCAAATTTTTGTATGTTGGCAGCCGGGACGGCTGCATGCTATGTGGGGGGGAGTGATGTAGGGCTGTTACAGAGAGCCCGTTATGCATGGCAGCCTATGGTAAACAAGCACAGTGGGCGGGGCTACGTCAGTGCACGGGCAGGTGCCCTCTACGACGTCCGCGCTTCGGACGTTACGATCCCCCGGGGCCCCACCCCTCAGGGAGGGGGGGTGTATAAAAGGGGAATGTATCGGGAGGCTCGGGAGTGATGTTTAGCTAAAGAAGAGGAGGAGGAAGACGTCTGAGATAGAGCCCTGGACTCCCCCTGGTACGCCGTCCTTATCAGGACCGCGCAGGCTCGAGCCAGTGGCGTGGTACCAGAGCCAGAGCCAGTGCTGGTCTGGACTCTGGGTACCGGGCCCGACTGACCAGTGTCGGGCCAAGATAGCCTCCCCTAGCCCATTAGTGGAGGACTCAGAGGCAGGCTAAGGTTAGCCTAGAGGTGTGTCCTCAGATAGACGGGTGAGGGGGCCGATACCCCCTCAATTGTGTATGTCACAAAGTTGGTATTCAAATAAACAAGTGTGCCTCCAACTCCGGTGTCAACGAGTCGTAAGCGTTACTACAAAAGGATGCACTTTCAGAGCACTTCAAGCGTGCTAACTACCAAGCTGCAATCCACAGGAGAGCATTGGATCCTTTTATAAATGCTCCCAGTCCAGACGGCTTTGGATGGATTGTCAAGGATGGTGATTCATCTTCTTGGTTCTTTCGGTAAAGTCACTTCTACGTGACTTTACCGAAAGAACCAAGAAGATGAATCCCTGCAGTCACGAAAGCTTTAAATCAAAATTTAAGGATGGTGATCTCATCATATCATGGATGACTAAAGATCCAGCTCCTCAACAGATTTTGGGGTCACTCTACTGTGGGTGTAAGTCTGGTACTTGTACAGGTGGAAGGTGCTCATGCCACAAGGCTGGCCTGGCCTGCACTGACCTATGTAAATGTGTTCATTGTGACAATGTGAGATTAACTGAGGATATTGTTTCATGTGAATCTGATAGTGAGGACAGTGATCTTGATATTTAGTGATGTGTATATGATAATAAAATTAATATAGGACATATATATTTAATATAAATCAATTAAAATTAAATCTTGTTTACAATAATAATTCCTGTGAATATGTACATGTAGTGCAGTTACTGCTCGTGTATGCGAATTGACAATTCACCATTAAATGTGTTATTTTGAAAAGTGTTTTTTTAATATATATTATATTTTGGCTTAATTTTATTTGTTATTCAGATTTTACCTCAAATATTACCTTTGAATTGGAACAACATAATGAGAAGTAATTGGGATGTTAATGCTACAGTAGAAGTTTTCTTGATAATCTTATCATGTTTACTGTGCATAGATAGCAACTTCAGGTATATCACACATTTTAAACTGGTTTGTTTTGTACTTCAAGTGGTAATTCTGCATTTTTGGGTTTATATGATAAACAGGTTTGAAAGTGCAAAATTCCCTATGGTTTCCCTTTTTTTCAAAATGGGCACCTTTAGCATCATTTTTCTCAAAAACTGCAAGGTTGTGTGCGGAGAACTTTTTCCTAAGGAATCTCTATATATTTCTGATGTTAAATATAAAAAAGTAGGTAGTGCCCCACTTGGTGGAACGAAACCCTATTTCTAGGCCTCTTTTAGGCTACCGACAGCGGCCTACATTGCTCCAGAGGTGGTTCTCACTGTGACGTTCAGCTGATCAAGTTCATACAGGTGCACAATATTTTGCCACAGTGTGGCACAAGGGAAGGCCCACCATACATAGTGTCGCAATGCCAGCGCCCCACGAGCCAGCCAGCTGAGCCAGTAGACAATTCCATCAGTGCAACCTACTGGTTGTCTTCTCAAGGTGTTGACACTATGTCAGACCCCTGTTGGGCATCACTCCAAGGAAGGATGGGCTCTGGGTTGTGCTTGAGCAGCTGACCATTCAGACTATACTTTGAGCTCAAAGGTGGCTGGTGTTATAGAGGTCACATATACTGCAAACCATCTTCTACTTGACCTGAAGTCATCATTTTGTAGTGTCGTGAATACAGCCACAGTGCTGGAGGAGCGCCGGGTGCCTCGATTGGACGAGCTAAGGGCACGTGACCGGAAGCGGGCCTCGATTGGACTAGCTAAGGGCACGTGACCGGAAGTGGGCCTCGATTGGAGGAGTCAAGGGCAAGTGACCTGAAGCGGTGTCTCGATTGGAGGAGTTAAGGACACGTAGCCGGAAGTCAGGGCGCCATCCTTGATACAGCAAGGGGTGGGGCCGAGGCCAAGGGATAAATGGGGAGCGTGTTCGGGGAATTCGGGGCTCGTTTATGGGAATAAACTCAAGGGGCTGTCGGTCTTCGGTCTTCGCTCCTCGTTCGCTGTAGAGTCTTCGCTGGGGATCGTGGGTCAGGCAGCGTATGTGCTAGCTGGCCCGTTCGTTCAGCTAACTCGCACACAGATAGCGAACAGTCTAGGAACAGTCTAGCCACACTTTATTGTAGAACTCGGTGATTAGTGAGGTTGTATATTAACCGCGTTGCCTTAACAATAGTGTGTGCGCCTATGTAATAACACACTACAATTTTTTTCAGTCAGCTACCATGGCCAGGTCACTGTTCAATGTAACTTCAAGGCTGCCAAAGTCTAAAGCTTGGTGTTGCGACGATGTTATCTGCATACACAATTCGTCATGACATTGTAATTGGTAGGTCGTTGATGTAAATGTAATAAAGGACTCTTGCACTGGGTCTGTCTCCGTTGTCCTTTATTGTGGTTCTTACAACTTTGCCCGCACGGCGTCTCGCTCAGAGTCTCCTCCGTCTCCCGCTCGGCAGCCCCACTGCTGCCGCCGCTCCCGCAGACTTGCTGCGGGCTCCCAATACAGCCCCGCTGCTGGCTTTCCACTCAGCCTCTCCGCCTCCGACCTGCAGCCCCACGGCTGCTCTCTATGCAGCCCCGCTGCTGGCTCCCCTGGTCTCCTCCGTGCCCGGACACCGCTGGCCAACCATGCCGAGTCCCGACCTGTGGCGATCACGCCACTTCCCACCTCCTGCCCTGCATGGCCTCCTGTCTTTATTCCCACACTCTCCTCTCGCTCTTCCGGTTCCTGCCCTTAAAAGCACTCCCTCTCCCCACGTGACCCAACTCCTCCCACCTGTTACGTCATATCCGCGAGGCCGTTTACGCTCGCATTACATAAATATTGAATTGTGTTGGGGCAAGAACGGACTCCTGAGATCGTCCATTCTTTTGCATCTCCAAGTAGCTCAACATGTTCTTCATGTGCACTTGGAAGCAGCAACATTTGAGAAGCTCGGTGATGTACCCTTCTGAGCATGGCAGGACTTGTGACAGCTTTTACAGCAGTTTGTGGTGCCAAACTGTATTACATGCTTCTGTGTGGTCCAGAAACACTGCACCTGTTTTGGAATGTCAGAGGAAACCATGGTCAATAAATGTTAGTGCCAAGTGCTCAAGATGTTATTGACAGTAGGTGAGATACCTTTCAGCACCGATCACTCCAGAAGCTTAAGAAACACACTCAAAAAGAAGATGGGCCCATAACTATCGAGGACATTCATGTCCCCTCCCTGACTTCAAGAGTGCAATGGCGCTTGGCCCTTCTCCAGAATTTGGGGAAATAATTCGGATATGCAGTCGGACATGGGACAATACTGTGTGTGCTCTATGCGCTACTCGGCAGGCTGCGTTGTCGTGCGGTTTCGCTCTGCGCGTAATTTTTTTTTGGCAACTCATCTACTGCCGCATAAAGCGAAGGAAACCTGTAGCTGGGAACGCCCTGCCTCATCATCTGAAATATGGGTCTTCCTGCAGACAATTTATTTTAGTATTGTGTACAATGGCTGATTAAAAAAATCAAGAAATATTTATTTGCCAATAGTCCTGGGACAGTGAGCTGAAGTATACGGAGTGCTATCCGCACAGCCCAGGAACCTGTGCCTGGGCGAGAAGTGTAACTGTAGTCACGTGTCAGCTGGCATCACAAAGATTTGCCTGCTGACTGCAGCTTTGTTTCACTGGATGTGGCTGGGTACTCGCGGGGGACACGGCGAGAAAGTTCCTGCATTAGCCCCCAAAATGTTGTTTGTGGAAGTTATTTGTATACTGCATCAGGAGACCGAGTTGCAAAGTGAAATTTTACCGATATTGTTTTTAGGATGGAACCGGTGACATCTTTGTGGATGGGATGGAGAACAGGAACCGAGCTCTGAATGGTGACGTGGTGGTGGTTCACATTTACCCAAGAGAACAATGGAAGGTACTCGCTTAATCTCTTCAATACTGCTTCTGGAGTACTCTTATTAAAACATACAGTATGTTTTTGAGATCAATGCTATGTTG
Organism: Lampetra fluviatilis; assembly: GCF_964198595.1. NCBI lineage: Eukaryota > Metazoa > Chordata > Hyperoartia > Petromyzontiformes > Petromyzontidae > Lampetra > Lampetra fluviatilis. Next base: position 223,185 of record NC_136289.1, read on the forward strand.
GGCAAACAGGATGAATGATCAGCAGGAGAGTAAAAGAACACCAAATAAATATTAAGTACTCCCAAATGCTACTGTCGGTAGTGGCAGAACACGCGTGCCAACAAGGACACTCAATTGATTTTACTAATGTTGAAGTTCTGTGCAAAACTAGTTACTACTGGTCAAGACTAATTAGAGAATCTATCGAAATTGAGAGTCTCCCTGTATGTCCCTCTCTCTTATGTCTCTTTGTGTGTATGTGTGTGTCTCTCTCTGTGCCACTTTGTGTGTGCGTGTCTCTCTATCAGAATCAGAAAGGGTTTTATTCGCCATGAAAGTTTGCACGGACAAGGAATTTACTTTGGCAGGAAGGTGCATACATTCAACATATAGGAATCTTGAATCTTAAATAAGTGGTGTACAAGTCTAACTATACTAAAGGTATACTAAAGGTAAAGTCTAACTAATACAAAGGGGCTAAAGTATGTAAGAAAATTTAATAAAACAAAATATAAAATAGCTATAATATACAATATAAAAATACAAATAGGGTAACATAGTGCAAATATGGCAAGATGTCATTGTGCAAATAAAGTGTTAAAGTCAGTGTGAGCCCTTGGCCTTGTTGAAGAGGCCAGCAGCGGATGGGAAGAAACTGTTTTTGTGGCGTGAGGTTTTGGTCCTGATGGGCCGCAGCCTTCTGCCGGAGGGGAGTAGCTGGAACAGAGAGTGTCCAGGGTGGGAGGAGTCGGCCACAATATTCCTTGCTCGCCTCAGGGTCCTCGAGGAATTTGTGTGTGTGGGTGTGTCTTTCTGCGTGTCTCTGTGTGTGTCTCTCTAGGTGTGTCTCTCTCTGTGTCTTTGTGTGTGTCTCTGTGTGTGCCTCTCTCTGTGTGTGTGTGTCTGTGTGTGTGGCCTGGTGGGGAGCGGTAGTGTAGCGGTTAGCGCGCTGCACTACGAACCTGGCGACCCGGGTTCGATTCCCGCTCACGGCAAACACCAGTGACGATTATCTGAACCGGTCCTGGGCCTCCCCTAGGTCGACTCGGCCTCAAATGAGTACCTGGTGCGGTGTGTAAACATCGCCGCTAGGGAGACAAAGGCGATCGGGCGTGGTGCTGGCCACCCACCCCCTCGTGTATCGTTCCGGCCTTCATAGGTGCTCGCTAACAGCACTTGCCCCTACAGTCTGTTAAGGCTATACGGGGGATCTTTGATCTTTGTGGCCTGGCACAAGCGTTGTGGTGACGTCACCGCCACTTAGTGGCGAATGGCGGTTGTTGTTGTGTGTGTCTCTGTGTGTGGGTGTGCCTCTCGGTGTGTGTCTCTCTCTCCTTCCCTCGATGTGGTGTTGTCCCTCGTTTTGTTTCCCTCGTTTTCTAACGAGCTGGACATCTCACTAGCACAGCCACCGTTGCGTTGGTTCGTTTACATTGACATGCTAATCTCTCACAATACAATGGCCACCTCCTCAGCTCTTCGTCGTTGTGGAGGTGCATCAACCACAACCCCCCCCCTTTCCCCCCATCTCGGTTCCCATTTTTGGATTTCCGAATCGCTTAGGCACAATCTCTAGCCCCCACCCTCTTGCCCGATGCGGCAAGCACCTCCCTCTCACCCTCTCGGCTCTATATATAAGGACTTGTTTCAGCAGCCTGTTTCTCTCTCCCACCTGAAGACGATTGCTTGTGTGGCGATCGAAACGTCGTGATCTATAATTTTTTCTATCTTCGTGACTTTACCGAAAGAACCAAAGAGTATGGATTCCTGCAGTCACGAAAGCTTCAAAACTACAAATATTTAGTTAATTGTTAAGCAGGTACTGAGTGTTGTTTAAATATGTTCGGTGTTTAATACCTGTAATTATCGTTTAAATATAACATTGCATGAATGAATTGATTTAATTCTGCCAGACATTCCCCGTAACTGGAATGGTTGTCCTCAGTCTGGCTTGGAGAGGTTTTACTCTCTGGCTTCAGCTTGACTCCAGCTCCTTCCGAGTAAGGTGCTGGGTAAACTCCAGCTTGTTCATAATGCAGCTGCTAGAGAACTTATGTTCACACCGTTTCGAGAGCACATCACACCTGCTCTCTTGTCTCTACATTGGCTACCAGTCAAGTATTGAATGGACTATAAGATCCAGCTGCTGACCTACAGGGCTCTCAATTGATTATCCCCACAATATTTCAAGAACTGATCCGTTATTACTCTCCAACGAGGTCCCTGAGATCTTCGTGTCATCTTTTTCAAGTACTCCGAAGTCACGGCTTTGTTCCTGGGATGATCATGCTTTTGCCAGTGCAGCTCCTAGACTATGAAATGCTTTGCCTTTGGTAATAAGACATTCAAAGTTGTTTGCGCTATTTAAGTCTGTCTGGAAAACTCACCTCTTTAAATTGACATTACCCCTAGATCTGGCCACTTTCCCTGGTTTTGTTTATTTCCTGCTTTACGTACACGGCGCATTGGGATGGATCTAAGGATGTAATGCGCCTGTCAAATCTAAATTATTATTATGACCTACGTTGGATAATTCTAAAAAATCTGATGGCTGTGCCTTCAAGTTCTGATTCAAAATAATGCATCAAATTCTGAAATATGTGCACATTAGAAATTGTGTTCATTATTATGATGTCTTTTTTTCAGAAGGTCACAAGGGCATTTGATGTCCCGGATATGGAGAATATTTCAAATCCATCGTTGCTTGGGCCTGCCTTAGATATGGCAGCTACCGGGAGCTGTGCGGAACTCGGAGGAATCGATGGTGCTGAAAGTCACGATGAGCAACGTTGCAAGGTTTTAGCTTCAGTGGAAAAGCTCGCTGTTTCTGATAAACAGGGTAAATTTGTATACATTTCATAAACACATGTACACAATGAATTCTGCATATGCAGTGCATGTTGTGACAACACATTAAGGAACAACAGCCTATATTTAAATACTAATAATAGTAATGTTTATGTTTAGTGTCATTCATGCAAATTGTAGGTCAGAGAATCGATTTGCAAGGCAGCCAGATCCAGTGCCAACAATTTCCCAAGCTCAATGATCCTATACTGGGATGTTTGTTCAACTCCATTAATACTCGTTTACGCAATTATAATAAAAAAAAGATGTTTCAACTACAGGAAGGGGATCATAGCCTTCAGTCTAATATATCCCACAGTCGCAATTGAATTGAATACAAAAGCCCATGCTGCAGCAAAGGGTGATTGGCAGCAAAAAGTGTGAAAACAACCCATTATACATTCCAGCAACATTTTTTGTTAAAGAGCAGTTGTCTTCTAAATAATTAAGCTGATAATATGCCTCCTTCACATATCTGTCTCTGCAAATATAAGGTTTTTTTAAACTATCAACGCGCACGTCCTTTGGATGCCGACCGCTTATCCGTCCCTCCCAGCCACTTGCAAAACATTTATGCTGGCATAGAGCCCTGTCTCTCTATCCTGCTCTCAACTTCTTTAAACTCTACATTGCAATATTTCTAGATTTCTGTCTCTGGCTCTTTTTATCTATTTTCTCTATTCCTCTGTGCACTATTTTGCTTCTCCCGCCTTTTGTATCCTTCATCCACCCTCTCACCCACTTCCCTCCCCCGATCTCACTCCTTGTTTCTCTCTCACCCTCGCTCTCCTAATTCCCACCTCTCCCTTGCCTGTCGCTAATTCTCTCTCCCACTGCTTCTCACATTCCCTCACTGTCTTCTTACCATTTTACTCTTTCCTTTATGTTTCATGCCCTTTTTCACCCTCCCAGCCCCTCTCCATTCCTCCCTCACCTCTCTCCTCTATCTCACTCCCGTCCTCTGTCTCCCTCACTCTTGTATCACCCTCCTCTCTTGCATTTACACGGGATACGCACCAGCTTGGTTTGAGGGTGGGTTGGGGGGGTGAGGCGCCATGTCAGCACAACTCTGGAACCCTTCTCAATGGTATAGAATGTGGGTGATGTTATCTGATCAAAGTGTTACAGGGGTAACAGTGTACAGAGTCCCAGATGTGTATTTGGATTGTGGATAAGTGGAATCAATGAACACTCATGAAGTGGGCTCTATCTGAACTGGATAGTCGTGTCACAACATTGAAGCTGTTGTAGTTATTTGGCTCTTTGGGTGCTTTAGACACATTGTGTGGATGACAGCCAGGGTGTTAAATTAAAAGATGGAGCAATAAATCAGTTTGTGTTCAGGCGCAAGGTGGTTTGTTACGTCACAGGATTGTGAGAGGTGATAGCGGCTTTGGGAGGCCTCCATCCAGGAGTGGACTGGCCATGGCTGATGATGATTATGGTGATAGGTGTTGACTCCCTAACAGTGGCAGCACTGCCTAAAAGGCCTACACATTCTTGGAGAAGTAATTATCTAGCAATGTAAAATGGATTCTATTAAAGGCTTTATGCTTTACATGTTTTCGTCAAAATATCAGAGATGAAGTCTTATTGTTTGTAACGGCCTTCTTAAAGCAATTTTAATTGACTCCTGTTGCTTTTGTCCACATTGCGGAGCTGCAGTGATGAGCGTTACGAGGAGCCATACCCCACTGCCTGATAACTGCCTGCAGAAGACTGCAAAGGTGCTTCCCTGCATTGCACATTCACTTTGTGTCCTATGTCGGATCTACAGCACTAGGGTGTTTGTAGCTGTTATGCATAAAACATCCTCTTCATCTCTTCACCTTTTTATTTGAGAATCCATCCATTCACATTTACTGAGATTCATTATTTCTTGACTTAAAGCTTTCGCGACTGCAGGAATTAATATTCATTGGGTCTTTTGGTAAAGCCACATAGATAGAAAAAAAAAATCATAAAAAATATCACAACGTTTTGATCGCAAGACAAGCAATCATCACCAGGTGAAAAAATAGCGGGAGAGCTGCTGAGGCAGGATGTTATAAAGGTTTGAGATGGGTGTAGCCCAAGGGCCATAAGCGAAGTGGGTGGGGCTAGTGATGACATTTGCATGTAAATGTAAGATCGGGTAAATCGGAGAGCTACCTCCACGACGACGAAGCTGTGGAGGTGGCTATTGTATTGTGAGAGGTTTGCATGTTAATTTAAGATCATAGAGCCACCGCCACAGAGGAAAACGAAACGGTGGCTGTGTTAGTAAGACGTTTAACCTGTTAATGTAAAGACATTTAACCTGTTAATGTAACACTAGAGAGGTGAAAATAACTACTAACATCGGTAGGTAGGATGGAAACATCACAGCCAGTTATGAATTAAACTGGTTCATAACATCCTTCCAATGATTGCTCAGTTTGTACCCATCTTCTCGGTTGAAATTGTGTCCGTGTTTATAGATCTGGATGGCTTCATGAACGAATCTTTGCTGATAGCCAGTGGGTTTGCAGTGTACCTTCGTCTTTGAAAAATCAATTTCGTGTGTGCCCACAGCATTAAAACAATGATCAGCCACGGCCGAGGTATTGGTCCTACCGTGTTTAAACATGGTAGGTATTGGTCCTACCATGGACCGGCTCTGGCTCCTGCCACAGTGAGGGGTGGACAGTCTTCGACTCGGGGCAGGAGACTACCAAACAACAGGGAGGGGTTCTTCTTCTGAACAAAATAATGAAGGGGGTGTGGGAGTGTGGCAGTGAAGTATTGGAAGCTGTTAGCCCCAGGCTACTTTGGGCTCGCCTTCTAATCAACCGGAGGCGAGGAGTGGTGGTCGTGGTTACTTATGCCCCCACCGAAGACGAACATCCGTGGAGGGATGCAGGCAAGGCCGATGAGTCAGATGCCTTCTATGACCTCCTGTCACAGGTGCTATCTAAAGTGGCCCCTCGGAATAGAGTCATCTTGTTGGGTGACTTCAATGCCCGAGTTGGTCATGATGCTGGCACTTGGTCTGGAGTGATTGGAAGGCATGGGCCAGATCAGCTCAATAACAATGGTAGGAGGCTGCTAGATTTTTGTGCAGCCCATGGGCTTTTAATTACCAATACGCTGTTCCAGCATCAGCGCATCCACACAACATCATGGATGCATGCCGGGTCCAAGCAAGAATATCTGCTGGACTACATAGTGACGGAACAGCAGATGCGGGCCCATGTCCTTGACACCAGGACCTACCGTGGAGCTGATCTGCCCTCTGACCATCGACTTGTCATCTGTAAGATGTGCCTCCCATTCTTCCACTCCGGTAGTGGGTGTACACCCAGGACCCCATTCAAATCTAAGGTGGCCTGGTCTCAGCTAGCTGATGAAAGTTGCAAGCTAGAATTTCATCATCGCATGTGGCTGGGGTTGGCATCGTCCCCCACTCCTCCAGATGTCGAGGGTAAATGGGTAAGGTTTAGGACTGTGACTCAGGAAGCTGCAATGACTGCTTTGGGTACGTGGTCCAGACCTCCCCAGAGACCCTGGCTGACAGAGGTGGTGTTCAAGTTGGCTGAGAAAAAGCGATTGGCCCACTCTAATCGTCTGCAGCATCCCATGTCAGAGAATGAGGAGGCTTACCACAGCCTTCGCTCGAAGGTTCGGAGAGCCGTGAGGCACTGCAAAGATATGTGGTGGTCTCGGGTTGCTGAGGAGATGGAGTCTTCCTCAATGGCCCGCGATCACAAATCCCTATTTAACTCCATCAAAACAGTAACCAGCAGCGCCACACCTATTACCATTATAAGGGGGAAAAACGGTGATCCAATCTTCGACCCTCAGGAACAGGTTTGCAGATTTGCTGAGCATTTCTGAGGTCCTAGGGGAGGGGAAATTCCTTGACATGGAAAACATCGTGGGACAAAGTGGGGATGACCCTGCTGAGGCTGCGGTGCCTCAAATATTGGAGGAAGAAGTCATCCCCTGTTAGTGGCTGACTGAGTGCCATCTGTTGAGGAAGTACTGAAGGTGATCCAGAGTCTGAGACCAGGAAAGGCACCAGGCAGAGATGATCTCTCAAGCGAAATGCTGAGGGAGGGTGGCGTTTGTGCACAGACTGCCCTTCATGACATCATAACAATAGTCTGGACCACTGGACGGGTTCCGCAGGGTTGGAAGGATCCCTTGTGGTCCCCCTCTTTGAAGGGGGACCGCACAGACTGTAACAACTACAGGGGCATCTCACTCCTCAGTGTGCCGGGAAAGGTCCTGGCAAGGATTATTCAACATTTCCTTGCCAGGCACGCTGAGGAGAGGCTTGCAGAGCCTAAATGTGGTTTCAGGAAAGGGCGGTCCTGCACAGATGCCATATTCTCTGTCCGTTTGCTACAGCAGAGGTGTAGGGAATTCCAACCAGACCTACATCTCTGCTGTATTGACCTGGTCAAGGCCTATGATACCATCAGTAGGCCTGGGCTCTGGGTTGTTCTTTGTGCTTTCGGAGTCCCTGACCCTCTGCCCACGATCATTAAGGACCTTCATGATGGTGAGCAGGCCCGGGTAAAACTACGTGGCTGGGAGTCGGAGCCATTCCCTGTTCACCTTGGGGTGCGACAGGGATGTCCTCTGGTTCCAACATTTAGCATCTTTTTGACCACGTAGTTCGTGAAGCCTTTGATGGCTGTACCAGAGGAATTTCCATCTGGTACAGATACAATGGGAGGCTGATCGATGCCCGGGTGCAGTCAAGGGATGGCTCCCTATTGGTCAACCATGTGATGTATGCCGATAATCTGGTAATTGACGCTCACTCAGAGGAGGAGTTGGAGGCGCTGCTGCTGAAACTGGAGCGTGACACTAAGAGGGTGGGGCCTTTCCATCAGCCCCACCAAAACTAAGCACCTGCCTGGGTATTTTGTACCATCGGGCACTCCACCCCCACAACTCCCAATCGGTTGTGGAGAGAGTGGAGAGTTTCCCATACCTGGGCAGTGTGCTCATGACCGGCTCCAGTTTGACAGCAGAGGTCTCACTCAGAATCAGTCGAGCGACATTATCTTTTCATCGGTTGCATAACGCTGTGTGGAAGCTACCTGGTCTGTCGCTCCGCACGAAGCTTCAAGTCTTCTCGGCCACAGTAATTCCCTCCCTTCTCTATGCTTGCGAAACGTGGACCCCCCAAATGGAGCATCTTCGCCGATTAGAAACATATAGGCTGGCCTGCCTACGATCCATCCTGGGTTTAACCAGGCTGAATTGTGTGAGGAGCTCACAAATCTTTGAAAGATTTGGGCAAAGTCCCATCGGTGAGCTCCTCCGGCAGGCAAGGCTGCATTAGCTGGGTCAGGTAGCCCGCATGCCCAGTCACCGTATGCCTAAATAGCTTTTGTTTGGCCGGATAGAGGGGGCTAAACGGGCACGGCACGGTCTAGAGAAGAGATGGAGTCATGTGGTACATGACTTGTACCAGCGGTGTCAAGATCGGCCTCTGTGGAGGAGGCTCGTGAAAGATGCTGCTGGGCAGTTGGAGGCAGTCGCCCTCCAACAACAACGGAGGTCAGAGGAGCGACGCTCACAACAACGAGCGGAGCGCCGAGTGGCTAAAGCACAGCAAGTTGGCACAGTCGGGGACACAGGTGGTGCATCAGTCAGTCATCTCAGTCAGTTGACCCGTGGCACCTGGGTCTGCCCCGTGACGTCCTGCCAGTGGGCATTCGACACTTCACGTGGCCTCAAGGTGCACCTAGCCTAGCACAAGTGTCGTGGTCACGTCACCGCCACTTAGTGGCGAATAGTGGTTGTTGTGGATTGGTAGCTGTGAACCTGACAACATGAGTTTGATTCTTGACCAGCATTGTGAAGTAAGGTCCAACAATCCCCATGATCAACATGGCATTGGGAGGCCTTTATACAGCAGTGAATTGACAAAGGGCTGTAAATTATCATTTAGTTTTATGTTGTACAAATGTCTGACAATGTATGTATTTTTAACTTCTTTCACACCGTACGTAGCCAACCGCATTAATCGGAGGTGTCGGGGAAGGACAACAAACTAAATACAAAAGCAGTTCTCAAGAAATGAGTTTTCGATGCCACTTTCTTTGTGGAAACCTGAGTAATATCAAGCTATATAAATAGAGGACCTTTAAAAAATATTAATTTCTTCCTTGGTGGTGGAGTCAATATCCTGGTGTAAGAATTCACTTCCGATGTTACAACTTCTCCATTTCAACATGTAACGTATGTTTTTATTTTATATATTAGTACAACAATGAACAGGGATTACATATTTATGATTGGCTGGTATAATTTACATGTGCACTGGTGGATCTGGGCCACCAGTAGAGATGAACACTTTGATTTGACTAGAATTCCAAATCCTCAACTTTCCACGATGACAATACAAGGCAATGAATTTATCCATGTCAGATAATACCGCAGATGCGATTATGACGAGACTGCACCGTGAATGCGTCTTTCCTTCTTTGCAGGTGGTTTACATTCTGGAGAAGAAACACTCAAGGGCAGCCACAGGCCATCTCCGGGCCCCGAGCTGCGGCCAAGGCACAGTGGCATCACCTAAAGGCCCCGGCCCCTTCATCCTCTTTTCCCCCCTTGACCACCGCGTGCCCAGGATTCACATTCCCCAGTCTGAGTGCCCGCCCGAATTCCTGGCCCGACCTGGTGACTTTGTGAACACCTTGTTTGTGGCCCGCATAACAGAATGGCCCGAGGATACCAAGATTCCACGAGGGTATGCTCAAAACATACAAACACTTATCTGCTGCATGCTAAAATGTTTTGGGGTGATATTCTGCACTAGAGCAACAAAGCCAAAAACGGTAGCATTGCATGCGATGCGGGTAATCACAGTATGTGTACATATTCTTGGTTCTTTCAGTAAACATGACTCCATCTTTCAGTAAAGTCACGTAGAAGGGAAATAATAAAATTAAAAACATATTTTAAAAAAATTCTCACGACGTTTCGACTGCAACACAAGCAATCATTATCAGGTGTGAAATCCACAGCAATTTTTTTTGCTGTGGATTTCTTCTACGGGACTTTACCAAAAGAACCAAGAATATGAATCCCTGCAGTCACGAAAGCTTTAAATCAAAAGTGTGTGTACAATTTAAGATATGAATAGATGCACAAATTACAAAAATTACTAAAAAGTGAATTACCGAAACAGGAGGATTTTATCACAGTTGTGGCTGTTGTCTGATGAGGCTGGTTGTAATTACCGGCAAAAGTCATACTCGAGTTGTAAATGTGGGTTTACTCTCCAACACACTGGTGTGACGAACTCGTAACTAATTGGCACATTTTGTCTACTTGACAAACGGCACATTTATATTTATGCGATCTAACCCAAAATATCTCTATTATGGGTTATCAGAATGTTTACTTGAATATATATCTATTTTATTGCTCTATGAAGAATATAAAAAAATACGAATAGGTTTTATTCTTTTTGGTAATAAAACAGGTGTTAAGATGTTCAAACACCAAATAGAAACCTTTTGCAATGAATCATGTCTGCATGTACTTGTGGTGAACATACAAACAAAAAATGCTTTTGTTTCTTGCAAAAGGTTTCTATTTGGTGTTTGAAAATCTTAAGACGTGTTATATTGCAGAAAGGGTAAAACCTTTTGATACTGGCAAAAAAGGTTCCATTTTGTAGCTGCTCACCCCAAGCTATAAATGCCCTGAAAGTGCATTGTTGTTGTACTGTTTGCCTTTTGGCATTCTCTGGGCTAACACTGGTGAGACTATGCCCTAAAGAAGGCTGTCACTGGTATAGACCAGTTTCAAAGGCAATGTATTTATTATCAGAGCATAATATGCCACATATAAAATACCAATTAATTTATCAGGCCCATTATTGACTTGGTGTCGTTACTTATTGCTTGTGTTGCATTGTATAATGTCACTGTTTTACTACTCATGCCAAATATTGTCCAGTCACTTACCCGACGAGCCAAGCATGCACGTTCCCTATTGTTTGTGTGACAGATCTCTGGCAAAGAGTCTGGGCGAGGCTGGTGATATAGAACCCGAGACGGAGGGGATGCTCATCGAATATGGCATTGATTTCTCCGAGTTCCCTGATGAAACTCTTCAAAATCTTCCACAAAATCTGCCCTGGACCATCTCAGCAGAGGAGCTGGCCAGGAGAAAGGACCTCAGGTGTTCCAACAGCCTGTTCACAGTTCCCGACACCCCCACACACGGAAATGTTACAGGATTATCATGTGCTCTGTTCAACTGGTAAGGCTGTGTTGTGTTACAACACCGACTTACTTTTAGGCATTGTTATTAAGTGAAAACGTGACAAAAGGAAAAACGAAACGTAAAAAAATTACATTGTACAAATGGGGGTTCGTTCCCAATGCAGAGATGTTTACTCTGATGAATGTACCAAATACACTGCTATGTTATCCTCAATACGGTGACATTAGACACCCTACCTGATGATTTGGCACGAGGACATCACTTCTTCATGTCATTATTGCTGAACTTACTATTGCAGTTAGTCCAGGTTGCCATGGAGTTCTCTGCCGACATCTGTCCTGCCACCACCTCGTGCTGTTCTGAAACATTTCCTATCCAAAATGGTGGAGGTCACTTGCCTTCTTGCTCTTCTGCTCGAAGGCTCATCAGTAAAATGTATTTGAAAGTTTTCAAATTGCTTGACTCGCTTCCTGGCATTGATTAGAGATATGCACATTCTGCATGCAAGCATGCACAGCAAACGGCAATAAATGTAGGGATAGGTAATACCTTTCACAAAACTTATGATCACAGTTTTCAGGTAGAACTGTATGTCCACTTCAACCATTTGTTTATGAATACCAGTGTCTCCATGTGGTTAAGAGTGAATAGACAGGCACAAAACACCCAAGGAGTGTTATGCAGATATCTACAGCAAACCAATTCCTACTCCAGGATACATTACCCTTTTATCGCACATGTAAATTGCTCTTGAAGGTCATGGGAAACCAAATTATGGACAATTCAGTGGCCAACTGACCATGTGTTTCAGTTATATTTGCAGACAGGTCTTTTATACGATCTAACATAAGATCAGGATCTAGAAAAATAAAAACAAGTTAATAGCAAACCATTATGCCTGAACGTTGTAGACGATGAAAAGGAATGGTATTCAATTGACACTGAAGCAGTCATTCAAGCTCAAAATCCAAGGCCATAATAAAATTATACAAATGATATAAACCATTTATAGATGGCACAGCTTACACCGAGGTTACACCGAGCTAGGAAGACAAAATAAATAATAAGAGGTCAGGCTAGAAGGTACGTTCCCACTCAGGCTATTAACAGAAACATTGGAAGATGTCCTTAACAAATTGGATTGGAGATATGGAAGTGTAGTGAGTCCAACTGAGTCGCAGACGTCTTAGGGAGCAACACTTTCATTAACCATTAACACAACATACTCCAGGGCTATTAACACAACATACTCTTGGGTGGTGACCACCCAACTAACCACGCTACGGCGGAACTAGACAAGTTTCCACTATCCCGGGTCCGGACCACAAGCTGGGTCCTGGACCGCGTGGCTGGAGGCTTCTTCAAGCTTGACGTGGATCTCCTGCCTCTCCAACAGTCCGTACTCCGAGCCCCTCCCAGAGCCCCCCTTATATCGGGCCGGGCTGGGGCGGGCTCCGCCTCTCGCCCCACCCACCTCGATCTCTCTCGCCCTTGCCCGAAGGCTCTCGAGAGTTATTCTCGGACCATGTGACCACCCATTGGCCCCCTCCACCGGTGGCCCCCCTCCAGTGTCATCCGGTCACGTGTCCCCAGGTCAGCAAGAGTATTATGCCCCCAACGTAACCCTAGCTGGCTGACACTCTCTCGCTATCTCAACAGGAGCCCGCACCGCATGCTGTGTGTGCGTGGTGCCACCGCGCTTAACCAGCGCTCACCCAAGCCCCCACTAGGGCTGGTATTACACCCCGTGTCCGGGGTGTACACACAACAGTATACCTCCGGCACCACACGGTGACATTCCCAGTCACTACAGAAGCATACAAATTTTTACAGAAATTACTAACACAGATTTGCTGAAAAAGGAGACAATAACATTGACGACTTGGTCAGATCATTATGTGATCTAACCCAATAATTTATTAACAATCATATTTTAGTTTTTTTTACATTACTTTTACTTTTGAATATATTCTTTGGTATAGACGTATAAACATGGATGTGTATGCATATCCTAACTGTACTGAGTTGTCTCACCCTGGTTAGAGAACTGTGTATATTCTCCATTGACCCAGCGACTGCCCGTGATCTGGATGATGCCCTCTCTTGCGAACGTCTTCCAAATGGTAAACGCTTGTAAATGTGGGAAACTCTTATAATCTTTTTGTTTGAAGTACAATTTGGCTTTTGTTTTTAATTTAGTAACAATATTTGGCAGGTGTCCCCCAACCTGTCACTGTCAACCCTCAAACATCCTTCATGGACCACCATGCACCAATACAATTTTTTTAATGAAATCAAACAATCTTAGCATCTGCAACAGTTCCAATACGTTTAATGTTTTAGGCAACAACCACTTTGTGAAAAATAATACTTTCTATCTATTGTGTTGACACCTCTTCTGAAAACCGATTTCCTTTTCAAATGAGCTTTAAGGTAGTGCTCATCTCCTGTTTGCAGCCCTGAGGTAGTAGCGCAAACTCCACGTAATTATGTCAGGGACAAGCCTTTCCATAGGATGACCACTGTTGACTTCCCCAAAAAGTGGTATCTACTTTATTGATCGTGGAGAGATGATGGGCTGAGTCAACCTCCTATCCAGGATTTGAGCTCGCATCCTTCCGATATCGAGCCGCTCGCTCTGCCGCTGAGCCAGCTGGCTGGCTGCTCCTATGGCTCCGTGTATGCTCCCCCACGGCCATCTGCAGGGGGGTAGAGTTTTGTGCACACTGCTGGTGTGGGTGGAAATGCACATTACCTCACCGGGGGTCTCGGGCACCATCCTCTCGCTTTTTCATCTCTGCACGATCAGCTGTCAGGGCGGGTCACACATCTGAAATATTGGTTTTCTCATTTCATCATTAATTTTAAAAAATTCCTTTTAAGTAATCATATATATTCTGTTATTTCCATGTGATTGTCATGTTTCTTAAGCTGTATTCCCATTGTTATTTTTAGAACATCCTCGAACATTCTGCAGGCTGATATTTCATAAATGACAGCTTAACATTCCGTTGAAGTTTATGGAATGGCTGTTAATTCCATGTGTCTCCACAGATTTTCTTTAGGGCTTCATCATTAATTCATTCATTCAAGACACATCCATTAAAACAACTTCATGAAGGGCAAATTTATGAAGATTGAAATTAACGTGCAATTTCATTTTCAATAGATTTTATGACTAAATTAATTCACAGTTGATTTATTTTGCTCATTCCTTGGGAATATACAATATCATGTGAAAACTGTTTATTCCACCATTTGCTTTTATTACAAAACACCATTTTCTTACTACCCATTGCCCAATGATTTCGATAAATCAACAGAAAGTTACTTTTTAGAGTTCTTAAATTGCATTTTAAATCTTTCATGTAATTTATTTTTATATGTTATTGGTGCACAATGGTCCATGAAAATTTTGTCAGGCTTATCAGTGGTGCATAGGTCCAGAATGGTTGGGAACCATGCGTTTCGTGGTGTTTGACTGGTGGATTACTGGCCAGTACGAGCTCTTCTCATATTGTTGATGTCCCTGATGTCCTGGAGGCTCAATCTCTACTCTGCTGTCGCTGTAATTACTGAGGGTTCCACTGTCATCTTGTGGTTACCATTGGCTTACAGGAGGCTCCTCTGCCTTTTCATCATGGTGGTACCGCAACCCCACTCTGTACAGAGACCCCTTTAGCAGCTACTGCAGATGACTCCCATTGTTAACTTTTCTTATCTACCACACCAAAGAGAGGGGGGTTTGTCGTTGTTATTTTAGTAAGCGTATGATGTTTCTGTGTGTAATCCCATTTGAGTCAATTGCAGGTAATGTTTTCGCATTGGGTTGTTTGGCCAAGACCAGTTACAATTTACATTTTTTTAGCTATGGGAGGAAACCACAGAATCCGGAGGAAACGGGGAAAACATATAAACTGCACACAGTAAAGTGCCTGAGTCGGTAATATAACCCAGAGCCCTCATACTGTAAAGCACAAATCTTACCACAGCACTGCCACCCGGCCGTAGTGGGATGTGAATCCTTGTGTTTCATGCAGGTCACCTAAGGGTGGGAGTCCACATTGCGGACGTGAGCTTCTTTGTGAAAGAAGGCACGGCCTTGGACTTGATGGCAGCCGATCGAGCCACCTCCGTCTACCTCGTCCAGAAGGTTCTAGAACAGCGCATGTGAACGGTCCGCCATGTGTGAATACTGTCTGCGCCGTGTGTGAATACCCGGTGTGAACACCGTGTGTGATCACTCCACCCCGTGTGAACACTCCATCCCGTGTGAACACTCCATCCCGTGTGAACACTCCATCCCGTGTGAACACTCCACCCTGTGTGAACACCTCGTGTGAACACCTCGTGTGATCACTCCACCCCGTGTGAACACCGCGTGTGATCACTCCACCTCATGTGATCACTCCACCTCGTGTGAACACTCCACCCCGTGTGAACACTCCACCCCGTGTGAACACCTCGTGTGATCACTCCACCCCGTGTGAACACTGCGTGTGACCACTCCACCTCGTGTGAACACTCCACCCCGTGTGAACACTGCGTGTGATCACTCCACCCCGTGTGAACACCCCGTGTGAACACCGCGTGTGATCACTCCACCTCATGTGATCACTCCACCCCGTGTGATCACTCCACCCCGTGTGAACACTCCACCCCATGTGAACACCTCGTGTGATCACTCCACCCCATGTGAACACTGCGTGTGATCACTCCACCCCGTGTGAACACTCCACCTCGTGTGAACACTCCACCCCGTGTGAACACTGCGTGTGATCACTCCACCCCGTGTGAACACTCCACCTCGTGTGAACACTCCACCTCGTGTGATCACTCCACCCCGTGTGAACACTCCACCTCGTGTGAACACTCCACCTCGTGTGAACACTCCACCTCGTGTGATCACTCCACCCCGTGTGAACACTCCACCCCGTGTGAACACTCCACCTCGTGTGATCACTCCACCCCGTGTGAACACTCCACCTCGTGTGAACACTCCACCTCGTGTGAACACTGTGTGTGACCACTCCACCCCGTGTGAACACCGCGTGTGAACACTCCACCCCGTGTGAACACCACGTGTGACCACTCCACCCCGTGTGAACACTGTGTGTGACCACTCCACCCCGTGTGAACACCGCGTGTGAACACTCCACCCCGTGTGAACACCACGTGTGACCACTCCACCCCATGTGAACACTGCGTGTGATCACTTCCACCCCGTGTGAACACCGTGTGTGACCACTCCACCCCGTGTGAACACCGCGTGTGACCACTCCACCCCGTGTGAACACTGTGTGTGACCACTCCACCCCGTGTGAACACCGTGTGTGACCACTCCACCCCGTGTGAACACCGTGTGTGACCACTCCACCTCGTGTGAACACCGCGTGTGATCACTCCACCCCGTGTGAACACTGTGTGTGAACACTCCACCCCATGTGAACACTGTGTGTGATCACTCCACCCCATGTGAACACTGTGTGTGATCACTCCACCTCGTGTGAACACTGTGTGTGATCACTCCACCCCATGTGAACACTGTGTGTGATCACTCCACCTCGTGTGAACACTGTGTGTGATCACTCCACCCCGTGTGAACACTGCGTGTGATCACTCCACCTCATGTGAACACCTCGTGTGATCACTCCACCCCGTGTGAACACTCCACCCCGTGTGAACACCTCGTGTGATCACTCCACCTCGTGTGAACACCTCGTGTGATCACTCCACCCTGTGTGAACACTCCACCTCGTGTGAACACTCCACCCCGTGTGAACACTGCGTGTGATCACTCCACCCCGTGTGAACACTCCACCTCGTGTGAACACTCCACCTCATGTGATCACTCCACCCCGTGTGAACACTCCACCTCGTGTGAACACTCCACCCCGTGTGAACACTGCGTGTGATCACTCCACCCCGTGTGAACACTCCACCGCGTGTGATCACTCCACCCCGTGTGAACACTCCACCCCGTGTGAACACTCCACCTCGTGTGATCACTCCACCCCGTGTGAACACTCCACCTCGTGTGAACACTTCACCCCGTGTGAACACTCCACCTCGTGTGATCACTCCACCTCATGTGATCACTCCACCTCATGTGATCACTCCACCTCGTGTGAACACTCCACCCCGTGTGAACACTCCACCCCGTGTGAACACCTCGTGTGATCACTCCACCCCGTGTGAACACTGCGTGTGACCACTCCACCTCGTGTGACCACTCCACCCCGTGTGAACACCCCGTGTGAACACCTCGTGTGATCACTCCACCCCGTGTGAACACCTCGTGTGATCACTCCACCTCGTGTGAACACCTCGTGTGATCACTCCACACCGTGTGAACACTCCACCTCGTGTGAACACTCCACCCCGTGTGAACACTGCGTGTGATCACTCCACCCCGTGTGAACACTCCACCTCGTGTGAACACTCCACCTCGTGTGATCACTCCACCCCGTGTGAACACTCCACCTCGTGTGAACACTCCACCTCGTGTGAACACTCCACCTCGTGTGATCACTCCACCCCGTGTGAACACTCCACCCCGTGTGAACACTCCACCTCGTGTGATCACTCCACCCCGTGTGAACACTCCACCTCGTGTGAACACTCCACCTCGTGTGAACACTGTGTGTGAACACTCCACCCCGTGTGAACACCACGTGTGACCACTCCACCTCGTGTGAACACTGTGTGTGACCACTCCACCCCGTGTGAACACCACGTGTGACCACTCCACCCCGTGTGAACACTGTGTGTGACCACTCCACCCCGTGTGAACACTCCACCTCGTGTGAACACTGTGTGTGAACACTCCACCCCGTGTGAACACCACGTGTGAACACTCCACCCCGTGTGAACACTGCGTGTGACCACTCCACCTCGTGTGAACACTGTGTGTGACCACTCCACCCCGTGTGAACACTGTGTGTGACCACTCCACCCCGTGTGAACACTCCACCTCGTGTGATCACTGCGTGTGACCACTCCACCCCGTGTGAACACTGTGTGTGACCACTCCACCCCATGTGAACACTGTGTGTGACCACTCCACCCCGTGTGAACACTGTGTGTGACCACTCCACCCCGTGTGAACACTGCGTGTGACCACTCCACCTCGTGTGAACACTGCGTGTGACCACTCCACCCCGTGTGAACACTGCGTGTGACCACTCCACCTCGTGTGAACACTGCGTGTGACCACTCCACCCCGTGTGAACACTGCGTGTGACCACTCCACCTCGTGTGAACACCGCGTGTGATCACTCCACCCCGTGTGAACACTGCGTGTGACCACTCCACCTCGTGTGAACACTGCGTGTGACCACTCCACCTCGTGTGAACACCGCGTGTGACCACTCCACCCCGTGTGAACACTGCGTGTGACCACTCCACCTCGTGTGAACACTGCGTGTGACCACTCCACCTCGTGTGAACACCGCGTGTGACCACTCCACCCCGTGTGAACACTGCGTGTGATCACTCCACCTCGTGTGAACACCGCGTGTGACCACTCCACCTCGTGTGAACACTGCGTGTGACCACTCCACCCCGTGTGAACACTGCGTGTGACCACTCCACCCCGTGTGAACACCGCGTGTGACCACTCTACCCCGTGTGAACACTGCGTGTGACCACTCCACCCCGTGTGAACACCGCGTGTGACCACTCCACCCCGTGTGAACACTGCGTGTGACCACTCCACCCCGTGTGAACACCGTGTGTGATCACTCCACCCCGTGTGAACACTGTGTGTGATCACTCCACCTCATGTGACCACTCCACCTCATGTGAACACTGCGTGTGATCACTCCACCCCGTGTGACCACTCCACCTCATGTGAACACCGCGTGTGAACACTCCACCCCGTGTGATCACTCCACCTCATGTGAACACCGCGTGTGATCACTCCACCTCATGTGAACACTGCGTGTGATCACTCCACCGCGTGTGATCACCCCGTGTGAACACTGTGTGTGACCACTCCACCCCGTGTGATCACTCCACCCTGTGTGATCACTCCACCCTGTGTGAACACCACGTGTGACCACTCCACCCCGTGTGAACACCGCGTATGACCACTCCACCCCGTGTGAACACTCCACCCCGTGTGAACACCGTGTGTGACCACTCCACCCCGTTTGAACACCGCGTATGACCACTCCACCCCGTGTGAACACTCCACCGCGTGTGATCACTCCACCCCGTGTGAACACTGCGTGTGACCACTCCACCCCGTGTGAACACCGCGTATGACCACTCCACCCCGTGTGAACACTCCACCCCGTGTGAACACCGCGTGTGATCACTCCACCTCGTGTGAACACTCCACCCCGTGTGAACACTGTGTGTGAACACTTCACCTCGTGTGAACACCACGTGTGACGACTCCACCCCATGTGAACACTGCGTGTGATCACTCCACCCCGTGTGAACACTCCACCGCGTGTGATCACTCCACCCCGTGTGAACACCCCGTGTGATCACTCCACCTCGTGTGAACACTGTGTGTGATCACTCCACCTCGTGTGAACACTGTGTGTGATCACTCCACCTCGTGTGAACACCACGTGTGATCACTCCACCTCGTGTGATCACTCCACCTCGTGTGAACACCACGTGTGATCACTCCACCTCGTGTGAACACCACGTGTGATCACTCCACCTCGTGTGAACACCACGTGTGATCACTCCACCTCGTGTGAACACCACGTGTGATCACTCCACCTCGTGTGAACACCACGTGTGATCACTCCACCTCGTGTGAACACCACGTGTGATCACTCCACCTCGTGTGAACACCGCGTGCCATCCCTCCGACCCGACGAGTGGACCCCTTGGCACCGTCTCTATTTTTCCCACTCCACATCTCCCTCGCTGCGCCCTTCTCCACCTCTCCATGCATCCCCAGCCCTCTCTCCACTTGTCTTGCACATCTCACCCCACTCATCTCCCAAATGAGAGGTGGGTTGTAGGTATAGTGAGTGGTCAGAGCTGTTTGGAAGAAAACATTGGGAGGGAGCTCCTATTCAGTGAAAATTTTAATGATGTTTGTCAAGTGAGACATTAGATAGAACGCGGTTTCACTCTATCCAATTTTGAGACAAGCAGTCTGTTGCATATATCATTGGCGTAACATTTAATTTAATCCTTACATATTGACACGACTGAATATTACAACTATACTATGAGCAACATTGTCGGTTTTGTTTTTTACAAGACCCCTGTATGAAGCACGAGCAATAAAAAGAAAAGAGGGCACAGAAATTAGGTTGGGCAGAAGCCTGAAATGCAGCGCTCACACGGGCTGAGGGAGAGGAATGGGCTCGCCACGCCACTAGCGTAGGGACTTCGAATGGGAGTACGGACTTTGTGTAAGGGGAAGGGAAGGTGAGTGAAGAGGAACAAAAGTTAGTGGGAAAAGTTTTGGGGTGGTAAGGGGAGAATTTGTGTACAGTCTGTTCTGCTAAAACGTGTCGTTTTATAACGTGAATTGTATATAACGCGATTAATGTATTAGGGAACACATTTTTTATAACGTGGATGTAAATTGGATATAACGCGATTGAGTGAAGAGAAATACGCCACACCAGTAGAAAGAAGCGGTTGTACAGCGACCTCAGGGTGGCATCGCGCAAGGTGGGATGCTGCTGAATGCTTCTACATGCTACCCACGAGCCTCAGTCTTTGTTCAGCCTACGTACGCATCTCATGTGTTATTGTGGACTGTGTTTTACCCTATATTATATATTATTTATTATAACGCATTTTTCCATAACGCGGTGTTTTTCAGAAACACAGCTACCGCATTATAGGAGAATAGACATGATGCACGTTTATACTTACATTGCAAATTGAATGAGAAGTTGGTCGGTGATAAATAATATTTTTGTATTGTCACAGGTTATCCCAATGCTGCCCCGCTTGCTGTGTGAGGAGCTGTGCAGCCTGAACCCTGACCAGGACCGCTTGGCCTTCTCTGTGATTTGGACCCTGTCGCCACAAGGGAAGGTGCTGCTGACTTGTTTGTTTTATGTTTTCAAGTCCTCTGTGTGTGTGTAATCAATTTTGTCAAGAGCACACGACGGTGTAACTTTTATCTTGGGTGCACTGTGCCATCACAGCACCGTGCTCACTAGATGGTGCCATCCACCCTCTGAGAAGTATCGTTAGACAGAGGTGTCCAGCTGTCAGATGAGAGCCGGACAAACCAATGGCATCTTCTGTCATAATTTAGTTTCTCTAGGGATGTGAATAGTAAATTTAAAATAATGAGAAAATTAATGAGACTGGCAGCACCGAATGAATGCAGAATACACCTGCTGTGCAACCGTTTTGATGCCTGTCTTCGCAAGGCCTATCCGCATCACCCCTCAAATGCCATTCTTCATATTGTTGTCTCTTTTTTCTTCCTCAGCACCTTACTAATCATGTAATCTATGGCGATCACCCTTGGGATGGTCTCGTAAAAATAAATACGTCTTTATTCAACAACATCAGGAGCAAATAATAAACACAGCCTTTCAGCAACAGTAAGAACAACTACAACAGTCTCTCTCAACTGCCAAAAGAGCTTGCTTCTAAACGCCCCACACTGTTGATGTCACATGCAAGCATTCTACAAAGATCTAGCCATGGGGAATTCCATTCTCTACCCAACCTAATGGCACCCACCACCCAACCTTGCCTGTGCTCTCTAGTACATTAAACTCATCCTTGATGGAAACCCCATTGTTATCTCTTACCAGTTCTTGTGTAAGTAGAATGAAGCAGGAACATT
Organism: Lampetra fluviatilis; assembly: GCF_964198595.1. Lineage (NCBI taxonomy): Eukaryota > Metazoa > Chordata > Hyperoartia > Petromyzontiformes > Petromyzontidae > Lampetra > Lampetra fluviatilis. The sequence goes on from NC_136289.1 coordinate 245,023, forward strand.
GCACTTTGTGTGATCAATTGCGTGTTTAAAGCAACCGAGTCATCAGTATAATTTCTGTGGATTTCTCTTTTCAGATTATCGATGAGTGGTTTGGCCGGACCGTGATACGTTCGTGTGTAAAGCTGAGCTACGACCATGCTCAAAACATGATCGATGACCCAGGGTGGGTGCCAAGTGATGGAGAGTGCCCGCCTATCTCAGGGCGACACCAGCTGAGTGACGTTAAGCGCGCTGTACAAGATTTGCATTCCATTGCACAGGAGCTGCGAAAACAGCGCTTTCAGGATGGAGCCCTGTGCTTGAATCAGGTGACAATTACTTGAAATTTCCAAATCCAGTGTCTATGTAAACATTGTCGTTTATTTTTATTATGTTTTTAAAAGCAGCAGCATCTCAATGTGAAGTATTCGAGTGAAGACAACACTGACGAAGGAGGGTTAGAAAGAGGAGTGCGGAAGAAGGGGGGGGAATGAGAGCCAAGCCACAAGGGAGAAGATGAGAGAGGTGACCTGAGACCAGTGAGCTCCAGGGCAGCAGTCGGACGTTAGAAATTGGTTTGTGGAAAACTGGGGCCAAAGAGGTTGGGTACAGATGGCTGGCTGATGAGGCCTAGGGTCAGACGGAGCCATTGGAGCCCTGTGCTGGTGAGGCCCAGGAGCCGGGCCATTAAAGGTTATATATAATATGCCATTGAATATGTGACATCTTAAGACTACTTTTGAACAATATTACAACCTGAAATATTTGGTTTATCAAATCAGAAATATATTTTCTATGTAACACATCACTTGCCATCGTCTTGACTTATGTCTTGAATATTCTAGTCTGTTAAGATGTCCGTCAGTTTAACACGTAGGCTTTGGTCTTGAACGGCTCACAAGTGATACCATCACATCTACCCCTCTATTTAAGGAACGAAATAGGAAGATTTATCCACAAATCTGGCTGTAACCTGATTAAGCTGGTTGTAATTAATGGCGAAACGTCGTACTCAGATTGTAAATGTTGTGGCTTTGCTCTCCAACACACCGGTGTGCTGTACTAGTAACAAATTGGGTTGTTCTGTTTACATGACAAACCTTACTAAATTGGCTGTCGGGTGGTGGCGGGTTTAATGACACATTTATTTACGTTATCTAAATCAGAAAACCTGTATTATGGAAAGATGTCTGTATATGACACCCAAGTAATTAGATATACAAATTAGCAGAGCATATTTTGAAACCCTTGGTGTGCCACCACTCGTCTTTCCCTTCTCTTAAGTTTGCCAAACTACTTGCGAGGATTTGTGTTTTTTTCAGGTAAAAAAATGACTGACAATACATTTTATTTTTTAGGTTAAATTATCCTTCACCTTGGATCGCAACACGGGAATGCCTCAAGGATGTTATGTGTATAGTTACAGAGACAGCAACAAGTAAGTGTTTGCTGAATGTCACCATTATTTAGAAAGATTATGCAGATAACAGACATATATTTAGTCTTTTTTGTAACAAACGATTGCTTTAAAATGCATTTAAACATGGATTTGGATATTATATCTATCAACTGTTATCACAACTTGTACACATTAATTGGACTGAGAGAGGCTGGATAAGTTGTTATAATAGCATATCATTAGGATTTTAATTAATTTCCTGCACATATAATTTTAAGACTAAACAATCTTTGAAGTTTTTTCACAAATTACCATTTTTGGGAAATTTGTATTTCCAAGTATATATAGTTCATTAAACTGTAATCAAGATTTTGGGTTGATTTTAATGTTCAAGACCAATTTTCCTTAAAGGCCAAGGACGGTTTATATATGCCACACCGTTACCATCACTTCCTCTCGCAAAATTCCTCAGCTGTGGCTCAGTCAAGCTCTGCACATCCCATTTCCCATGCGAGGTCACAATGAGACATTTCTGGCTTTTAAGTTTCCCCTCAGTTGACGATTCTTGGTTACCCATTCCACTGTGATACCTCTAACATGTTTCAGAAAAAAAAAAAAAATTTGGTTCGAAATTAAATTGGCAATGCGTTTTTGCATGTTCTGTCTTTTGCTTCCAACTTACTTTCCCTTACCTTCCATACTTTTATTTATTCCTCTGCATGTCACCTATGTTTGAGGGCCAGAATCGTATTTTAGATGTGGGGAAATGCAATACATGGGAACGACATAATACGTTTTCACTTTTCACTCTAGGCTTGTGGAGGAATTCATGCTGCTCGCCAACATGGCAGTAGCTCACAAGATTTACGGAGCGTTCCCAAAACAAGCGCTGCTACGGCGCCACCCTCCTCCACAAAGTAACCTCATCCAGGCCCTGCGCGAATTCTGCACAGAGCTGGGCCTCCAGCTTGACTTCAGCTCAGCAGGGAGTCTCAATGTATACAACTCGAGCACTATTATTCAATGCAAAGTGGATTTCCTCATATTACACAGAATACTTACAAATCTCTTGGATTAACTTTAAATTGCATGTCATTATAAATTACATTGACAAAAGTGCCTTTCTATGAAGCACATGCAATCTGGTGGAGGGAGATATAGGAGGGAGGAAAGGACAGAAAGGAGAGGGGCAGGGAGAGAGTGAAAGGTCATGAAAAGGAGAGGAAAGAAAAGTAAATGAGAAAGGGGACAGCGAGGGAACGTGACAAGCAGTGGGAGAGAGGATTAGGGAGCGGCAAGAGAAATTGAGCTGGGAAAGGGAGAGGTGGGAATAAGGAGAGTGAGGGTGAGAGAGAAACAGAGAGAGATAGGCGGAGGGAAATGGGTGAGATACAGTGAATGGAGGAGAAGGGACAGAGGAATGCCAACACCGATAGTAACGGAGACAAAGCAATAAAATAAGATATATTGCGATATGGTTCAGAAAATGCAAGAGACATGTGGAGAGAGACAGCGCTCAATATAATAATATTTTTGCTGGCAGGCTGGGAGGAATGGACTGATGGTCACAAACAAAGGAAGTAAAACATTAATGCTCAATACAAACAAAAATACAATGCAACTGTTGGCCAAATATCCCAATGCTGAAAAATATCCTGCAAATTGCTCAATTGGAATTACATATAGCAACATCTCCCCCTACTGCGCAAACCTCACAGGACCCTTCTAAAACAGAGTGAGAGCAGCAAAGCTTTCCTTGGTAAGCAAACGTCATAATGAAAATACAGGAAGAAAACCCAAGCAGATGACCCAATGCAATTAGACGATCAAATTAAATATACTGAGTTTAGCTTGGGATAAATGTTGTGGCTGCATTCTTCTAGTACAGTATTTTCAAATGGACACCAATGTTTGGTGTATTTGAACATTGCAATACTTTTAACACATAGTTTAGTCATATTTACGGTGGTGTGATTTTTGGAACAAACCCCCCCCCCCCCCTCCTCAGGTCAGTTTGAACGAAAGTCTGGCAGGGGACAGGCTTGCTGCTCCGAGGAGAGAAGTTCTTACCCAGATGTGCTCCAAGCCTATGCAGGTCACACTCACATTCACACATTGTACATACGGATGTTTAGTACTGTTCAATATTGGTGTACTCGGCAGCTGGTGCGTATCAATACGTTCTGACCTGCTCCTACTGGACAGTATTATTCTTATATATGAATGTTATTTTTTGTCTGTCTGTCTGTGTGTGTATGGACGCACACTTGCGAATGATTTGGCTCGAAAACCGTGGGGTATACGTTGAAAAAAGTAGCCTGGTACCACGCCGTAAGCCCCGTGGTGAGCCAGCGCTATTCCGTTTTCCCATTCGTCAACTTTAAAGTACTCTATTTAGCGATTTAGTGCTGTTTTCGTTTATTTATTAAATAGCGCACGCTCGCCCATACCATCTCACACGCGTTTGGTGGGGGGGAGGGCCCCTACCAAGTCACATGCATTCGGTGGTGGTGAGGGGGAAATTTTCTTTCGCGTTAAACATGCAATAAAAATACCCAAAACGCTGAGTTAAATTCTTCATAGTGTGATATCCTCTTCTCCCCCCCCCACCCCGATGTTTGCAGTTACTACTATAGAGTCGGTAGATGCTACTGGTATAGGCCATAGATAATACTGCAGAGCTGGCGGTGAGATTGTGGGTGGTGGGGGCGGGTAGCGGCGCAGCCCCCAGCCTGCCAAGGTGCCACCTTGGCCGGTTGGGCAATCTCGGCGAGGCTGGGGGCTCTGCCTGAGACTAGGCCTCACCATGGCAATATTATTTAAGTGCAATTTTCTTGCTTTCGCTAAACTCATGTAGATAGAAACCTATTATTAAAACTATTATTTCAATAATTATTTAAATTTTCACCTTGGATATATTAAAATAATGTTTGTGTGTAGACAACTAATATTTAAAATTACCTTGGTTAATAATAATATAATAATGATTGTGTCTAAGTCCTTGTGTGCGTGCGAGTCCATTTCCGTGTCTGCGACGATGTTAGTGTGTGTGTACGTCCGTGTGTGTGTGTGCAAGTCGATATGTGTGTGCGTTAGTCTATATGTGTATGTCAGTCAATGTGTGTGTGTGTAGACAACTAATTTTTATAAATTAAGTTGGTAAATTCATGAATAATAATGTGTGTTTCTTAAGTCCATGTGTGCGTGCGAGTCGATGTGCGTGTCTGCGTCGATGTGTGTGTGTGTGAGAGTCGATGTTTGTGAGTCAATATGTGTATGTCAGTCGATGTGTGTGTGTTAGTCAATGTGTCTGCGTGGCTCAATGTGAGTGTGTAAGTCCATTTCTTTGTGTGTGTGTGTAGGTCCATGTGTGTGTGTGAGTCGATTGTGTGTGCGTGAGTCCATATGTGTTGTGTGTAAGTCGATGTGTTTCCATGTGTGTGGGTCGATGTATGTGTAAGTTGATGTGTGTGTGTCTTTTTTTCCCGGGCAACACCGGGTACTTCCTGCTAGTCTTATCTTACCTATAAATGTCATTGTTTGTGTGTGGCCGAAACTTGCTCGCAAACCATGGGGTTTTTGTTTTAAAAAAGTGGCCAGGTACCACGCCATAAGCCCCGTGCTGAGCCAGCGCTATTCCGAGCTCGAGTGCTTCACCTTTAAAATAGTTTAATTAGCCATTTAGTGCTGTTTTCATTTATTTATTACATAGCACATGCTCGACTCTACCAACTGACACGCGTTCGGTGGGGGGGGAGGGCCCCTACAAAGTCACACGCGTTCGGTGTGGTTGAGGGGGGAATTGTGCAAGGTAACACAGATTTACAGCTCCCTTCAAACATTTATTACCATGACAGTTTACTCATTACAAATTGCCTTTTGTAGGTTAGATTTAATGACAGAGATGAACCAGTGTTTATGAAAATAGTTTATTTCTGTACTCTTGAGGCATAAGTAGCTTACTTCACAGGGGAAAATCAATAAATATACTCAATTACATCTTCATTCTATCATATTTACACTTGCCCCCTAAGTACGGGGGTTGAGCAGTGACGTTATGTCAATTCCGCTTGATTAGTGCGCATCTGCTCATAGTTACAGGTAGGTTTGGTTCATTTTGTATTTGTTGACTTTCATTAATTTGCCGCTCTTGCTCGCGGCAAATGTTTCCACCAAAATGGTGGAACACCCTCGCAGTCGCTCCTAATTACTTATTATACACGCGTGCATTTCCCCTCCCCCTTGCTTCTTTCGCTAAAGTCGCGTAAAGAGAAAACGTTTATTTACAATTTTATTTAGTCGATATAAAAAGTTATAGTGTGTGTGTGTCTATGTCCATGTGTGCGTGTGAGTCCATATGTGTGTGCGTTGTGTCTGTGTGAGTCTTTGTGTGTGTCCGTATGTGTGTGCGTCAATGTGTGTGCGAGTCAATGTGTGTGTGTGATAGTCGCTGTGTTTGTTTGTGTACGTTCATGTGTGTGTGTGCGGTGTGTGTTTAAGTCGATGTGTGTGTCAGTCGATGTTGTGTGTTAGTCGATGTGTGTGCAAGTCCATATGTGCGTGCGTAGTTCCATGTGTATGTTAGTCGATGTGTGTGTGTGGGTCCATGTGTGTCTGTGTGTGTGTACATCAAAATGTGTGTCTGCGTGAGTCTATGTGCGTTTGTAAGTTGACGTGTGTGTAAGTCGATGTGTTTGTGTGTGGGTCGATGTATGTGTGTATGTCAGTTTGATGTGTGTGTGTCTTTTTCGCCCTGGCAACGCCGGATGCTTCCCACGAGTATTAAATAAATATTCAGATTCTGACATTGATGTGGCACAATACATTGATAGGGTGGCAGAGTGGGTGGCAGTGCTTATCTTATTAGTGTAGCAGAGGTGATGTTTTGGGCAATGACCCTTCTTTGGAGACCATAGAATAATTTTTGTTATTTCTTTCTGCATTTTATTTCGTCATTTTAATACCACAGTGTTATTGATGGTCCTCCAACCAACCCCTCATTTACATTTAACTTTTCCTGGGCTTTTACAAACTAATCTCTCCGCCAATCAGATTTGAGTGTTTCTCCACCCTCCTATCAGATTGTGCGCTCAACGCATCAGTTCTCCACGTGACAGACTGCCAATAGGAATTGAGCACCTTATTTCAACTCACAAGTCTTTAAGACTCGGTGAGTATTAACCGTTTATAGATTTAATGGACAGGGTTCACCTCTCAGTGTCCCGTATACAAGTTTAGTGACTGACAAACGCATGTGTGGCAGGGCACTGCAGGCAGATGGCCCAGGACTGTGCCACTTCATTGCCCAGAAAACCCCAAGGCGCGTAGACACACGAGCCCCTGCCTGAACCGTGTAGTCGCAGCAGGTGGTGGTGCGATGGCAGCGTCTTGGTGTGCTAATATTTTTTAAGAGTTCTCCTTTTCCACGAGTGGGGCCCAGCCTCACCTGAATGATCAGCTGCCACTGCGTGTGTCCCGTAGATTCCATAACACGGTGGTAGTTTTTTTTTTCGCTTGAATTTGGCGATGCCAGGATGTAGAAATGTTTAGACCATAACCCAGTTTACCCTTGCAAAGGAACAATGCTGTTTCATATGTCGAAATTAATGTATTTTAGCTCCTTAAATATAGTATAGAACAGAATTAAATAACTTCAGATGAAGAAGTGAATCTGAGAGAAATAAGTGAGCAATGTACGAGGATAATTTGGCACATTAAGGTTAGGATACCCACAGTGTAATTCATCTGGGAAGCAGTCATATAGCTCTCGCAAACCACACAATAGATAGAAATTTAGAACCATAAACATAAAATGTAGAAACCGGACTCACAATGTTGCTGTTTCTTAAGGGAAAGAAGTCGGTGTGCAGAGAACAACTAAGGCAGTGGGTGGCACGGCCCAGCGGTAACGCGTTCTCCACTTGATACAGATGTTCAGGGTTTAACTTCGGCAAGCCAACCTTGTTCATTTGAGTATATTAACTATAATTTAAGCGCTGTATACTTCAAATAGGACGTTAAAGATCCCATGATCGCATTCGAAGAAATGTTTGCGAAATTTAAACAAATATTTGCATATTACTTAATTGTGAAACATGTAGTAAACACCACCCCCTACTACAAAAACATAACAGAACCCTCCTGAATAAGAGTTCAGACTCAGCTAAGCTTTTTCGGGTAAACAAGCATCATAATAATAACTGAGGTATGCCAAGAACTAAATCTAGGCATCCTGGAAGTCAGAGTAGGCAATATTGATGTATAGATATTGATGTAAAAATGCAGGGGTTTTTTTCTTTGAAGATATCCTCTGCTATTCTTTGATGATTTGACTCAGAGTTAAAAGCACGATGTGCTTGCAATAACTAAGACCATAACATCTCACCCGGCCTCAGAGAGCACAACACTGATTCACATATATGACATAGACATCTTTAAGAAAGATTCATCCAGATGAACGTAACATATCTTGTCTTTACTCCTTAAACGATAAAAAAAATCTGAATTTAAGCAAGCTGCCATACTTTATGTACAGGCAGTTCCCGGGTTACGAAAGGGTTAGTTTCCCGAGAATGTTCCGTAACCTGAATTTTTGGTATGTCGGAAACTGAACAATTTCCCCCCAAAATCAAGACAAAATCCCATAGCCAGAAATAGTTGTGCCTCTCTTACCCGATTACTCGTTTTTTTTCTCTCAGTACTGTATCGAGCTGTGTACGTTTTTTATTGCTACTTGTATCGTATCGCTGTACATACACTGTAAGATGTGCCTGCCATTCTTCCACTCCGTTGGTGGGTGTCCATCTAGGACCCCATTCAAACCCACAGTGGCCTGGTCTCAGCTAGCTGAGGATAGTTGCAAGCAGGCATTTCAACATCGCTTGCAGATGGGGTTAGCATCGTGCCCCCTCCTGATGCTGAGGGGAAATGGGTGAGGTTCAGGACTGTGGCTCATGCAGCTGCAACGGCTGCATTGGGTATATGGTCCAGACCTCCCCAGAGACCCTGGCTGAAGGAGGAGGTGTTCCCGCTGGTTGAGGGAAAACGACAGGCCCACTCCCGTCATCTACAACATCAAATGAGGAGGCTTACCGCAGCCTTGGCTCGGAGATTCGGAGAGCCGTACAAGGATGAGTGGTGGGTGCTGGTTGTTGAGGAGGTGGAATCTGCCTCAGTAGCCCACAATCACAAATCACTATTTAATTCCATCCACAAAGTTAATTGCAGCACCTCACCTATCACCATTCTTAAGGAAAAGAATGGTAATCTGATCTCCCATCCCCAGGAACAGGTCTGCAGGGTTGCACAGCATTTTTGTGAGATCTTGGGGGGGGGACATTCCCTCAGCCCAGACAACATCATGGGGGAAGGCGGGGACGACCCTGCCTCAAATATTAGAAGAAGTAGCCACCCCTTCTAAATGGTCGGCTGAGGTGCCATCTGTGGAGGAAGTGCGAGGGGTGATCCGAAGTCGGAGACCAGGAAAAGCGGCAGGCAGAGACGATTTCCGATGCGAAATGCTGAGGGAGGATGGCATCTGTGTGCAAACTGCCCTACATGACAGCATCACTACTGTCTGGACCACAGGATGGGTTCAGTATGATTGGAAGGATGACCTTGTGGTCCCCCCTCTTTAAGAGGAACATCTCTCTTCTCAGTGTGTTGGGAAATGTCCTGGTCAGGATTATTCAACATTGTCTTGCCAGGCACGCTGAGGAGAACCCCAATGTGGTTTAAAACCAGGGCAGTCCTTCATGGATGCCATGTTCTTTGTACGTCTGCTACAGCAGAGGTGTAGGGGATTCCAACAAGACCTACATCTCTGCTTTATTGACCTGGTCAAGGACTATGATACCATGAACAGGCAATGGCTGTGGGCAGTTTTTCATGCTTTTGGAGTCCCTGATTCTCTGCTCACAATCATTAAGAACTTTCATAATGGTGGGAAGTCCCGGGTAAAGCTGCATGGCCAGGAGTCAGAGCCATTTCCTGTTCACCTTGGGGTGTGACAGGGATGTCCTCTGGATCCCACATTATTTATCATCATCTTTGACCACATAGTTCAAGAAGCTTTCCATGGTTGTACCAGAGGAATTTCCATCTGGTACAGATACAACGGGAGCCTGATCGATGCCTGGGTGTGGTCGAGGGATTGCTCCCTATTGGTCAACCATGTTATGCATGCTGATGATCTGGTGATTGCTGCTCACTCAGAGGAGTTGGAGGCGCTGCTGCTGAACCTGGAGTGTTCCACGAAGAAGTGGGGTCTTATCATCAGCCCCACCAAAACTAAGCACCTACCTGGGTATTTTGTGCAAACCAAACTCTCCACCCCCTCAGCTCCCCATTGGTGATGGAGCAGTTGTGGAGAGAGTGTCCCATACCTGGGCAGTGTGCTTATGACCAGCTCCGGTTTAACAGCAGAGGTCTCACTCCGAATCAGTCGGGCGGCATTATCTTTTCATCGGCTGCGCAATGTTATGTAGAAGCTACGTGGTCTGTCACTCCACACGAAGCTTTCGGGTCTTCTCAGCCACAGTCATGCCCTCCCTTCTCTATGCTTGTGAAACATTGACCCTTCTAATGGAACATCTGCGCTGGTTAGAAACATTCAGGCTGGCATGCCTACGATTCATCCTGGGTTTAACCAGGCAGGAAAGATTTGGACACATTCCGATCAGTGAACTCTTCTGGCAGGCAAGGTTGCGTTGGCTGGGTAATATAGCCCGCATGCACAGCCACACGCATGCACACAAAGACAAAAGTGGAGTAGGCTCGTCTTCAGACACACACACGCACACATACACACACATACAAACACATACACACAGTAAATAAGTCATAAAATAAACTTAAAATGAAGAAAACGAACAATAGAAACATGGGGGTTAAGAGATAGTTCTAAGCATAGAAAACGAACAATTACGTAATGCAACAAAACGAAAATAATTGTGTAACACTACAAAAAATTCCATTTACCTTCATCCTGATGAAGCCTGGGCTCAGTGACAGCGGCACAGTATTCACCGGCAACCTCACCACGCTGCACTATTTGTGCTTGGGTAACTAATGCAAACATTTCCGCATATAGATTTTTTTACTTGCTTAACGGAAGCATTTCCGTAGAGTCGAATTTCTGTAAGTCGGGTCTTCCGTAACCCGAGAACTACTTTTATATTTGCATACAGGAAAACCTGGCTGGACTCGGTTTTATCAAACGCATGTTTCGGCCATACACATTTTACTGAATGAGGTCTGTTCTCCGGCACTTGGGGGGTATGTTGAGGCTATATGCGGTTTGATGCTGCCAAGATTCTCATCTCCACGTTGAAAACTAGTGCGTGTTCCGCTCGTAATGTACGGTGCAGTAGAGACTGCGGATGAAAATATCGACGCCATCTTCCCTCCCCGACACTCTCATGCCATCTCACTCTTTAATCATGGCCCCTTAGCGCAAGATGATTGGTGGTGATTGTAGTAAAAAAAATTGAGAAAAGTTACGACTTTAGTACAAATAGTGCAGATAGGCTCGTGAAAGGTGAGCGCTACGTCCGTTGAAAGCTACACTGATGTGAATGAATTGACTATGAGAACGATTTATTGACCATGTTTTTTTCTGAATGTTCTTTGTGTGATGATGTAACACATCCTCAACAAGCTCATGCATAACGCCCATGCTCACATACATTGCCGCATGCATGTAGCCGTCCGCTCGTTGAGGACGTTAGTCATATAGACGCCTAGAAGACAAATCATTAACATTCAAGTAACAGTGTTGGGAGCGAGATTTGGGCATGAGTGTCGTGGTGCGGCAAAACCAATGGTGATGGTGTTTTGTGTTGAGGTGACATGGAAAGAGTGTACACACACACACAACAAACGGAGAGTGACTCGGTTTCCTTTATTACAATACCAAGGGCGGAAATGTTGTAGAATTTTCTAAACAAAGGGGGAAGGGGGGGTGGTCATTTCGGACCCGAGGAAGGCAACCCTATATTTCCCATGATCTATAATTATTGTTGTAACTTGCTGATGTGCCCCTACTGGTCATCTGTGAAAAAAGCTTCATGGTTCTTAAGATTCCTCCAGGATAAATAATAATCATTCTCAGAAAGATTCAGATTTGTCAAACGCGTTTTTGCCCAACACAGGATTTTCCGGGAATGTAACCCCCTCGTCCGGCGAGGTTTTCCTGTACTTTTGTTATTCAAGTCCCAAATAACCTCAGAATTGGACATCTATTTTGTTAAATGTATACTTAACCTATTTTATTTTGTGAATATAATTTGGCATTTTCTTTGGAAGCATTTTACGGTTGGCTCTCTGTCTCCCTGTGGTCTGTGCAGCTGGCAGTATATTTCTGCACAGGTGTGCTGGTGGATGAGGCTCTCTTCCGACATTATGCCCTCAACGTGCCACTCTACACGCACTTCACATCTCCGATCCGCCGCTACGCTGACCTGATTGTACATCGCCTGTTGGCGCAAGCCATTGGTACGTGCATCTGGTCTTTGCAATTATCCATACACCGCCTGTTAATGTTGCATATTTGTTATCAGTAATTTCATACATAACCGAATTTTCCAGGATAAAACATGTTCCGCACTCGGTGTATGTTGCATTAAAGTAAACCCTTTATATGTGTGGGGGATACATTCCTGGAGAATGGTGCGAATATTACATTTTTAAATCCTCAAATATTAATACTTAAAGCTTTTGAGCAAAATTTTATTATAAAACCCGTGAATATTAAAGAGTTACTGTATAACGCTTTGCTGCCTTTGAAGCACTTTAAAATAGGTTTGTATTAATATTTTTATTAATATTTTAAGTCGAAATATAATCGTGAATGGGAAATTGGTGTCATCGTCTTGAAATGTGCCACTGCAACCATTTTCTAGCAGCTTGGAGGTGAAAACTTTGAGGCCAAGGCTTAAAAAGAGAAATGTTTTAAAATGTGCCCCCCCTCACCCACCCAGTCATTGGGGACTCAAAATAAAAAAAAAATGTTTTTGGAGTTTGTTATAGTGGGGCCTACAATTAAAATAAAGCCTTTACATGTTTATAGTTATAACATAACTTGACAATATTTATGCCAAATTTAAGCTTTCAATCCCAGAGCATCATGAGAATTTACATCAGTCATTAGGTCGTCACCAGTGATATATGATGTTACATTTTAGGCCAATGGCATTATATTGTAGAAATACATTTTCTATAATGTGCAGACAATTTCAGTACTAATTACAATTTTTTAAAACATTTTAGTGACTTGGGTGTTATATATCAACATGACCAAACAGAATTGCGCATGTCGTACGATTATAGGTTGTGGAGATGTCGTGAATCATCAGCCTGCGGAGGAGGTGCAGAAACAAGCGAGCCACTGTAATGACAAGAAACTGGCTTCAAAAAAAGTCCAGGAGCTCAGTTCAGAGATGTTCTTTTCTGTTTTTGTCCGTGTAAGTATTGCATTTTTCAGAGGTATACATTTACAATTGGAAATTATATTTTTAAAGATTACAGTACAGTTTTTGAAGCATTTTTTAATTCTTACAAGCGCATACATTTTATGGTTTGGGTCGTATGCAGTGTATAGCAGTCAACTTCCAAATGTTATAAATCAAAATTCAAAGTGATTTCCTCCTCAAATGAGCATCGAGGCAGTGCGCATTTCTTCTTAACACGTAGGCTTTCGTGACCAATATCATCCACAATAGAGGTTTTTGGGTTAGATCGCATAAATATATAAATGTGTCATTAAAACCTGCCACTACCCGACATCCAACTAGTAAGGGTTGTCACGTGAACAGAACACGCCAATTCGTCACTAGTACAGCACACCGGTGTCTTGGAGAGCCAAGCCACAACATTTACAATCGGAGTACGGCGTTTCGCCAGTAATTACAACTAGCTTCATCAGGCGACAGCCAGATTTGTGGAGAAGTCTTCCTGTTTCGTTCCTGAAATAGAGGCGTAGATGTAGTGACCACGCTTCTGTGCTCTTGGGGGGGGGGGGGATTACTGAGGCAAAGTACATTATGGATGCACATTATGCGAGCCCTTTGAACTTGTCCTTCCTGTCTATTGTGTTTATTTAAATAGCCCTACCAACATTGAAGTACACTACCCTTTGTAGGCATGCATTTAAATAATGTATTAATTGATTATTCGCTTCTACGCAGCACCAAAGGCGGTAGCTATCCAAACGGTAAAAGTTATTTTGATTTCTTTCAATTTCGATAGATTATTTAATTAGTCTTGACCAGTAGTAGCTAGTTTCGTACAAAACTTCAATATTATCAAAATCAATTGAGTGTCCTTGTTGGCATGCGTGTTCTGGTACTGCTGATAGTTGTATTTGGGAGAATTTAATATTTCTCTGATGTTATTTTAGTCTCGTGCTGATCATTCTTCCTGTTTGCCCAACATAACATTTACCATACGTGCAGTTAATCCTGTACACCACTGGCTCGGCTCATTTGAGCAGGAAATTGCTTTGCCTTATGTTTGTGTAATACGTGTTTGAATTTTTGATGCAAATCTTAATTAAAGGAATGTATCTTCTACAGGAGAGCGGTCCTTTGGAAACAGAAGCCATGGTTATGGGAGTTCTGGACCAGGCATTTGATGTTTTATCACTGACATTTGGTGTTCAAAAGCGAGTTTATTGCAATGTAAGTAATCTCTTGACTAATAAATTAACTGCCCATGTCGGCTTGTGTTAGTTTGGCTTGTATGCATTTCTTCCTGCTATCTGAGAGCAATTAACTCTACAATCATACACAGATGGGGTTTTGCGGTAATTTAGGAATGCACTCAAAATAAAATGACACTGCCAGAAAGAGTGCATGACGAGCAATGTAAGTCGATAGTTTATGGATTAAAGTTTTCCTTGTGGATCGGGGCATCCTCGCAAAGTTTACTTTTGTTTTTCAAGGACCCTTTTTGGATCCAATGTTGTCTTTATTTCTAGCATTTCTAATTGCCCCGCTAGGCCGACACTCGCATGCAACAAATCAGGTTTGTACAGAACGATCGGGGATCTTTTACTTGTTTGTGAAAATGTCGCTTGGAGCACACTGTCACGGTGTGAGGATTCATTTTATTCTCACTCGGGCTCAGTGGCACGTGCATTCGTCACAGCCAATATGCCACCAAGCCCAGCCCATAGTGTACTGCAACCGATATTTATTTTGTTAAGCGGTCATCTCAAACCAAACCACATAGGACAAAGTGTACATTTTACATAGAATGCTTTGTGGTGTGAAATGTATCAGTTATATAAAGATTATTATATTTTTTGTTCCACGTGTTTACTCGGGAAAGCCTTTTTTCACTAGGCTCCTGCCAAGCTTTCACAGTAGGGGGGCGATGTTGCTACGTGTCATCCCAATTGTGTAATTTGCAGGTTTCAGCATTTGGATTTTTGAATATTACCTGTTACATTATATGTTTTTAGTGGTGAGAAAAACCTGGAGAACCCAGAGGAAATTATGTTATAGACCTTGCAAATACAGTGTCGTGTTTTCCATTGACCACCCTTGGGTTCCATATTGTTTATCTTGGGCATTTTTTTTATTTAACTAAACTTTTTATTTTACCAGTTAAGGTCCACTGGGTTATATATCTCTTTTTCAGAAGCCACTTGGCCATAAATGATAGCTCAACAAAGTGACTTATGTGGAAATCTATCGCAGTCAAATACTCTAAACACATGTTTATAAATGTGGAGGGAAAACCCAGAGGACCCAGAGGAAAATCTTCACGACCACGGGGAGAACATGCAAATTGCAAATAAACAGGAATCAGGGTCGAGACCGAATCCACCACCTCCTGTATACTAGGCGAGGTAGTTAACATCTCCATAGAGGTTGTTCACAATTGATTTGTATCGGCCTGATTGTAATCCTTAGAAGAGTCAAATCCCTGACATGGAAATATACTGCTGGATGAAGTCATCCACATGCCATGTTGGTCATGAGGGTTCCTTGACCATACTTTACCACTCAAGTCATGCCCCATTACAGAGGCTGATCTTCACTCCACTGATACCAATCATTCGCAAGTCCACTCATCTGCAGTCCATCTGTACCATATGAAGCCCTTATCGTTGGTAGTTCATGCTTGTTACCTATTTAGCACCCAATATCCAAACAAGCATAATCAGCTTGGGCATGGAGTGGCTGGTTGTATAGACCACAAGTATATATACAAATTTGGAATTCCACACATTTATTGTAGCCATGACACTACTTGGCTGCAATTAGTCATAGATTCAATGTATATATTTTATTTAGTTTTGTTTTCCAAACTAAGACCATTTAAATTTTGAACTTAAAAACAATTTGGTTGTGTGTTTCTTCATGAAAAACTTCAGGTCTTGAAGAACCACCTGGTTTGATGCAATTAATTTTAGCCTGGAATTTGACACACTTGCCGTTTTTTTTTACAGGCTCTGCCCTTACGAACGTTTCATTTCACCAAACAAGGAAGGCAGCCAAAATTGACACTTGTTTGGGAACCAAAGTCACCAGAGCAGCAGCCAATCCAACAGGTGAGGATTCTCTTCATGCGTATTGCTGACAAGTTGGATATTGTTGTAGACGATTTGCCTCAGTTTTTTGGAAAGCATACACGGTACTTAAAATATAGCAACATCTTGATTTAAAGCTTTCATGACCGCAGTAATTCATACTCTTTGGTTCTTTTGGTAAAATCACGTAGATAGAAAAATAAATAATAGATCACGACATTTCGATCGCAGCAACAAGCAATCGTCTTCAGGTGAGAAAGAGAAACAAGCCGTTGTGACGGGGCATTATATAGATCCGAAAGGGGGGGGGGGGGCTGCCGTAAGGGGCGAGAGAGTGGGGGTGAAATTCAAAGAGGGAACGAGGTGAGAGAGAGAAAAGAAGATCAGACTTAGCAAACTTAGAAATGTAATGCAACTCAGAGAGTCAGCAAACACACCAGTTAACACTTTACCTGGTTGAACACATCCTTCCAAAGATTGCTAAATTTGCATCCATCTCGGTTGAAGTCATGTCTGAGTTGTGTGGAAATCCTACCCGTAGAGGCGGTTCAATCCTGATTTAAAGCTTTTGTGACTGCAGGAATTCATACTCTTTGGTTCTTTCGGTAAAGTCACGTAGTTAGAAATGATAGAAAAACATTTCTATCTACGTGACTTTCCCGAAAGAACCAAAGAGTATTTTGCAACATCTTTCACGTGCATATGTAATGTAGCTCTCAGAGACACCGTCTTGTTCAGTTATATGTAAATTTATTATGAATGAAGTCCGCCGACTCACTGATAACTTAACGAGTAACCGCGAGTGACTATATACACTTGGGTAACTGAGATAGCTGTATTCTGAGACAACATAACTCTAGCCTTCCAAGACTACAAGGTGCACACTCCAGGATGATGAAGACGACCCGCTCTAAGGTGACGACGGCGACGGCAATGCCGGCTCTTATCCCCCTCACGACCCGGCCACGCCCCTATTCCCCGAACCCTCTCTCACCGCACCTGGCCCTGTCTGACTCTGCCCTTGTTACAATTTACGACCGTTAGGTCCGTGCTTCCCCTCACTTGATCCTGTTAACGCTTGTCCCAGCAACCACTTAGGTCCCACATTACGGGGAGCCGTACTGTCCCTACATCACCCCGTACTGTCATTACACATATATCTCTATATATATAAAAGGGAAATTTGTCATTATGTGTGTCTGTTCAAAATGTTTAGCGTACTTCCGGACTGTACACCATGCAAAAATTCTAAAAATATACTTTTTTTTTTGGGCGGCGGGGGTGCTCAATAATGACTTTTTTTTGCACGGCAAGTGAGCTGTGACGTCACATCTATCACGTGACCCGTGCGTGCGGAAGCGTAACGCATTGTAGTGTAGTGGTTAGCGCGCTGTGCTACGAACCCAGCGACCCAAGTTCGATTCCTGCTCACGGCCACCACCAGTGACAATTATTTGAACCGGTCCTGGGCCTCCCCTAGGTCGACTCAGCCTCAAACGAGTAGCTGGTGTGCTATGTGAACATCGCCACTGGGGGGACAAAGGCGGCCGGGCGTGATGCTGGGCGGCCGGGCGTGATGCTGGCCACCCACCGCCTCGTGTGCCTTGCCGGCCTTCATAGGTGCTCGCTAACAGCACTTGCCCCCTACAGTCTCACAGGTTACACGGGGGATCTTTGTCTTTATCTTGTGTGTGGGGGGGGCAGCAACTGCGTAGCGATTCGCGCACTGTGCTACGAACCCGGCTTCCCGAGTTAGATTCCCGCTCATGGCCACCACCACTCACGCTCACGGCCACCACCGGTGGCGATTATTTGAACCGGTCCTGGGCCTCTCCTAGGTCGACTCAGCCTCTAACGAGTAATTGATTTGGTGTGTGAACATCGCCACTGGGGGGACAAAGGCGGCCGGGCATGGTGAATCCAAGTCCCGGGCGAAGCCAGGTAGTAAAGCTAGTTAATATATAAATACACTAACCTTGTTTCTAAGTTGCAAATGCTGGTAAAAAACGAATGGCTTAATTTAGCCTTTCTGGCATTAATACAAAAACTAAGATGTTCAAACACCGAAGAGACACCTATTACAAGACATCAACTCTGCATTGACCACACATACTTGTGGTAAAACATGCAAACTAATATGCTTTGGTAATTTATGTATTATCCTTGAAACTGATTCGCCTATACCAGTATGAGTCTATTTTTTGGCTTTATCTCACCAGTGCTATAGACCATAGAATGGCAACAATTAAACGGAACTTTTTATTTTACCAGGTAAAGCACACTGAGCTATATAGCACCTCTTATTAGTTCCACACCTCTGATTTTCGCACCATTCGTAGTCAACTGCTAATCGGAGGTGTAAAATCTATATGTAACTTTTTATGCACTGTGTTAAATCGGACCTGGATCTTGTGTTTGTTCAAGATTTTGGAAATATTTTTGGTTATCCCTGCTATGTAAGGCAAGGTGGTGGTTTTGATTGGATCTTCAGATGGCTCCTTCCTCACGGTTGTGGTGATGGCTTTGCGGATTGTGTGGTCAGAATATCCATTCGCCTTGAGATCCTGGTGTACGTGTTTGAGTTCACTGATCAGGTGTTCATGGTCAGAGATACATTGAACTCTATGGTGTAGAGTTTTGATGAGGCAATTCTTCTGAGATGAATGGTGGTGGGAATCAGGTTTTAGGTAGGCGTCAGTATGGGTTACTTTCCTGTAGACAGTGGCTCATTGAGCCATCTGGTCTCTTTTTGATGAAGACATCCAAGAAAGATAGCATGCCATTCTTTTCTATCTCCATCGTGAATTTGATTGCTGGGTGTATGGAATTGATGTGGTTGAGGAATTGTTTCAGAGCCGGTCGGCCATATGGGCAGATGACGAACGTGTCATCCATGTACCTCTTACACAAGGACGGGCATAGAGTGGATGCCTGGATGGCGTCCGTCTCAAATTTTGCCATGCAAATGTTGACCACAACCGGAGATAAGGGAGAATCCATTGGGGTGCCTTCAATTTGTTTGTAGAATGTTCCATTCCAGGTGAAGTATGTATTGGTGAGGCAGTGTTTCACCAGGGCTGGTACATCAGCATTCAGTCCTTGTTGTTCCAAATCTTCAATTATTGCAATGATATCGGACACAGGAACTTTGGTGAACAATGAGACTACATCAAAACTAACAAGCAAATCACCTGGGGACAGTGAGATGTCTTTAATTGATGATACCAGGTGAGCTGAGTACAGAAGAGGTGGTCTTACCAGTGAATGCCTGCAAGGTCTCAGACAGATATCGGGCCAGTTTGTGTGTGGGTGAGCCAATGGTGGAGACGATGGGATGAAGGGGTGTACCTTCTTTATGGATTTTTGGTAAGCCATATTGTCTGGGTGGTCTAGTAGCAGAAGATTTTAAGGAAAACCGTTTGGTCTGTTCAATTAGTGAAGCTGAATCAGTGATGATACTGTTCGTTTTTGTAACGAGGCAGTTGGTGGGATCTCTTTTAATTTTTATGTAGCTCCCATCATTAAATGGGTTCTGAATTTTGTTATTGTACGCGTTTTTGTCCATGATGGCCGTGGCATTGGTCTTGTAGGCTGAGAGGATGATGATATCTTCCCTCTTTTTTATTGAGATAACTCAAAGCGCTCCTCCTTACTGATGTTGCTGACTGGTATCTTCGCGCTTTTGAGGGTTGCAGCGATTTCAGATCTTGTCACCTCAAGGTTCCCACAAAAAAAAAAAAATTACGCAGGCGTTACATTGTGCGACATCGGGATAAATGTAATTATTAACAGGTTTAATTCTATTTGGGTAATGAAACCTATTCATGATCTGATGTCCAAAACCTAAAATAAGATGAACATGTAAGGATCATGTAAAATGTTACAATAACTGTTTTCTCTTTTTCAGGAAATAACCATCTTCACCATGGTCGATGCAGTGTTAACTGCAGACAAAGTTCCTCTCAAGTACTCGGCGACGATTAGATGCCCACACGGAGTGGAGTGAGCCTTGCACTGCAGGAAAAAAAACAGGTCGCAAACACATTAGTAATTCGGTCTCACAGCACACATGTGAATTGCGCATACAAAAGCCTTGTCCAGATCACCAGCTCAAAAATAACTGTGAAAGCATGACCATTTTGTCATTTAGACCACCAACTGAAAGAGTTGAAAAAATATGGCCACCCCACCAGACAGCAGTGAAATAAAGACACATGCAAACCGGTTTCATCCTCAGGAGGGCTCATCAATACAGCACTGTCATCAATGTTTACTGATGCAAAGTCTGCCTCTGGAAACCATATATGTGGAATCCCTACTTACACACGTCAGGGCCCATTAGACATAACCCATCTGTATAATTAATAGGTTATATTGAGAGGGCTGTTACCTTTACATTATGGGGACTCATTAACTTGCCTAATCGCAACAATAATTCAAATGTAGAACAGAAAACAATTTTAGACAAAGGCTTCTCGTGGACAAACAAAATAATGGTAACATTTTATATTTTAGTGCTAAGATGTGTATGATTTTTTAAAAAACATTTTAGAAATGTTTTTGATGAATCACTTTTAGGTTATATTAGGTAAGTATTTGTTCCAAGGACCTCCTTTAGCTATATACATGGTATTTTTGTTGAATAGATGCTCAGAGTAATAAAAAAATAAGTGAATATAGGTAGATTTGGTAAAAAAAAATCTAATTGTTATTGTTGATATTTGTGAATTCCTTTTTATGTAATAGGTAGCTGTTGTGCACCCTGAATACAGAGGAAAACAGGTCACCGCTTAAACCCGTAGATGAGAGCAGTTTGTTGTGTGTGGTGTTAATGTAAAAAAGTCAGCTTTGCTATGCATGTCGCGCCATTTCCAAGAATCATTGGTAGCCTTTTCATAAATTTTACCTCTATGTAATGTGTATTTCAGAGTTGTACATTATTTTACAGTATTCCAATGTACTAGAATACCATGACATAATCTGTTTAGCACTACGTGGACATGTGCTGCAATCATAATTGAAAACATACAGATAATGTACACGGTGGCTCTTTGAGTTTTAGTTGCTTAATTACAGTAATTTTAAAACATTATTTATACTTCATACAATGTGTTATTTTTAGTTTTCCCGTTTTATGAAGTAATATTGTGAATGAGGCGTGTCTATTATCTTAATGTTTAATTCTACGACATTCTGTACGTGAAATTAAGATTAAAACAATGCATTGTCTGATTTTTTAAGGTTCTTTTTCTAAATTCTCATAAATTGTGGTATCAAGGTCATGTCCGAAGACATTTTCGTGTGGAACTTGCACCGCGCAGTGCATTAATCACCTATCGGCAACGGTTCTGGAAGATGACAATTGTTACAATTATAATTTGGGTTTAAATAGCATGTAAAATTGTAAATGATGCATCTGCATCTTAAGAACTGAATGTTGCGGACATTTTTTTTATTTAAACAGTTTCTAATGATACCAGTTCACTTTATCTGAATCTAGTATCACTTCCATATTAATGTTTTCTGTGTATTTGTAAAGGTAGCTTAGTTTGAGAAATATGTATGTTGAACTTTTTTCACACCGTACGTAGCCAATCGTGCTAATCGGAGCATTTTGATCAACTTCAGGATAAAACAAGCTATTTTATAAGTCATTATCTACATTTGGTGTCAGCCAGACACTAAATCAATAGTAAATCAGGGCAAGTTTTATTTCAATAAATATGCAGGTGAACTCAATCTTTAGGTGTGAAAATACGACGTTTAAATTATCTATGTCCCCGTCTCTTTTTGAAATGCTACAGTGCAGTATAAACAACAAATGGAAATTAATATAAATAAATAAATAACCATATATTTGCTGCCACGCCTTTGCAGACGTGCCTAAAGAAGGTAGTTTAATTCAGAGTAAGTGGTACCTGCTTGTTCAGGCACGTAGAACCAGAATGTTTTGAAATAGTATTTGCATCGTTCCTCTGCCAACATACATTGGTTTTCAAACAACATTGACAATGATGGTTTTGTGTACAATTCTCCAGATTTTTTAAACAAGAAATATAATGTACAATTTTATACAATGAGAAATGCGTTCATATCATGACACTGCCAAGTGTGAGAGTAGTTCAGGGAAGTTCCTCACCCACGCTAAAGTGAATGCACTTGGATAAGCAAAGTCGCACCATCTCGTTATCCCCAAAATGACTACCCACAAACCCAGACGTGGCTGAGGGTTAATATTCCATGCGGCGCTTCCTAGTCATGAAAAAACACTGAGGATAGAAACATTTCTATTTAAAACTTTCATGACGGCAGGGATTCATATTCTTGGTTGTTTCGGTAAAGTCACGTAGAAGGGAAAAAACATTTATTTTATTTTATTGTTTTTTCCCTTCTACGTGATTTTACCAAAAGAACCAAGGATAGAAACAATGTTCACCTTATCCTCTTCACTCACGTCCCTCCACCCCATTACCCCCGCCCCCCCCATCCTCATTCTCCTTATTTCCACATCGCCCTTTCCCAGCTTAATCTCTCTTGCCACTCCCTAATCCGCTCTCTCTCACTGCCTGTCATGATCCCTCGTCATCCTCTTTCCATTTTGTTCTCCCTCCGCTCCATTTCATGTCCTTTCATTCTCTCCCTGCCCCTCTCCTCTCCGTTTCTTCCTCCCTCTTATCTCCCTCATCTCCTTCCTCTCTCATCTCCCTCGACCTCTTTCCCTACGTCACCTCCCACATGAGTGGTGAGTGATATCAGAAAAGACTGTGATGCCCCTTTCACTAAACTGCAGCGACCAATGTAGGGATGTATGGTCAACAACCCCATGACTAGACACGTAGGATTCCCGCAAGATGGCGATGCTACGGTATATACCTTGCGGTACAAGATTTGCGAGCAACGTAGATTGTTAAAACATCGTCATATTACAACTATCATTGCTCATTTAACTTTACAAAATGTGTTATTACCTGACACAATGTGTATGAAATACTAATTCAAGTTAAAAATGTGTATATGTAAAGAAAATGCTGGTACGCGTTAAATTAGTATTTTGGTAAAACAAATCTGAGTAATTAATAGTCAATTATGATAATAGTCAATTATCATCGTTCAAACTGATTTGGTTATGGAATCACCTCACGTAAAACGACAGCATGTGAATTACAAGTTTGGGAGATGGCGGTGCTAATGGTACAGCGTTCGTGGCTCCTGTTGAGGGAGCTGATATTTTATAACGGAGCTTTTCCTGCAGAATTCGAAGCACAAACATAACTCGATAAACATGTGACACAGTAAGGCAAAATGATACTATAACCAGTTTCGCAATCTCCAAATTGTGACATTTTATATCATATCATGAAAGTGATGTCGTAGGAGGGTTTTGTTCAGCAGTGGATTGACAGGCTGCATCGCGTGAAGTTCTAAAGGCTCTACCAAGACGTGCTTCAAATCAGATAGTCAAGCTCGATTTCATTCAATACACAGGGCAAACATACATCATCAGATGTAAACACGTCAATACGTTTGAAAGATGCCTGTCGCAGTCTTTTTTATTGAAATGCTGCAGTGCAGTATGAGTGAAAATAAAATGTATGAACACAAATAAATAATCAAAGATTTCCTGCCACACCTTTGAACGCAGACACTGGGGGAGATGTGGTTTTAACGCGAGTGTGGTAATGGAACAGCCCTGTTCAGGCCTGTTTAGATGCATCATCTTCTGAAATAATGTTTGCATCATTATGTTCGCACATGCTGGTTTTAAAGTGACAGCAGTGGTCGTTTAGAGGCTAAGTCTTCGCCTATTTTATTTAAAAGAGAGGTTTTACAATTGCAGTGTGCATGTGCCCAGTGAAACCAGTCCATGATGAGATGGGAGTACTTGGTGGATAAGAAAATCATGTAGATGATAAGTTGTAATCATGCTATCCACAAATGTTATGTGGACGAATGTGTCATGTTACTCGTCTTAATCTTAAAAATCACAAAGGATAGGAAGATGCAGAACGCGATGCGGTGTCGTTGGGGCTTCGAGCCCCTGGCTGGGTCCACATGCTGGGGGCCGTGGTGCTGGGCGAGACATCCCAGCAGGGACGTCTGCTCTAGTGCACTTCGGGGACCTTGAGTCACGCACGGCAGCATGGACGATAGACGCAGGGTGATTCTCGCATAGAAAAACAAATGTAAGAGTAGATGACATCAGCAAGCTTAATTATTGTTATTGAGATAAGAGCAGTGAGCTTTGATCTCTCTCCACAAGTAAGGTGCGGTGAAGCAGCCCCGTTCTTGCACCTCGCAGTTGCACGGACTGGTGCCTGCGTGACTCAGGTGTTTACGTTGAATCCGGTGCAGTGACAGGCGTGTGGCACAGGCGGTGTGTCTGGCATGAGTCACTATGGGAGGAAAACCTGAAGGTCACCAATATGGAACGGGGTGGCATACAAACTCCACACAGATAGGCAGAGGTGGGACAAAGTCATTGTTATGCAAGTCCAAGTCGAGTCGCAAGTCATCAAATTCATGACTCGAGTCTGACTCGAGTCCAAGTCACATGACTCGAGTCCACACCTCTGCAGATAGGTGCCCAAGTCGGGAAATGAACCCAGGACCTTGCTGAGTACGCTGAGCAGAACCCTCGTCACCGACAAGGAGTACCAGAAATAAGGGCGTTAGAGGGAGTTTTCATTAATTGGGAAGCTTCTTGGCCATAGACACTGCATAGGCCTGGAATTTGCGGCGTGTGACAAATTCATGGTGGTAGGCAATTGTACATTGCATGCAATTTAATTCTATACAATTTAACCCTTTATACAGTCCAGATGGGATCACTCGCTGTAATTAAGGTCTGTGGAATGGCACCCAATCCCCGGCACTAGGTAACGCTGTAGCGTGGGCCATGATCAAATTCCCACATACATAATACTTTAACAAATTTAATACAGAATTTATCAAATACTCTTTGGTTCTTTCGGTAAAGTCAGGTAGGTACAAAATAAATTAATTATATATTCACGTCCCGTGCAAAGATTGTATCCATTGTTGGCCTTCCCTGTCTGAATCCAAACTGGCTCTTGCCAATATCCACCAGCTTCCTCAGTCTCCTTTGTATGATCCTTTCCCAAAGTTTCATGGTGTGACTCATCAATGATATTCATCTGTCGTTCCCACACTCTTGTACCTCACATTCCTGCGGAGGGAGCTGGTAGGAACGTTGGGTTGCTCGGTCAATGGCCAGGGTCAACGGCGGCGTGGTGTATTCCGCAAATATGGCCGACTGTGAGGGCGGGCACAAGCCGGCGTGAGTAGGTTAAACGTTGAGTTTTATAAGGGCACCACGGGGTGACCAGCTCCTCCCCACCCCTCCCACCCCCCACCCAGCCCCACCCTCCCCTCCTAGCCCCTCCCCACCCGCCCCTCTCCACCCAGCCCCTCCTCACTCTGCCCTATCCACCCAGCCCCACCCCTCCCATTTTTAGATGCACGACGGATGGACGGACGGACACAATAATCCCCTGTGGGCTGGTGGAACCAGGTGGTTCCTACCAGTAAAATGGGAACCAATGTACTATCTCTCCATGCATCTGGCATTGCCTTCTCCATCCAGATTATACAAAACAGCCCCATCAGTATTTCAACACCGTTCTCCCATTCATTTAAACACATTGGAATCTCGTCTGGCTCCACTGCCTTATGATGTCCCATGCTTACCAGAGCCTCCACCACCTTTTCTTTGGCTATAGTATCTGCAACTACTTCAATTCTTTTGTGTGGGTTTTGCAAATTCAGCAACTTTGCAAAGTACTCTTTCCATCTATCTTTAACCTCTATCTCATTCAAGATTGTTCGTCCTTCACTGTTCTTAACGAGATTCACGTGGTCGATGTCCATGGTCTTTCTCTCTCTGGCTCTTGCCAAACAGTATACCATCTTCTCGTCTTTTTTGTTGTCAAGCTACTAGTAGAGTTGTGCAAAAGCGGTTGTTTTTGCCATTGCTACCAATCACTTTGCCTCTTTTTTCGCTGCCAGGTATTCATCCAGATGGTCTTTCTCTCGTGTTCTACCTGTTCTTAAACTTGACCTTTTTCTCTCCTGTTGCCTTTTGTACTTCATCACTCCACCACCATGTTTCCTTCTGTTGCATCTGTCTTCCTTTACTCCCTCCCACTGGATTACCTGCTGCTCTCAGTATGAAAACTCGCCAGTTGTTCCCACATTTCATTCACGCTGCTCCTTGGCCTTAGACTTTTTTAAGTTCTTCATAGCTTGCCTGCAGAAGTTTTCTTTCTCATTGTTTAGTCGCCACCACTTTACCCTACTACAGTTATTTTGTCTCACCGTTCTCTTCCTAACTCCTTTCACGACGCAATCTGCCACGTACTCTCCAGGGATTACTTTGCAGTTCTTCACTCCTTTCAGGTGCTTCCTCCTCACCAAAATAAAAAAATCTATCTGGCTGTTCACCTCTCCACTCTGGTAGGTTTTCAGATGTCCCTCCTGCTTCTGGAAGTAGGGATTCACCACTGCAAGATCATTTGCCTGGGCCATTCGAAGAATATCCTCTCCCGTATTCCTACTGCCATATCCACATCCTCCATGGTTCCTTTCATGTCCGTCCTTACCTCTTCCCACTCTTCCATTTAAGTCTGCGCCCATCACCACTGCTTCATCTACCGGTAAGCTCTGAAACTCCTGGTCTAAGCTCTCTCAAAATGCATCCTCTTGTCCACTGCAGCCCATCCTGGGTAAATAAGTCATTCGTACAATACATCTCTGCCAAGAGCCGGTCAAACAAGTGTCCCTGCCTCAGACAAGCCTGTGGCAGGTGATCTCATTATTGACTTCCGAGCAAGGACAGCTTATTCCTCCACGATCAAGAGGAGTAACATGATTGTTCGACCCCTGACGAATTTGAACTTGCAACCATCTGATTTGGAGTCAAACAATCAAATCACAACAGCAACTGGTTGAGCAATTAAATGTACAGAAATGAAATATACTCATAAGATGTTTGGATGAATGAAGCCATGTTGAAATCGGTCAACTATTGTATTCGCTTACTTGTAACTCGTTTTTCAAGGAATACGAGACGTGAGGTTTTTATGGAAAATTCCCATACTTTAACAAACACTGAGCAAGCCCGCCTCATATCTCCAGAAAAGCCACACCCGTGTAAGTTTGTGATCTTGTGCCAAACTTACAGTACATTCCCTTTAGACAAAATGAGACATCTGTTTGGCGACCTATTTTAATAACTAGGGATATAACATCACCTTTATTTTAAACTGCATGCTTGAGATATAAAGTATGGCATTTTTACGTATCACTATAGTATATTTCTGTAACTTATCAAACTATTCTCATTTTAAAGTAATTTATATTGGTATTTGCGCCAAGTTTATAGCACAGGGCTAAAACGGAGGTGCTATGTTTCAGGCTGCAGTAGTTTCACAGTAAGGGCGCCATTGCCATGTCTGATCTAAATTGAGTCATTCACAGGTCATCTTTACGATTTGGCAAATTTCAACCATGTGCGAGTGAAGCAGATGGCGTGTATTTGATAGTTTATACACTTGCAGTAATATAAAACTGCAACGTGATTACATTGTATCACCGGATCAGTAAATGCAGCACCATAACAATTTGAATATGAAATAGACATGCATATTGTTAGGGATCATTAATATAAATGTATTTTCAGGATAGGATTTGACTGGTAGTGTTTGATTGCCATGTGATATTTTTATTAATTGCGTTGACAAAGCAAATGAAATAGAAGAAGGAAAGTGTGCAAAGAGGTGTGACGAGATGCTGATTGGGAATACCACTGAGGGACTGGAAGAGAAACACATGGCAAAGAGAACATATACAAAATAGGTGTATCTGTAATTCAGGAAAAGAAAGTGGAACCTCACTAAACACATCGTTGTGCGGGGTGGTGGCCTGTGGTCGAGACTACTGACGGAGTGGCCGCCAAAGGAGGGAAACGGCACCCAAGAGGACATCCGCCGCGGAGAGGGAATAAGGAATTGATTCCTTGTGCAGGACCCGTACGGGGCTCTTGATAAATTGTGATGGCTTGGGGAGGCCTTCATCCGACAGTAGATAGATCAAGGCAAATGATGCTGCCTCTGTGCCGTGCCTTTTCAACAAATATACCCACCGTCAACAAAGATTAGTTTATTAACTCTGCTGTATCCTCCCTCTTGGTATTGTAGGTTACTCGTGTGCATGCATACATGCATGTCTTGTCACCAATCCTACCACCACCTCTGTCGTCATCATTATATTGTGCAACTCGCAACACAGATCTCAATTCACAACCACCAAAAACATGCTTACAAAGGTATCCTCTACTGGAGAAAAATGCATATGAAAGCACTGATATAAATCGAAACATATAACACAAAAAGTACAAGTGTTTTATTATATAGAGTATCTTGTGTATCTAAGGGTAATAACCAAGACCAATGCAAATTATTCTGCTGGATTAAATACAAAGTGAGCCACAGCGAATGATTCGGGAATTGAGCGTGAGTCAAGGAGTTCATCTGACCCGGGGCTACGAGAGAAAAGCGATCCATCCGGCTTGATGCAAATTCCCGTGGCAGGTATAAAGTTGAGCAACTAATTAATAATAAACCAATTATATTATTATGTTTAATTTTTATTATTTCCCTTCTACGTGACTTTACCGAAAGAACCAAGAATATGAATCCAAGCAGTCACGAAAGCTTTAAATCGAAATAAAGCAATTCATAACGTGCGCAACATTTCACGGACATAGATGCCCAAACACTTGAGGCGCAGAGCCAAGCTCAGTGTCGCTATAAAGCCGGGAGAAAGAGGTGTGGGTCCTTTTATTTGCCTCTTCAAAGTCTGCGAAGGATGAACGATGCTGTTGCTGCCGCTGCTGCTGGTGTCAATGTGCAGCAGCGGCACGGCGGCTCTCGACACGGCTGGGGCTGCACCAGGAGGAACGACGCCCGGCGGTGGCAGTCCAGGGCACTCGGTGTAGAGACATGAGCTGAAGTTCAGGTGCCAGGAGTTGAGAGATTCAGTGGACACCGACACATTTGATTTCCTGTTGGATGTGTAGTGAGTTCAAGGAGACGTAGACGACGTAGTCGGAGGCACACTTATTTATTATAACTTTACACTCAACACAGGCCAATATATACAACACTTGAAGGGGTAACGGCCCCTTCACCCATCTAACAGGGAGAACCCCACTAACACTAGCCCGGCTAGCCTGCTCCCAGGTCCTCCACTCGAGAGCTAGGGGAGGCTAGCTGATCCAGCTCTGGCCAAGCTAGGATCTCGGCACCCTTAGCCAACCAGACCGGCTTTTACAAGAGCATCGGCTCTGGGCTCTCGGGACCACGCCACTGGCTTGCCCTGGTCGGTCCTTAAAAGGACAGCAAGCCAGGGGAGTCCCAGGGCCTATCTAGCCGGTATTCACTCTTCACTGGTTAAGCTGAATACTGAACCCCGAGCCCACCGGCTCTCCGCCTTATATAGCAACTCCCCCCCGAGGGGTGGGGCCGTGGGGGATCACAGCGCCGTTACAGCCCCCCAGGGCTAACCAATGCGGACGTGGATGTAGGCATCCTTACGCGTGCGGGCGTAACCACCCCTTCTGTGTTTTTTGTCCTCCCGCAACACCCCTACAGATGTACAAGTGACTAATGAAGGAACGACAACTTGAAGCAATGATGTGCGATATCTTACTATAAGCAGGGGAGTTAATCATCATGAGAAGTGAAATTAAACGGATATCACAAATATGAACAATGGAATAACCATTGAATTGGAGGATAATAGAGGACATAAAAAGCATTAGCCATAATCTGTCCACTGCTCGATGAGGCCTCGGTGCCATCACCAACCCTCTCGGTCCTGATGCATCGCTTCGAAGTGGCGTGCACACGCTCCGGTGTGTTCACTGCTTTGTCTGCCACGATTTCTCTCGACCACCTGTCATTTTTTTTTTTGCAGTGGTTCATGTTAATAAATACGGAGGGTTTGATTAAACAAAGTGGTTGTACTTATGTGCCCGTGCTTAATTCGTGTTTCGATTATTTACCTTCTCAAATAATTTGGTCATTCTAGATCTTAATCTGGTCATGTCTCGCACCCCCAGAAAGGGCATCTCGCACTCCCAGGGGGTGCGTGTACCCCAGGTTAAGAGCCACTGCCTTAAAGGACCATTCTCTGCCCAAACTCGCCGACTTTTTATGAGTTTCAACATGATGTGAATCTGTGTATGTTATCTAATCAACGTGTTCCTTTTTATGTCCCTCACTGTCATTCCACGTGTGTAAATCTTCACGCTTGTTTGCACAATTTTCAGTTCTTTGTTTCATATTCCTCCATAGTCTCTGTAATTCTAATCCACATGTCATACCAGGTAATGCGCATTTGTACACATGAAATGCCTCCGAGGATAAACGCAAATTTGAAATCACCACAGAATCCACTTAGGTGCAATGTTTTGGATTGTCACAGCCGTGCACTACATACAGCATGTGTATTGCGCTTGCCATTTTGAGGCTGGGTTTGAAGGTGGAATTAACGACACGGATCGATCCCGCCCATGTAAATGCATTTCGTATCCCTCGATTTGATATTTGAGCATGCCTGAACTGGAGACAAATCTAACAGTATAATTACGAAAATTACTTTCATAATTACACATGTAATACTTCAGTCACAAATCATAACAACAATGGTGTAATATTTTTGTTCTGAAGGTCAGAGAAACAAGCTGTTCCCACTATCTCATGTGTAAATCAGGCCATAGCAGAGAAGAAGTAAACACTGGAACAAACGCAAAAGTCTGGCTCAAATAATCCGAGCTCAAGTCGTCACCCTGCTCCCCTAATGGACAAGATGTTCTGGAATGGCATGCCCAGTCTAGTCTGCAATGTTGTGAGCAATATGACATTTGCTTCGGGCAGAGAGGTCATCCATTTATTTTCACCCAATGTTTCTAGGAAAGACAAGTGAGTGCTTTGCTCTCCGTGCGTGTCTTAATAATTGGAGTTATTTTCTGAGTTGTGTATCTTCAGACACACCGTCGCAGTCGAATGGTGTTTGGGTGTGTCCTGTGAATAGGTTGGTTGTGTGTCTTTTCTAGATGAAATTTGCGTTGTTCCTGCAGCTTTGTTTTGTCTTTAGTGTGGCCAAATATTATTTTTATTCATCAAATGTTTTGCTTTGTTTGGAATTTTTAGTGGCCTTGTTGTTGGACTCCCGGACCGCGATTCCAGATCGTTTAGCTCCACGGTCGTACTCGCCACTCGTGGAAACAGAGGTGGAAACGGTCCGATTCTGGCAGTCGGGAGACATGAACGTTTACCGACACCTTCAGCCTGCTGCTAAGTGCCGAAAATGGGCCAAATTTTCGCCTACTTCAGCCTCACGGGACCAACCGGGCTTGCGGCTTAAGGCCAGTAATCAGCAAGGATTATATATGTAACAAACAAAAGTTGTTCCTGGGTAGTAAGTGTTATTTTCCAATTGCTTTTGCCTCAAAAGTACAGAAAGTGGCTATTATTTCCCACAAACTTTGCTTTTGTGACCAGGACAGTGATATTTTGAAATGTATCTATTTTCAATGAGAAAACGTGTGCATTTGTGTCATTCCTTCACGTATGGTCCTGGTCACAAAAGCAAAGTTTTCGGGGACTAATATCCATTTTCTATACTTTTGAGGCATAAGCAATTAGAAAATAACACTTACTACCCAGGGACAAAAATCGTGTTACATGGTGAATAATGTTCCCGCCATTGGCAAAAGGTTCAATGCGATTGGCCTGTGGTGGCAGTTAAGCACAAAGCAAAGCATGCAGCGGAAGCTATGGAATCGTACACACGGCTATTCCTGAATCAGGGGGAATCCTGTGGCCACAGAGCAGCCTCGGCACACATAGGCCAAAATGATGGATGCGGTGAGGGCTTCATCCGGCGGTGGAGATATCTATCATGAAGGCGATGAGGTGGCCATCAGCATCCACTGCTGTTTGAAAGTCACAGTTCAAATTCCCCTTGGCCCTGCCCCAGCTACTTATTGGCTGCAAGCATTTTGCTTGTTTGTGCGGCCACATTGCAATTGCTGGGAAATTAACTTTGAAGAGTTTCACAACAACTTCCATATGCAAATGGCATCTTCCTATAATCCACGTTTTACAGATGTAACAATATATAACGATTTTACATGTATATGCACTTGCTTGAATGCCTCAGTAACTCAAAGCACCTTGCATGCCAGCTCACATATTTGAAGGGCACTTCCAGTGGCGGCTGACCCTGCAAGTGGGCGTTAGTCTGCTAATCGGGGGCGATGATTGCTGCCCTGTGTAATCCCAGGAAAGTAATTTGCGGATACTTTTTCAAATGAGGAAAATATTTTTTTAGATTCAACTTAATTTGTGGACACATTTGCAAGACTCGTCACTGAGAGGCAGGGAAGTTAAAGCTTTTTTGACGATTGCCATTTAGCAAACTCTGTTTAAGACCAGAAGCACGAAAACTTCCTCACAATTCCGGAAAGTCGCTTGATGAAGCTGGTTCTAATCACCAGCGAAACGTCGTACTCAAATGATAAATGTTGTGGGTTTAATCTCCAATACACCGTTGTGCTGAAGTAGTTTCTAATTGGCACGTTTGTTTACTGACAAACCTTACTGATTGGCTGTGTCGGGTGGTGGCAGGTTAACGACACATTTATATTTACGCGATCTAACCCAAAAATCTGTATTATGAAGAGTTGAGTGTTGGATTGATTGCAATAGGCTTTCATTCAACACTGCACTGATACTTGGGCTGCGTTATCATCATTCGTAGCAATGAGCCCTCCTAATAAACTCTCGTCTCACTCCCACACAATTCGCTCCGTCTGAATGAACGTACACACACGTTTTTGATTTATACCGTTGAGCGCAGCTGACGTAACCTGCTGTCGAGTTACCAAAAACCCACATAAATTATTATATAAGCTCTGTGGGCGGACATGTAAATTAACCTATATTGTTAGCGAGCATCCAATGGGTGCGCGCTGCCTGGTGCTACTTATACCAACAGCAGCAGCAGCAAGTAGCAAGCAGCAGCAGTAGTAGTCGCATGCCCCTAACACAGCTATCGCCTTGGGAGCGTGCACCAAGAGGGAACAGAGGCCGCTGTTGTTTCAGTGCAACGCTTCAAAACCAAAGGTAACGCTGTTGTGCTGATTCTATCATTTTCATAAAATACAAACATTTAAATTGTTCACGAACAAAAATCACACGCTGCACCACAGAGGCACTCTACCCTCTGTATTATAATTGTAAGTTTTCTCGAATTATTCATAATTTGTTTTATCTGGAACACTTTACATCAGTTGTACCTTATATCAGAAAATGCAATATGTGGAACTACATTTTACTGATTTTCCTGGCAACTTCATTGAAATTTTTAAATCGATTTAACGAATATTGCTTCCAAATATAGCCTCAAAAAAAATATATATGCCTGATGGCAGTGGGGTGTCGCCAGCGTGGCCCGTTCCGCCCATCTCATCTCACGATCTCTGGTGAGCCGTTCTCTCTCTGTATGTGAAGGCACACGCAATGTTACCGTGCTGTGTGCATCGTTTCACAGCGTTATTCATTAATTATATGTATTGGGCTGGGTGCGATAGTCACCGTGTAAATTCACGCCATACGAGTTATGGATTTAACACGTTTGCCCGCGCGTTGTAACGTGTCAATATCTCATTTTTAGGCCTAAACGGGCTAAAAATGAGATATTCCTCCATCTCCAGGTGATTTCCCAGGTGAAAGTTTGTAATTAAGATTTAATTCTTACATGAGCCAGATGTAGTCCACACAAGTGCGTGGACGTTGCTGATGATGTTGGTCGATCCACTGCCGTGCGGAAAGACGGTGCGGACGCAACACGAGCACCCGCAATTGACATCTCATTTAGATGGGTGTTTTTTAGTTTTCATTGTTTTCAAGTCTTCACATGGAACATCCTTTGAGATGGAACATCTCATTTTGCCGGGCGGCGGTGGCTACGCACACCTCTAATCCAGCACGGTGGAAGCAGTGGCGAGGATTGGTGGATTGCATAAATGTTGTGAAACTCCCTTCCCCTGGGCGACGAGGAGGCGCCCTGCCTTGGCTCCCCATGAGAAGACGGTACTGCAAAAACGTGGACTCCACCTGTTCCATCCCTATGGGATAGAGTGTTTCTCCCTCGCATGCGTGGGTTTTCTACGGGTGTTCCGGTTTCCTCCTACATGGTAACACTCATTAATTGGCCGATAACACCGTGATATGTAGAGGACCGCAGAGCTTGAGCGATTATTGGTACCGTGGGCTCACCGCTCATCTGTGGCTTCTCTCGCGCCTCTGGGTCATCCTCTCTCTCTCTGCGAGTGAACGAACACTGCGGCTTGCGCATTACGAGTTGACATGATTATTATTGGCAAGGGTGTACAGGCTGTCAATTTACACACATCGCCAACACGTAACGATGCGTGTACAACATGTTAATTACACGGTCTGAATTAACAAAGTGACGATTGCACCCAGTCAAACACACAACAAACACACAACAAACACACATCAAACACACAGAAAACACACAACAAACACAAAACAAACACAACAAACGCACAACAGACACAACAAACACACAACAAACACAACAGACACATAACTAACGAAGTGGCGCACACCACCAGTTCGTACGGCATGTGCTCCAGAGAAGGCTGCTCTATGTACAGGGTATATGCCTCTGCATTTATAGTACATATTGTGCAATACACACGCAGTATACACACGCTACCATATACAGTCTATATATACTGTATTCGTTATACTGGTAGGAACCTCTGGTTACACCAGCCCACAGGGGGTTATTGTGTCCGTCCGTCCGTCGTGCAGGGAGGGGCTGGGTGGTGTTGGATATATGCCCCCCTTTTTAATTTTAAAAATTAATTTTTTTTAAGAATTATTCTGCCAACATAGATAATATCGTTTTTTTTAATATACACGGGGCAACGTGAGAACGGACACGCCCTCACACTCCCACAGAGGCCCCCACACACTAACACAGATGTGCGCACACCTCATTTCAAAGGAAAGAGGGCATGAAAGAAGGGTAATCAAGATCATAAAAAAAAAACTCCCCGAATTTCACACAAGAGGAACAAGGGAGGGGGGAATGGTAGCCGGGGGGGTTCTGGAAGAAACATCCGTTCGTAAAGGGAAAAAAAACCCTTTGATAAGTACAAAACCAGGCCACGAAATATATAATTATATTCTTAACAAAGGAACAACATTAACAAAAAAACACAAACGGGTTTTGAACCATGTTAGACAAACTAGTACAACTTAGCCATGAAGTAAGCAAACAGTATCCATCCTCACTACAATTGAAAATCAGACTACAGTCTGCACCAGAATCGCGACCCATCATTGTTAATTAAATACTGACATTATTTACCTTTATAGAATTTCTACACGGCCGGGCCGAAGCATCGAAGAACAATTATGGCATATATTTCGCTCCAAAACAAAATTCTTAGCCGGGATAGCAGATTAAATAATCACAAGAAGTCAAATAATAAGTACGGAATTAAAGTAGAAGAGGAAAGGCGGAGAAGGCTCTCAAAATTAACCAGAGACAACACCCCATGAGAAGCGAGCAACACGGCCGTCTTTGTCTTTCCGAGAGGATCTCCACACGCAGGCACAAAAGCGAGGAAATGCACCCATAAAGGGGGCAATGGCTCAAAGGAAATTAACACGTCTTCGAAGATAAATAAATAAAAGCATGCGCCGGGTGCTTCCACCGTGGAAACAACCGTCTTTGTCTTCCCACAACACAACCGTCTTCATCTTTCCGAGAGGATCTCCACACGCAGGCACAAAGCGAGGAAATGACACCAATAAAACTCCCGGGCAAGGGCTCAAAGGAAATTAACACACTCTGGGAAATAAATAAATAAGCGCATGTGCCGGGTGCTTCCACCGTGGAAACAACCGTCTTTGTCTTCCCACAACACGGATAGCAAAAATTGCACACGCAAGGAATAACATCTCCATGAGAGATCGGGTCACGATGAAACATCGGGAACACGGTTTCGGCATAACTGGGGCATAATGGAATAAGTCGCATTTCAACTTCCAAACCAAAACAACTTAAGCTGTGTGAGACAAAAGATATGATCCCCGAGCGAGGGCGGAAATAATTAAGCTCGCTTAACGCGTAGGTTGTCGCGACAAATATTATTCAGTAACAAAAACATGGATTCGAATATCTCTTTTATATATATAACTCGACGCGAATCATCGGTCTGGCTAATGTATAACTTCGTTGGCGCCGTCACGAGCCCCCCCCCCTTCCAGAACGACAACAGCTGTGTCTTCAGAGCTAATAAACACGGACAAACACGCAAGCGAAACACACGGACGAACACACACACACAGGAAGGTTTTATGACAGACTTTGAACAACTCGGGAAACGGAGGGCATTTTCTCAACATAAGCCGGGGAAAAATCCATTCAACTCACTTCGTCAGGGGCCTGGCCCCCCACCACACATCGCCAGGGCTTCAACTCCACCACAGATCGTCAAGAAGCTTTCGTCATCCAGCATGACGAGAATCGCGAGGTAGCGACGTGCTGCTACAAGCCGAGGTCTGCACCACCTAAGAAGAATTACTACACTGAGCCGCCGAGCTGCGAGTGAAACGGACGGAGATTCCAGCTATCACTCTCGAGCCAACAACTTCAACCCAACGTCAATACCAGCAACGAGCGAAAGCATCGTTCATCGCCAGAGCGACAACCAACGAGAACCGACTCGTCATCCAGCAGTGGAGAGAAAGAGCGCGCCACCGCGCCGTCAGCTACGAGAGCGCGCCACCGCGCCGTCAGCTACGAGAGCGCGCCACCGCGCCGTCAGCTACGAGAGCGCGCCACCGCGCCGTCAGCTACGAGAGCGCGCCACCGCGCCGTCAGCTACGAGAGCGCGCCACCGCGCCGTCAGCTACGAGAGCGCGCCACCGCGCCGTCAGCTACGAGAGCGCGCCACCGCGCCGTCAGCTACGAGAGCGCGCCACCGCGCCGTCAGCTACGAGAGCGCGCCACCGCGCCGTCAGCTACGAGAGCGCGCCACCGCGCCGTCAGCTACGAGAGCGCGCCACCGCGCCGTCAGCTACGAGAGCGCGCCACCGCGCCGTCAGCTACCGAGAGCGCGACACCGCGCCGTCAGCTACCGAGGGCCGCCAAGCGCCGCCAAGCGC
This sequence comes from Lampetra fluviatilis, assembly GCF_964198595.1. Taxonomy (NCBI): domain Eukaryota; kingdom Metazoa; phylum Chordata; class Hyperoartia; order Petromyzontiformes; family Petromyzontidae; genus Lampetra; species Lampetra fluviatilis. Next base: position 282,233 of record NC_136289.1, read on the forward strand.
CGCCGCTCACCTCATCGCGGAGAAAGTGTCAGCTGCAACTCGCACAGACAACACAGAGGTCGTATCGCTTCCCACATATAGACTCAAGGAAACACAGAGGAAATCTTGTCAAACCAGTTTCCTTTGTCATAGAGCCTCGCCGAAGAATTAATTAAAACAGAGCCAGATTAGCTCTCCCGCAACACGCCCTCACCCACCATTGACTCCAACATTCCGTTAAAAGAATATTATACTTACCGATGAATCTATTGACATATACTTTCGCCTCGGGGATACAATAAGTGCTTTTATTAACGCAAAACGAAATGTGTCATGCTTGTTTTCAAACTCGGCCAGTCGCCGATGGTGATCGATACAAAAACGAACTAATGAGATGCCTGGTGGAGAGGTAGAGGTTACGATTGCATAATAATTTTTGGTCATTCAGTTCGTTAAATGCACAATATCGAAAATGCATAAGAGTTTGAGTTATTCAATTTAGTAAATGCATAAGTGTTCATTCATTCATTTTAGTCAATGCTTAATCTCGTAATTGCATAAGAATTGTAGTTATCCATATTAGTCGAATGCACAATATCGAAAATGCATAAGAGTTTGGAGTTATTCAATTTAGTAAATGCATAAGTGTTTATTCATTCATTTTAGTCAATGCTTAATCTCGTAATTGCATAAGAATTTTAGTTATCCATATTAATCGAATGCTTGATATCGCAAATGCATAAGTGTTTGGTTATTCATGAATTATTGACGCATGTTTGACCTGCATGATAGAATGTCACATGCTTGTTAGAATAAAATTGCTTAACACCAACTGTTCGAGTGCTTCTTTCCAAGTCCATGCAAAACCATCATATTTTTGATAACTGTATCCTGTGATGAGATATGAAAATGGAGACCTAAATATCATAACACACGCTAGGATAATCGGTAAACGTTTAATCATTGATCATCGTGTTATCCTGATTGACATAACTCTGGATAAACGAAGCTGAGCCTAATTACCACAACTGCTCACATTAACATCAGCGCAAGCATCCGCATAACTTACTACGATTATCTCAGCGATTATCATAATTTATGCATACGATTACTCACACCGTCATAATTTATGCATATCATTACACGCATTATCATAATTTATGCATGTTAATACACACATTAACATAATTAATGCGATTTGCGCATTTTTCGGAAAATTATTAATTTTTATTATTTTCATCAAAATTTCATAACTCCGACATATACAACATAATGGGTGGCTCGTCCGGGATCTCTCACAGACAGTGTTTTGCATGGATGAAGGAATGAATCACTTCGTGTTAACCAGAATATCGTGACCAAACATTGCATTGTGATTGTAAACGGGCGTAAAACAAAAAAAAACGCCCTCTAAGGTTAAAACCCAGAATAGCAGGTTGAAACAGAGAGTGGAATTAAGATAATATCGTATCAAACCGATTGCATCCTGTGATAAATGGTGTTAGAGGTACACACTCTGAATCGGAAAATTACAGAATAGCTCGAGTCAAACTGACTACACTCTGTGAGATAATTGTTTTATAAGTAATCTGAAAAGGAATGTCAGGGCAGCTGACGCCACACGAGAAATGTTAAGGCTAAGATAAATTCTCGAGTCCACGAAAACGGAATCCGACTCACAAGGTCCTAAGACTGGCACCCAAATGAGTGACCCCAATAACGGGGATCAGCCCTCCCGAGGGACGATGGACTCACTAGAGGAAGATTATCGGGAAATTGTGCTGCAACGCACAGGCCGGACTGCCACAGAGCAGGATAGGCATAGAGACGTATGGGAAGGGAGCTGTATCGACGACATTAAGATACACCGGGCAATACTTCAGAAGGATTTGATAAAATGTGCCAAAAGTGAACATGATGTGAAAATTGCGGAAATAGCAAGATTAGACTCGTATCTCCTCCGACAAACAGACCGAGAAAGAGCCTGGAATGAGGAAAGATATGAAAGGGAAAAAAATCAAAGACGGAGCGTGCAAAATGAGGTAGAACACCTCCAAGCCCTCCTGGATGAGCAGGCACACTACCTAGAGACATTGGCAAAAACCACAAATGTTGACACACAGCACACAAGCGGGATCACCAGCCTGTCGCACTCCGACCCACGGGGGTGCAATCCTGGGACAGATCACACAAAATGTATGGGTATCGATCAAAATATCCGTCACAAAGAATACCCCTCACAATTCGAGAGAAGGGAGGGAGAGACACAGACAAAACAAATTGAGACTGAGGACCCCGAAGCTGGAAGGAAAGGAAAAATAAATAAAAAATTGGCAGGATATGCAGTACAAATAAAAACAGAAAAAAAGGAACACGAGCAACACAAAGACAGGGATCACTCACCACAAAGACGCACACTGCGCAAATATGACCAACCGGGTAGTGCAGACAGCTCGCCAGAAACACACGCGACGCGCACACACGACCGACGTAGAACCACCAACAGGGATCACTCGCGAGAGGGACGCGCACAACGCAAGCATGACCAACCGGGTAGTACAGACAGCTCGCCAGAAACACACGCGACGCGCACACACGACCGACGTAGAACCAACCACAGAGATCACTCACCACAAAGACGCACACTGCGCAAAAATGACCAACCGGGTAGTGCAGACAGCTCGCCAGAAACACACGCGACGCGCACACATGACCGACGTAGAACCACCAACAGGGATCACTCGCGAGAGGGACGCGCACAACGCAAGCATGACCAACCGGGTAGTACAGACAGCTCGCCAGAAACACACGCGACGCGCACACACGACCGACGTAGAACCACCAACAGGGATCACTCGCGAGAGGGACGCGCACAACGCAAGCATGACCAACCAGATAGTGCAGACAGCTCACCAGAGAGACACATGCCACGCAAAACCCACAAAAAAAAACCGACCCGCACCACAGATGACAGCTACAGTGATTACGACAGTCACGACGCACGACACCAACATAAATCAAATACCAGGCTAGGACATCGGAAAATAAGCGCCTCGCCGAACAGACACCACACCCATGGTGAACGGCGTGAAGGCCGAGCTCAAAAACGCTCACCCCACAGGCATGAATCAAGAAGACCACGCACGCCAACACAGAGACACGGGTCACGAGACCAACATAAGAAACACAGAAACAAGCCAAGAGACAGACACGACTCGTCAGATAAAGCGAAACCACGACACAGACAAAGGAAACGCGATAGCAGTGATAGCAGAGACGACTCGAGTGAGCACTCCTCGGAAACCGACGCCACCGATGATGACCAACACTCTTTCAACAGTAAAACCCTCAAGCTAATGGACAAAGCGCTCGTGAGAATTCCCTATTTTGATCCACAGAACAAGAATCGAGATATACACATTCACATCGCTATTGTAAGACAGGAGGCTAAGATCCGGGGTCTGGGTAAGTCAGAGGAGAAAGCATGCTTATTGTCAAGAAGCTTACATGAACATGCCAGGCCATGGGTAGCCTCCTTGCCACACAGAGTCAAGAACGATTTCAAACAATTAAGCCAGGCAGTAATTAAAAGATTTGGGGAATATTCCACTCTATCTGAAGGGTTGAACGCGGCAAAACTAATGACACAACGTGCAGACGAAGACCCACGAGATTATCTCCTCCGACTCAAGAGAGCATATTACGCAGGCGATGTAGACAACGCCCAGGAAGAAGGGAAAATATTAAAAGTGATGTTCTTCCAATCACTGAGGCCAGAAATCATGAGAATAGTAGGAATGATGTTAGACCCCGAAACGGCCTCCCTACGCCAGATAGAAAGCAAGGCCCACACGGCCTGGGTGAACGGCCGGAGGACAACCAACATAGTCAAAACACATATCGTCACCAAGGATGAAAAACGCCTCGACCTAGAAGGAAGCGAACCCCCTGAAAACAACTGCAGCATCAAACGGGACGAACATGGGAAACACCAGGAGAGGGCGCCAAACCAACAAGGACCAACACCCACCGGCCAACCACTGAACAATGGATCTAGGGACGAGGCAAGAGTAAGCTGGCACCCGCGACAACCACCATCAGGGAATGCCGACATAAGCGGATCCTGGAACAACCACGGGGGGTGGAGAGCGAACGATGGACCGCCCACACCCCGGGGAGGCCGACGCCCACCAAACCAATTACCATACCGCCTCCCACTGCCGTCTCCACTAGCCATAGAGCATAGACCACCACCAACCAACTGGAATCGATATGCTCACCACATCCGGATGGAAAGGGAACCCCTAGAGAATAAGAAGACTCCCATGCAAACAGCAAAGGCAAGGACATCAACAGAACACACACAGGAAGAGGACGCATTCAACGCAAATATAGCCCAAGTGAATATCAGAAGCTCAAGAAACCCCGAAGCAGTCACTGAGGTGATACCCGAGGGTAGAGGCCACCATCTGGGAGAACTAATTCCTGTAGGACCGGGCGGACGAGTCCACCTGGAAGTAAGACTGCAAGACACTCTGACCAGCCAGGGCCTGTGTGATACCGGAGCAGAAATATCAATGATTTCCGATCACCTATTTGGTGAACTCCAGACTGCCCTCCATCGGAAAAATGAAGCACTACAGATGATGCCAAGTAAACTGACCTACTCAGGATGCGAAGGGACCCACATGCGACCTTTGGGCAAAGTCATGATGAAGCTCACGTTCAACGGGATAAACATGAACCATCCACTATATGTCGTACAATACCCAGGAAAAGAGCTGATTATCGGGATCGAACTACTGAATCGGCTAAAACCCATTGTGAACCTTGGGTCCCGACAAATCTGGGCACAATCAATACCGGAATGGCATAGAGATCCAGAGGACGAAGAAGAAGAACGAAGCCCCACGAAAACCCAAGTGCTAGCACAAGAACCCAACGACCTACCACCGACAATCAAAGACAAAAACAGAATTCCGGCTGAAATACGTACCACTCAACTGATAACCAACGAACGGGGAAAGAACCTTGAGGAAGCCAACCTACGGTCGGTTTTTCCAAAGGACCATCACTCCAGAGAGTACAGACAGCCCACTAGTGGCCATACGGGTGAACAGGAAACAAAGGGAGAGCCCAAGGGCAAGAGCTCATTCCCTTCGAGTGAAGCAACGGTGATCCAACCACCACTAACGCAAGGAAAACACCAAACTGAGCCGCCCGAAACCATGAAGGCCCTGGATCCAAACCAAGAGAAAAGAGTCCTCACAATAGAAGAACAAATAGAACAACAAATTGAAGCAGCAGACGCCCTAGAGAACGACACTCAACGAGACGAGCTACGACAACTGCTCCAAAGATACAACTCCCTGTTCTCCGAAGACTCCTATGATTGTGGCAAAACCGACCTACATGTGGTATCCATTCCCACACTGGAGGGAGCACCAGCGGTATACGTGAAACAATACAAGATTCCACTGGCCGCCTATGAATCGATCCAAGAAACCCTGGAGAACCTACTCAAAAAGAACATAATCCGGGAATGCAACTCGACCTACAACTCACCCATTTGGCCAGTACTAAAACCCACGGGAAAATGGAGACTCACCATCGACTACCGGCAACTCAATAAAACAGTTCCCCTATCTCGATGGCCAATGGCAGAAATCGACCACGGTCTCAACCAAATAAAAGGCGCAAAGGTACTCACCACAATGGACCTAGCAAATGGCTTCTGGACCATGCCAGTAAAAGAAACAGATCAATACAAGTTGGCCTTCACCTTCGATGGAATACAGTATACTTGGAATCGCTGCCCGTTCGGATACTCGAACTCACCTGCAGACTTCAACATATTCCTACACAAGGCGATGGGCGACGCAAAAGAGCGAGGCACCATCGTCTACGTCGACGACATACTAGTCAAGGACTCCTCATGGCAAGAACATCTCAAGAGCCTCCAACATACCCTTGAACAATTAAAAGAAGCAGGAGCAAAGATCTCGATACAAAAAGGGCAGTGGGCACGGAAAAGGGTGGACTATCTTGGATTTCAGATTGGCACTGAGGGATTGCTACCCCAAACCAACAGAATTGAAGCCCTCCTCGCACTCAAGTCACCCAACACAGTCACGACCCTCCGGAGTTTCTTGGGAATCTGCAACTACCTCCGACAGTTCGTGGACGACTATGCAGGGATCACTCGACCCTTAGTCAAACTACTACAAAAGGACGAGCCATGGGAGTGGGGACCAGAACAGGAAGCTGCAGAAAAAGAATTGAAACAACAGATCACAAGAGCATCCTGCCTAGCCTATCCCGAGAAAGGAAAGGAATACTACCTCGAGACTGCCTACTCAGACCACAGTATCAGCTCAGTACTGTACCAGAGACCAGAGGCAGAGAAACAAATTATTGCCTATGCCAGTAAAGCACTCCGGGGAGTAGAGACAAAGTTCTCCGAATGTGAGAAGGCAATATTCGGAAACATCTGGGCTATACAACATTTTCGGAACTTGTTGAATGGGGAAAAGATCATCTTGGAAACAAATCATGAATCCTTGGCGTATCTCAACAGCAAGAAGATTCGGGAGGGGCGTGTGACCAGCAGCCGAATAGCCAATTGGGCACTGACCCTCCAAGGTTTACCAGTCACAGTAAAATACGCGAAAAATAAGAAAAGCCCAGTAGCCCAAGGACTTGCCGATCTACATGATTGCACCCTAGAGACAGTAGGAGCACATGACGTAGGGATACCTCCCGAGGACAGCCAGCACCTCCCCTTTGATAAAGAAACATGTGCCAACATACCAAGGGTGTACATCGATGGATGTGCCAAAATGAAAGAAAACAAACTCCACGCGGGAGCAGGAATCATGTGGGAATCCGGACCACTCACAGGTATCCAAGAGGGGTTCCAGCTGGGACCGAAGTCAAACCAGTATGCAGAACTGGCTGGGGTACACATTGCCCTCCAAATGGCAGCCGATAACAAGATACAGACCATGGTGGTGTGCACCGATTCTGACTACGTACAATACAGCTTCCTAAACCACCTACCCATATGGAGGAGAAATGGCATGAAGAACCATAGGAATAGACCGATCCACCATCGGGAACTGTTCGAGTCCATAGACACTATGATCCAGCAGAACGACATGAAGATATTTTGGAGGAAAGTAAAAGGGCACTCCAAGATACCAGGACAGGAGAAGGCGGGGAACGACAGAGCAGACGCCCTAGCAAAACTAGGAAGCCTGGAAGGCACCCCATGGAAGCTAGAAGACCAACCCAAACCTAACAGACTAGAAGAGGCGACGAACTCGGACTCTGTCGTTATAGGGTTGGTCACAAGAAGCGGAAAGAACTCAGCAGAAACCGGGACCAGAGCTCACTTGAGCAATACACAACCTCCAGAAGACCTGATCAGGATGCAACAAGAGGACGAAACCATAAAGACACTAGCCGACCATATCCAGGATCCGACAGGAAAACCAATCACGAAAGACAACCTGGACAACAACAAGGAACTCGAGACCATGCATAACCAAGTCAGAAGATTTTCAATGCGGAAAGGGCTACTGGTATACACAAACGAAAAAGACGGAAACACCAGATGGGTAGTTCCTTCGCAATATCGGGACACAATGCTACAACACGCCCACGATGAACCATGTAGCGGACATCGGTGCGAGATGAACACAGGACAGATGTTGCGACAGGTGGCCTACTGGGCCCGAATGGGTGAAGACGTACACAAGCATGTGTCCAACTGCCTCGTGTGTTGCAAATACCAGCCAACGAACTCACAACACCGAGCACCCCTACAGAAAAGGGGAACAGACTTCCCTTGGTCTAACCTACAGATTGACTGGATAGGACCTGTCAACAGATCCACCAAAGGAAACAAATACATGCTGACTGTAACCTGTGCCTTTTCCAAGTGGGTGGAGTGCTTACCAGCCCCCAACAACACCGCGGAGACGACAGCTACCCTACTGGTCAACCAGATATTCAGTAGATGGGGCCTACCGTCAACCATCGATTCCGACAAAGGAAGCCACTTCACTGCCGATGTAATTGCAGAAGTGTGGAAGACATTGGGAGTAAAAAGACAACTACATGTCGCATACCACCCACAATCCTCAGGACAGGTGGAAAGAGCCAACAGGACCATTGTGAGCCTCCTAAAAAAAATATGTGTCCACTACCGGACGCGACTGGGACACAAAACTACCCCTAGTATTGATGGCCATTAGAGCCACCCCCAACCGGGCGACAGGCAGGACACCCTTCGAGATCATGACCGGAAGACAGATGACCCTTCCAGTACACCTGCTATACGTTCCAGCGGAGGACGAGGCCACGACGGCAATAACACCGACGGAATACCTAACCGGATTGAACAGCCACCTACAGAACACGTTCGCGATGGTCAGAGACAAATTGCAAGCCGAGGCTCAAGGGAGCAAAGCATACTACGACCAAAAAGCTAGCCATGCAGAATATCAGCTAGGAGATCAGGTGTTGTACCTCAATTACGAGAAAAGAAAACAAAAATGCAGGAAATTCCTCCCTTCCTGGACAGGACCATATGAGATTGTTGACAAAATATCCCCAGTCGTGTACCAATTGAAAATTACAAAGACAGGGAGGGAGCAGCAATACAAGTGGGTACACATCAACCAAATCAAGTTGTACCCTGTGCAGATGGAACCAGGGAAGTAAATGTAACGATACAAAAAGGGGGGGGGGAAGAAACTAAGGAGTGGGGATATCACATTAAAACAACGTATAAATGTTTTCCAGGAAATGGCAGCCCTCCTACTCACGCTCCTGCTAACGTGCATCACCAAGCTCGAAGGCAGCCAAGACCTACTCAAGCCAGGACCAGAATCCGGGGTGATGCTGAGAGATTCTCCCGGTTTCCTAGTAACTGAAACGAAAACAGTAACCCAACAAGTCTATGTTACATTAGACCCTGCCATGGCAGTAGAGAGACATTTCGGGAAGTTACCATCCTCGGCCACCGCAGAAACCCGAGTTTGGTACCATGGCTTCCTAAAATACAGCGAACTGAATATCAGAATGATCCTGGAGCAATTACAGAGAACCATGATACTTCCCCCCGCCACGTTCAACACCACACGGACCAAGAGATCGATCGGCCTGGGAGTGGCCTTCGGAGTCCTGTCCGGCTTTAGCTCCTTAATCACATTAGGAGTATCTATATCCAACGCCGTGAAAATTGGACACCTCACGCAAGGCATCGAAAACCTACAACTCGATATGCTGCAAATCCGCCGACAAATCCGTCACCAAGAAAAAAACTTAATCGAAATGGGTTCCACCCTTAGAGACACCATAGTTCTGGTCAACCTACACTCAGCCATGTTGAACTTAACCATCCAAGAACTGGGGCGTACACTCCGAGACCTATATGACGACGAAAATCTTCGACAACCAATCCAATGGGTAATCCAAGACTTGTTGCGTAGCATCAGCGGAAGCATCAGTGATCTAATCCAAGGTCAAATTCCCTCGTATCTGGTAACTCCAACGCTGATACAAAACGTGCTACAAACAGCCTCCCTAGAAAGAATCAGTCCAACACAAGTACAAATTGCATTTAACATGGGTACAGCCACACCTATATATGTGAACCCCCAAACCAGACAACTGGCGTTCCTGTTAAACTTACCACTAGTCAAACCCGAACAGGTATACCGATTACGAACAGTATTAAACGTGGGTACATGGAGAAATGACATTTACTCCAAAATGGAGACACCCTCCGTAATAGCCTACCAAGAAGAAAGCCCCCTTAAATACCTAGTACCCGACCTAACCATGTGCCAAATAATGAAAGACGTCCATTGGCTCTGTCCAGGCAAACCCTTCCTAATCAATACAGCTGAAATAATGTGCGGCCTGGCGACCCAAAGCCTCAGAGAGACCTGCAAGTTCAAACTAAGTAAACCTAAAGAAAGAACCGAAACAGTGGCCATGATAGCTGATGCCCAGTGGCTAGTCAGCACGCCTCTGGATACAGCAACCATTTCCACCGATCGACATTCCGTTACCATGAAAGTTCCGATACCAAGCCCTGTCATGCTAGTCACGGTACCAAAAGGAACATTCGTACACATAGGGGATAAAGTACTATATAATCTGGACAAAGGCCTACATCAAGCAGATGTAGAAACAGTAAACATATTCAGGAGCCACAAGTTTGAAATAAGCAACGCCCTGTCGAACCTATTAAACAGTAAAGAATTCCACACCGTGAGACTAGCCATCAGCGATTCAGAAATTAACGTAACTGACCTCACCTGGGCAACCGATGAATCCGGACACCAGCGGAATCAACAGATGGGACTGGGAATCACCGGAGCAACTGGAATGATCATACTAGCCATGGCTATCCTAACCCTAGCATACCACGTATCCAAGATGAATGCCAAGCTTAAAAGACTAGTCGCAGGCACAAAGCACATACCGTTCGAGCCCAGGAACAAAGGAGGAATCAAGGCCTAAAAACGAGGAAAAGGGGGGAGCATGTCAACTGACAGAAGCCACAGTAACCGCAAACCCATACGAAACATAACCAGTAGAATGTACCTTTTTTTTTCTTTACTCTTCTTTGTTTATTTCAAATGTAACCAGATTAAGATTGTAATACGTGCACGCGCGTTGTAAGAAATAACCGCCGAGAGTAAGGGCGGCTGATGGGATGCATGACATAAAAAGGGGGCATTACTTTGTTTGAAAATTCGCCAGTGGCCAAATCGACCCCTGATAATTTTCAAAAGGGCGGACTGTTGGATATATGCCCCCCTTTTTAATTTTAAAAATTAATTTTTTTTAAGAATTATTCTGCCAACATAGATAATATCGTTTTTTTTAATATACACGGGGCAACGTGAGAACGGACACGCCCTCACACTCCCACAGAGGCCCCCACACACTAACACAGATGTGCGCACACCTCATTTCAAAGGAAAGAGGGCATGAAAGAAGGGTAATCAAGATCATAAAAAAAAAACTCCCCGAATTTCACACAAGAGGAACAAGGGAGGGGGGAATGGTAGCCGGGGGGGTTCTGGAAGAAACATCCGTTCGTAAAGGGAAAAAAAACCCTTTGATAAGTACAAAACCAGGCCACGAAATATATAATTATATTCTTAACAAAGGAACAACATTAACAAAAAAACACAAACGGGTTTTGAACCATGTTAGACAAACTAGTACAACTTAGCCATGAAGTAAGCAAACAGTATCCATCCTCACTACAATTGAAAATCAGACTACAGTCTGCACCAGAATCGCGACCCATCATTGTTAATTAAATACTGACATTATTTACCTTTATAGAATTTCTACACGGCCGGGCCGAAGCATCGAAGAACAATTATGGCATATATTTCGCTCCAAAACAAAATTCTTAGCCGGGATAGCAGATTAAATAATCACAAGAAGTCAAATAATAAGTACGGAATTAAAGTAGAAGAGGAAAGGCGGAGAAGGCTCTCAAAATTAACCAGAGACAACACCCCATGAGAAGCGAGCAACACGGCCGTCTTTGTCTTTCCGAGAGGATCTCCACACGCAGGCACAAAAGCGAGGAAATGCACCCATAAAGGGGGCAATGGCTCAAAGGAAATTAACACGTCTTCGAAGATAAATAAATAAAAGCATGCGCCGGGTGCTTCCACCGTGGAAACAACCGTCTTTGTCTTCCCACAACACAACCGTCTTCATCTTTCCGAGAGGATCTCCACACGCAGGCACAAAGCGAGGAAATGACACCAATAAAACTCCCGGGCAAGGGCTCAAAGGAAATTAACACACTCTGGGAAATAAATAAATAAGCGCATGTGCCGGGTGCTTCCACCGTGGAAACAACCGTCTTTGTCTTCCCACAACACGGATAGCAAAAATTGCACACGCAAGGAATAACATCTCCATGAGAGATCGGGTCACGATGAAACATCGGGAACACGGTTTCGGCATAACTGGGGCATAATGGAATAAGTCGCATTTCAACTTCCAAACCAAAACAACTTAAGCTGTGTGAGACAAAAGATATGATCCCCGAGCGAGGGCGGAAATAATTAAGCTCGCTTAACGCGTAGGTTGTCGCGACAAATATTATTCAGTAACAAAAACATGGATTCGAATATCTCTTTTATATATATAACTCGACGCGAATCATCGGTCTGGCTAATGTATAACTTCGTTGGCGCCGTCACGAGCCCCCCCCCCCTTCCAGAACGACAACAGCTGTGTCTTCAGAGCTAATAAACACGGACAAACACGCAAGCGAAACACACGGACGAACACACACACACAGGAAGGTTTTATGACAGACTTTGAACAACTCGGGAAACGGAGGGCATTTTCTCAACATAAGCCGGGGAAAAATCCATTCAACTCACTTCGTCAGGGGCCTGGCCCCCCACCACACATCGCCAGGGCTTCAACTCCACCACAGATCGTCAAGAAGCTTTCGTCATCCAGCATGACGAGAATCGCGAGGTAGCGACGTGCTGCTACAAGCCGAGGTCTGCACCACCTAAGAAGAATTACTACACTGAGCCGCCGAGCTGCGAGTGAAACGGACGGAGATTCCAGCTATCACTCTCGAGCCAACAACTTCAACCCAACGTCAATACCAGCAACGAGCGAAAGCATCGTTCATCGCCAGAGCGACAACCAACGAGAACCGACTCGTCATCCAGCAGTGGAGAGAAAGAGCGCGCCACCGCGCCGTCAGCTACGAGAGCGCGCCACCGCGCCGTCAGCTACGAGAGCGCGCCACCGCGCCGTCAGCTACGAGAGCGCGCCACCGCGCCGTCAGCTACGAGAGCGCGCCACCGCGCCGTCAGCTACGAGAGCGCGCCACCGCGCCGTCAGCTACGAGAGCGCGCCACCGCGCCGTCAGCTACGAGAGCGCGCCACCGCGCCGTCAGCTACGAGAGCGCGCCACCGCGCCGTCAGCTACGAGAGCGCGCCACCGCGCCGTCAGCTACGAGAGCGCGCCACCGCGCCGTCAGCTACGAGAGCGCGCCACCGCGCCGTCAGCTACGAGAGCGCGCCACCGCGCCGTCAGCTACCGAGAGCGCGACACCGCGCCGTCAGCTACCGAGGGCCGCCAAGCGCCGCCAAGCGCCGCCGCTCACCTCATCGCGGAGAAAGTGTCAGCTGCAACTCGCACAGACAACACAGAGGTCGTATCGCTTCCCACATATAGACTCAAGGAAACACAGAGGAAATCTTGTCAAACCAGTTTCCTTTGTCATAGAGCCTCGCCGAAGAATTAATTAAAACAGAGCCAGATTAGCTCTCCCGCAACACGCCCTCACCCACCATTGACTCCAACATTCCGTTAAAAGAATATTATACTTACCGATGAATCTATTGACATATACTTTCGCCTCGGGGATACAATAAGTGCTTTTATTAACGCAAAACGAAATGTGTCATGCTTGTTTTCAAACTCGGCCAGTCGCCGATGGTGATCGATACAAAAACGAACTAATGAGATGCCTGGTGGAGAGGTAGAGGTTACGATTGCATAATAATTTTTGGTCATTCAGTTCGTTAAATGCACAATATCGAAAATGCATAAGAGTTTGAGTTATTCAATTTAGTAAATGCATAAGTGTTCATTCATTCATTTTAGTCAATGCTTAATCTCGTAATTGCATAAGAATTGTAGTTATCCATATTAGTCGAATGCACAATATCGAAAATGCATAAGAGTTTGGAGTTATTCAATTTAGTAAATGCATAAGTGTTTATTCATTCATTTTAGTCAATGCTTAATCTCGTAATTGCATAAGAATTTTAGTTATCCATATTAATCGAATGCTTGATATCGCAAATGCATAAGTGTTTGGTTATTCATGAATTATTGACGCATGTTTGACCTGCATGATAGAATGTCACATGCTTGTTAGAATAAAATTGCTTAACACCAACTGTTCGAGTGCTTCTTTCCAAGTCCATGCAAAACCATCATATTTTTGATAACTGTATCCTGTGATGAGATATGAAAATGGAGACCTAAATATCATAACACACGCTAGGATAATCGGTAAACGTTTAATCATTGATCATCGTGTTATCCTGATTGACATAACTCTGGATAAACGAAGCTGAGCCTAATTACCACAACTGCTCACATTAACATCAGCGCAAGCATCCGCATAACTTACTACGATTATCTCAGCGATTATCATAATTTATGCATACGATTACTCACACCGTCATAATTTATGCATATCATTACACGCATTATCATAATTTATGCATGTTAATACACACATTAACATAATTAATGCGATTTGCGCATTTTTCGGAAAATTATTAATTTTTATTATTTTCATCAAAATTTCATAACTCCGACATATACAACAGTGGGGAGGGGAGGGTGGGGAGGGGCTGGGTGGGGAGGGGCTGGGTGGGGAGGGGAGGGTGGGGAGGGGCTGGGTGGGGAGGGTGGGGAGGGGCTGGTCACCGCGTGGTGCCCTTATAAAACTCAACGTTTAACCTACTCACGCAGGCTTGTGCCCGCCCTCACAGTCGGGCATATTTGCGGAATACACCACGCCGACGTTGACCCTGGCCATGGACCGAGCAACCCATCGTTCCTACCAGCTCCCTCCGCAGGAATGTGTTACTACAATATACATCGTCAGTGTGCCGTATGAATTGCATATAATGTACACGTATTGATACACGCCGGGCGCTGGCGGTGGTGAGCGCTGCTCTTAGACCCACCAGAGTGGTGAGCGCTGCTCTTAGACCCACCAGGGTGGTGAGGGCTGCTCTTAGACCCACCAGGGTGGTGAGCCCTGCTCTTAGACCCACCAGGGTGGTGAGGGCTGCTCTTAGACCCACCAGAGTGGTGAGCGCTGCTCTTAGACCCACCAGGGTGGTGAGGGCTGCTCTTAGACCCACCAGAGTGGTGAGCGCTGCTCTTAGACCCACCAGGGTGGTGAGGGCTGCTCTTAGACCCACCAGGGTGGTGAGCCCTGCTCTTAGACCCACCAGGGTGGTGAGGGCTGCTCTTAGACCCACCAGAGTGGTGAGCGCTGCTCTTAGACCCACCAGGGTGGTGAGGGCTGCTCTTAGACCCACCAGGGTGGTGAGCCCTGCTCTTAGACCCACCAAGGTGGTGAGCCCTGCTCTTAGACCCACCAAGGTGGTGAGCCCTGCTCTTAGACCCCCCAGGGTGGTGAGGGCTGCTCTTAGACCCACCAGGGTGGTGAGCCCTGCTCTTAGACCCACCAGGGTGGTGAGCGCTGCTCTTAGACCCACCAGGGTGGTGAGCCCTGCTCTTAGACCCACCAGGGTAGTGAGCCCTGCTCTTAGACCCACCAGGGTGGTGAGGGCTGCTCTTAGACCCACCAGAGTGGTGAGCGCTGCTCTTAGACCCACCAGGGTGGTGAGGGCTGCTCTTAGACCCACCAGGGTAGTGAGCGCTGCTCTTAGACCCACCAGAGTGGTGAGCGCTGCTCTTAGACCCACCAGGGTGGTGAGGGCTGCTCTTAGACCCACCAGGGTAGTGAGCCCTGCTCTTAGACCCACCAGAGTGGTGAGGGCTGCTCTTAGACCCACCAGGGTGGTGAGCCCTGCTCTTAGACCCACCAGGGTGGTGAGGGCTGCTCTTAGACCCACCAGGGTGGTGAGCCCTGCTCTTAGACCCACCAAGGTGGTGAGGGCTGCTCTTAGACCCACCAGGGTGGTGAGCCCTGCTCTTAGACCCACCAGGGTGGTGAGGGCTGCTCTTAGACCCACCAGGGTGGTGAGCCCTGCTCTTAGACCCACCAGGGTGGTGAGGGCTGCTCTTAGACCCACCAGGGTGGTGAGCCCTGCTCTTAGACCCACCAGGGTGGTGAGCGCTGCTCTTAGACCCACCAGGGTGGTGAGCCCTGCTCTTAGACCCACCAGGGTAGTGAGCCCTGCTCTTAGACCCACCAGGGTGGTGAGGGCTGCTCTTAGACCCAACAGAGTGGTGAGCGCTGCTCTTAGACCCACCAGGGTGGTGAGGGCTGCTCTTAGACCCACCAGGGTAGTGAGCGCTGCTCTTAGACCCACCAGAGTGGTGAGCGCTGCTCTTAGACCCACCAGGGTGGTGAGGGCTGCTCTTAGACCCACCAGAGTGGTGAGGGCTGCTCTTAGACCCACCAGAGTGGTGAGGGCTGCTCTTAGACCCACCAGGGTGGTGAGCCCTGCTCTTAGACCCACCAGGGTGGTGAGGGCTGCTCTTAGACCCACCAGGGTGGTGAGCCCTGCTCTTAGACCCACCAGGGTGGTGAGCGCTGCTCTTAGACCCACCAGAGTGGTGAGGGCTGCTCTTAGACCCACCAGGGTGGTGAGGGCTGCTCTTAGACCCACAGGGTGGTGAGCGCTGCTCTTAGACCAGGGTGGTGAGCCCTGCTCTTAGACCCACCAGGGTGGTGAGCGCTGCTCTTAGACCCACCAGGGTGGTGAGCGCTGCTCTTAGACCCACCAGGGTGGTGAGCGCTGCTCTTAGACCCACCAGAGTGGTGAGCGCTGCTCTTAGACCCACCAGGGTGGTGAGCGCTGCTCTTAGACCCACCAGGGTGGTGAGCGCTGCTCTTAGACCCACCAGAGTGGTGAGCGCTGCTCTTAGACCCACCAGGGTGGCGAGCCCTGCTCTTAGACCCACCAGGGTGGTGAGCGCTGCTCTTAGACCCACCAGGGTGGTGAGCGCTGCTCTTAGACCCACCAGGGTGGTGAGCGCTGCTCTTAGACCAGGGTGGTGAGCCCTGCTCTTAGACCCACCAGGGTGGTGAGGGCTGCTCTTAGACCCACCAGGGTGGTGAGCCCTGCTCTTAATATTTAAAATGTATAATGCGCATTCCATCCTCGGATCCCAATCCCATTGCCCTGTGCTGCGTGCAGGAGACGATGCCGGTGCAAGAGGGGCGAATGAAGAGGCTGCAGCGGAGGCTGTTCATCCGAAATAGGCTGGTCTGCGAGGCGATGGCAGAGTTTGTGGGGACGTACATTCTGGTTGTAAGTGACTTGCGAGGAGTTCAAGACCTGTCATCAATAAGAATCATGTTCGATCATCAAATCTCCGACCCAAGTTGTAATTTATGCTTAGTTGTGAGTGGAGCGCCGTGTAAGAAACGATATCAGATCAACGTATTCGACTCCCCACATGGGTGCCTTTCTGTGTGGATCCTTATGTTCTCCCCCTGTTCTACAAGGGGTTTCCTCCAGGTTCTCCACTTTAATCGTATAGCTAAGACAACTCACATTGTAACTGGTATTGGCCAAACATCCCACTGCAATACATTACTTGCAAATGACTCAATTGGGATTACACACCACATAAAACAGGGTATTGAAACTCGATGAGGCTTTCCTGGGCAAACAAGTTGTATCGTAATGAATCGTTTGGATGTTTGCTCGTGCTTTTCTGACGCCAACTCGCCGCTCCTTCTCCGCCTTCGCTGCTCGGGCAGTTGTTTGGGTGTGGCTCGGTGGCGCAGGTTGAATTGAGTGGAGGACTCAAGGGGCAGTTCCTCACGATCAACCTCGCCTTTGGATTTGCGGTCACCATGGGACTCCACGCCGCTGCAGGCGTTTCAGGTACGCGCTCGATGCGCAAGAGCTAACTGCGCCGCATGCCACTTGACACCCCCACGTCATTTCAATCGCACGCCACACGAAACCCGTCCTCCGCTTCTCCGTCATGACAAGTGTAACTACAGAATTGGACGTCTGCTCGAGTGTCGCCGGGTGAATGCGAAACGTGTGTTAATGAGAGAGAGGCAGGGGGCTGTGGCACCCGTGCCTCACAGCATGACGGGCCTGGGTTCCAATGCGACTCGAGTCCCCTTCTGGTGTGGAGTTTGTTCATCCCTGTTCTGCACGGGATGCCTCCGTTACCTAAACAAACGAAAAACGCACTCAATGTAACTGGTGTTGGCCAAACTTCCAGTGCTGAATAATTACCTGGGAATAACTCAATTGCACAGAGAAACATCGCCTCTAAATGCACATACTTTGTCGGGCGGTGCTGGTTATGCACGTGGCCTGCGAATTCGGCGCTGCCAAGGCAGCGATGGTTTGTGAATCAAGCACAAATGTTGTGAAACTACCTTCACGTGGGCGTCGAGGAGGAGCTATACCCTGGCTTGCCAGGAGAATGCAGTACACGTAGAGCAAAGGTGTGGACTCCACTCGTTCCGTCTGTATGGGATAGGGCGTTTCCCCCCTCGCACGCGTGGGTGTTGTACGGATGTTCTGGTTTCCTCCCACACGTAAACACGCATAAGTTGATAAATAGAGGACCGCAGAGCTTGGGCAGTTGTTGGTGCTGGATCACCGCTTGGCTGCCTTGCCGCTTGTCTGTTGTCCCTCGCGCCTCTGACTCACTCTCTCCGCGAGATTGAGCGACTCGTGTGCGGCGACGGGTCACAGTTGAAAGTATTACTACTTGGCAGGGCCCTTTTGAAAGAGTCTTGAGAATCGGTGAGGCTCTGCTGGGTGAATATCGGACGGAATTTTAACTGTCTTCTTTAGCACTTCACTCGCACAGCGCTTGGGTTTTTACGACACCGTTGGCCAAACAAGTGATTGTGACAATAGTGAAGTCCACTGTTAAGCCAGACGTTGAAAGACTCGCCGTGTTCTCCCCCCCCTGCCCCCGTGTGCATTGCCAGGTGGACACCTGAACCCAGCCGTTACATTTGCGTTTGCCGTTCTGGGTCGCTTCGAATGGCACAAGTTACCTCTCTACATGCTGGCTCAGCTCCTCGGAGCTTTCATGGGCGCAGGCACCGTGTTCGGACTGTATTATGGTGAGATTACACCGCATTTCTTTACTTGCGTGGCAGGGTGGCAGCGCCTCACAATCCTGCGATAAAATAACACTGGTCTACAATGTTTTAGACGTCGTCTGCTTCAGAGATTAAATGTGCTGTTTATTATGGATTTTGATGTGCTGAATTCAAATATGATCATTAAAGCAACGGATTGGCTACTGTTCCAAAGATATTTAAGTGTTTTACATTTTATGTCTATGTATATTGTTGCAATATCCTGGTGACATCACTCGCCATGCTCGTCGCTCACTGCTCCGCAGTTCGGTGAGAAACAAATCTAGATGAGAGTGCAAACAATTTATTTTTAGTGACATATTGCAACCAAGGCTTTAGTATGTCTTGAGGTTTTCCAACAACTTCCTATAGTTGTCTGCCTTTTTGTTTCCGAGAAAATTTGTTGCCACTGAGTGGAAGGCTTTCCATGCCATCTTTTCCCTAACATCACCTGCCAGGAGATTCCACTGCTGCAGCCTGGAGCCCAACAGCTCTGCCTTACTCTTGGGTAGTTCCAAATCCCTGACAAGGTCTTTCAGTTGACCTTGTGTTATGAGGTGTGTAATTCTAGATTTGAAGCTTTCGTGACTGCAAGGATTCATACTCTCAGGTTTTTTCGGTAAAGTCACGTAGGTAAAAAATACAATGAAAAGTTAATAAAAGTAATAATGGAAATAAAATAAAATAATAAATCACGACGTTTCGGAGGCAACACAAGTCTCCGTCATCAGGTGGGACCGTCACAGCTAAAATTACTGCATCAAGTGAGGAAAATTCCAAAAGACCAGCCCTTAAATACAAGTTAAGGGGGGAGTGGCTAATCTGAATGTGGTAACCAGGGAATGAAACGTGGGGGTGGTGGGCGGGGCTACAAGAGAAATTGGTCAACGTCGTGTGCAAGAAAACGGAGCTACAAGAGAAATTGGTCAACGTCGTCATGTGCAAGAAAACAATCAGTGTACCTCAACCTAAACCGATGTTGGTTGAGAATCCAAATACAAAAAAGCAGTACTGTTAAATGCTGGGGATGTCAACACTCGGTAAAGTAGAAAGTACCTGTCAAATAAGATGGTACAGATATGTGTAGTTAAATATTTTTTACATTGTTAATAACATCTTTCCAATGATTACTCAGTTTGTACCCATCATCACGGTTGAAGTTATGTCTATGTGTGTATATCTGAATGGCTTCGTGTACAAACCTTTGATGGTAGCCAGAGGGTTTGCAGAGCACCTTGGTCTCAGAAAAAACAATATCATGAAGGCCCACAGCGTTGTAGCAATGATCGGCAACGGCGGAAGACTCAATTTTGCCGTGTTTCAGATCTGACTTGTGCTCGCGGACACGATCAGAGACATGACGTTTTGTTTCACCAATGTAACAATCACCACAGCTGCAACTCAGTTTATAGACTCCAGGGTATTGCAAGTCAGGGATGACATCCTTCACAGATGGAATTAGATCACGGATTTTATGTACTGTACTGAATCGGACTTGGATCTTATGTTTGTTTAGAATTTTGGAGATCTTTTTGGTCACACCTGCTATGTATGGCAACGTGATAGTTTTGATCGGAGTTTCAAGTGGCTGTTTCTGTATGGTGGGAGAAACAGCTTGGCGGATGGTACGGTCAGAGTATCCGTTCATCCTGAGGGCCCGATGTACATGTCTTAATTCACTGGCCAGGTGGTGTTGGTCAGAAATGCCATGAGCTCTGTGGTATAGCGTTTTGATGAGAGAATTATTTTGAGATGGGTGGTGGTGGGAATCAGGTTTCAAGTAGGAATCTGTGTGGGTGGCTTTTCTGTAGACAGAATGTCCCAAGGATCCGTCAGGTCTCCTCTCAAACAGAATATCTAAGAATGGTAGTTTGCCATCTTTCTCCACTTCCATGGTGAATCTGATGGATGGGTGTTTGGAATTGATTGAATTCGGATGTACCTGCGCTGGTTAGGCATTGCCTCACCAACACTTATTTTACCTGGAATGGCACCTTCTACAAACAGAATGAGGATACCCCTATGGGCTCCCCCTTGTCACCAGTGATAGCCAATATGTTCATGGAAAAGTTTGAATCAGACGCCATCCAGACATCCACCCTGCGTCCTTCCCTGTGGAAGAGGTATGTGGATGACACTTTCGTCATTTGGCCACATGGCCTCCCAACATTGAACCACTTCTTGGACCACATCAATTCCAGACACCCATCCATCAGATCCACCATGTAAGTGGAGAAAAATGGCAAACTAGCATATAAACTTCCATATGATTTATAGATCTGATATAGGACAATTTGTTCATCAGAGGGATGTAAGCCTAGTTATGATTACATTATCCATGACTTCTAGGAATAACATGATGCAATTCATGTCATGTATGATGCAATACCAGGTTCAGATTGCATCATTCATTGTTTTGCTAAAAAATCAAGCACTGTCCAAACTCAGCCAGAGATTTATTCATAGATCCAGTCAAAGATGTATTTTAGTCATTTCTGGTTGAAATTGAGATCCCTTCCCTTTATAACTCACTTATCCTCCACCATTCCCAAGTCAAGGGTCGTATATACTGACCCGTTAGCATATCTTGAAAACTAGAGCCAATCAACAATTTTAAGCATCATTTTCATTCTCAGTGACCCAGGATTAGTAGAGTTGGACTACATTTATTTCCGAAGCATTTTGGCTGTAGACCAGTGTAATCCACCGTGCACCCTCACACGAACTTATCTCATCACTCAATCTCCTCGGTAGTCATCCTCCTGAACGTGTTCCATTCCTTGGCTGCCACTCCATTATTATTCTTGACCATTGATCATCATCGCATGTGTGTCCTGGCAAATTCCAATCTTCACATTTTTGATGATGGCATTAACCTTCATATCTTAATTTTAGAACTTTCGTGACTGCAGGAATTATTATTTGGTTCTTTCGGTTAAGTCACGTCTAAAGATAAAATAATACATTAAATTAAATAATAGAATACGACGTTCCGATTGCAACACAAGCAATCATCATCAGGTATAATGAAATAGCGACATAAAATCTAACCAGAAAACTATAGACAGACATATTAGCAGACAGGTATTACCAAGATACATAGCGAGAGCAACACAAGTAACAGAGAGGGGTGATCGTCTCTGTGTGGTGGCCTTAAATAGACAGAGGGGGGGCGGAGGCAGAGAGGGAGGGGGGTTAGAGAAAAAATTTGCATATCAATTGGTGCTGCTGATTTTCAGGCTTGCTTGCCGTGTAATCGTTCTTGCAGCACCAATTGATATGCAAATTTTTTCTCTAACCCCCCTCCCTCTCTGCCTCCGCCCCCCCTCTGTCTATTTAAGGCCACCACACAGAGACGATCACCCCTCTCTGTTACTTGTGTTGCTCTCGCTATGTATCTTGGTAATACCTGTCTGCTAATATGTCTGTCTATAGTTTTCTGGTTAGATTTTATGTCGCTATTTCATTATACCTGATGATGATTGCTTGTCTTGCAATCGAAACGTCGTATTCTATTATTTAATTTAATTTATTATTTTATCTTTAGACGTGACTTAACCGAAAGAACCAAATAATAACCTTCATATGTTCTCTAATTCACGTGCTCCTATCTGTCTGTCCACGTAATTCCAAACATGTATCTCCCCAGGCTTCTTTGTGCACTGTTTAGATTTTATTCCATTTTAGTCAATTACATTTTTTCTCAGCCATGTCACAGCAAGTAATATGCAATGATAGAAAGCTCCCTTCCCTAGCCGCATCGCTGTGTTGCTTTTCATTGTCAAGTTCAACTTCCAAAAGCATCTCACCATGCCCTCGTCCGCCTCTTTGTTTCATCGTTTCGATTTAATTCCGCCCGCAGTAACTGTCCCTGGTACACACATTTTCTGTGTTGAATTTACGAAAAATATAGGAAAGTGAAAAGTGCGCAAATAAGCATGGAGAGATGCATGCTTGAAATTACATGGACAGATGCAAAGAGCAACACGTGAATTCTAGAGCATACACTGGTTAATGAAATCATCGGAACCGTTAAGAAAAGGGAGTAGGCTTGGGCTGGGCATGTTGATAGAAGGGACGATAACCGGTGGTCAAGAATAGTGATGGAGTGGCAGTCAAGGAATGGAAAACATCCCAAAACACGGTCCACTGGAGAGATGGAGCAAATAAATCAGTTCGTGTGCAGGCGCTGGGTTGTTACATTTGTAATAAAAGACTCGGACGCTTCTCTCTGTCCTGTGTCCTTTATTTGGGTTCGATCTCTTTCCCTCACGGTACTCCCCTATCTACTCTCCACCCTGCAGCCCCAGGCTGCTGTCACTCCCGTAGCCCACACCCTGCAGCCCCAGGCTGCTGTCACTCCCGTAGCCCACGCTCTGCAGCCCCAGGCTGCTGTCACTCCCGTAGCCCACACTCTGCAGCCCCAGGCTGCTGTCGCGCCGTGCAGACCCCTGCTGCCGACTCCTCCCTTGCAGACCCGCTGCTCTCTGCAGCCTCCTCGCTGCTCCTCCTGCCCCAGGGTCGGTCACCGTTGGCCGACGGTGCCGATCCTCCTGGCTTGGGTGTGTGGCGACCTCGCCACTCTCTCTCACCCTTCGCCCTGCGTGGCCTCTCACTTCTCCCAGTTCCCGATCACTCCCGACTGCTTCCGGTTACCCCCCTTATAGACCCTTACCCTCTCCCCCACGTGACGTAACTCCTCCCCCCATGACGTCACTTCCGGAAGGTCGTTTACGCCCGCATTACACATTGCTGGATCCAGGAGATGGTGGCAGCTTGGGGAGGTATTCATCCAGCAGTGGATTGACCATGGCTGATGATGACCAAAATGATGATAAAGATATTCAATAGCTTTAACACATTTATTATTCGTGTAATTTGAAAAGGTCCAGAATGTATCAATAATTTCTAATATTTTACTTTCTGAATGCTTCCTGTAATCGGTGGAAATTTCCATCACACGAATATCGGGCCCCTATTGTTTAAAGGTTATTTAACAATAAACATATAATCAGTAGTGTCTGTCTAATAATCTTCTTCCTTATTCTAATCGATACCAATGAGCAACATTGGCTGTTAACATTGTCATTGTATTGCAGATGCCTTCCTGTACGCCGGCAATGGGAACTACACAATTCAGCTGGCTGGAGTTTTTGCCACTTACCCGTCAGAGCACCTGTCTCTGGGAAATGGATTTGTGGATCAGGTTTATTAATACATTTCAGCACACACACACACACACACGTGCGTTTTGTTACTTCACTTCCAAACAGGCCATTCTACTTTCTGGGTTTTTCGGTAAAGTCACGTAGATAGAAAAATAAATAAATAAATAAAATCACGACGTTTTATCGCAACACGAGCAATCGCCTTCAGGCGAACTGCTGAGGCAGGAGACATATAGCGAGATAACTACTGCAGCAAGAGGTTATAGGTTTGAGATGAGTACAAGCCAAGGGTAAGTGGGCGGGGCTAGAGATGGAATTTACAAGTAATATACCTAGGCCATTGTATTGCTCGAGATTAGAGATTAGCATGCCAATGTGAGACGGCTCCCGCAGCAGCAGCTGTGTTAATGAAACACATTCAACCTATTAAACAACGAGAGCCACCGCCACATCGAGGAAAATGGAAGCAGCGGCTATGTTAGTGAGACATTTAGCCTCTTAATGTCAAGACATGTACCAAGGTAATGTAACTCAGAGAGTCGGAAATAACTGTTAACATCGGCAGGTAGGAATGAAGTATCACAGTCAGTTATGACTTTACCTGGTTAATAACATCCTTCCAATGATTGCTCAGTTTGTACTCATCTTCTCAGTTGAAATTGTGTCTGTGTTAATAGATCTGGATGGCTTCATGGCCAAATCTTTGTTGATAGCCAGTGGGTTTGCAAAGTACCTTCGTCTTGGAGAAATCAATTTCATGTGTGCCCACAGTGTTAAAACAATGATCAGCCACGGCAGAGGTGTTGGTCCTACCGTGTTTCAGATCAACCTTGTGTTCACGAACACGGTCTGAGACATAGTTTCCCCAATGTAACTACTGCCGCAGGCACAGCTGAGTTTGTAGACGCCGGGGTTTTGCATGTCAGGGATCACATCCTTCACAGATGGGATCAGATCACGAATTGTATGTACTGTGTTAAATAGGACCTGGATCTTGTGTTTGCTCATTATTTCGGAAATCTTTTTGGTGACCCCTGCTATGTATGGCAAGGTGATGGTTTTGATTGAGTCCTCAGGTGGTTCTCTCCCAACGGTTGGGGTGATAGCTTTAAGGATTGTGTAGTCCGAATATTCATTCATCTTGAGGACTTGATGTACGTACTCCAGTTCACTGGCTAGGTGGTGGTGGTCGGAAATGGCATTCTATTCTAGTCTTGCACACGGCAGCAATACGTTCAGGAGCTAACTGTGAATGTCGAGGTCTGCTATCCACACGAAAGGGCCTCAGAAGAGAGTTTGTATAGTATCGCTCTTCCTCCATTGAAGAAGCGTAGACTACAGTTATTTACCACATGATCCATCGTGGTGGTTGCATGGCCACAATTGCACTATGGCTTTTCTCAAATTGTCCATGTATGAAGGAGATGTGCGCATCGGGCCATTGATGTTCAGTATCTTCGAGGAACGTCAAAGCCAGGAGGTGCGATGTTTTTGTCTCAGTTAGGGTGTTTATTCTGGATGGCCGCGTTGTTCCACTCAGTTAGCCAGCGTGCTTCCGGATCTGGGTTAAGATTATCGGATGGCGACAGCGCGATTCCAGAAGGGGGGCGTCGAGACACAGGGCACTGACAAGCAACCAAGTCAATCCACTGAGGGAGACTCGTTTTGGTTATGGGATTTCCAGGAGATATCCTCACCTCTCAAACATTTTTCGCTATTTGCATACTCTGCCTGAAACAATATTCTGAGCCTTTCCCAAGAATGTCAATCAAATTGGAGTTTAATATACGGATAAATGCACACATGAGTTTTTCCTGTACACACACACACACCAACCAACAGCAGGCATTAGCCACTAAATTACAGTGTTGTCACCAGAGTACTTGTGCCAGGCTAGATGCACTTTGCGGCTGTCACACGCAGTGTTGAAGGCTTGCTGACAGGAGGTTAAGGGACGGATCCAGGTGCTATGGGTCGACTGAGCAAATTGTCAGATGCACTCTGTGCCTGTGCCAATTTGCTGCGTTTTAGCCGCCTGGTGCTCCACTCGTTCATTGTTGTGAGCGTCCTGTACATATACACACGTGTATGCCTAATATAACGACAAAGATCCCCCTGTAGCCTTAACAGACTGTTGGGGTAAGTGCTGACAGCGATCACCTATTAAGGCCAATCCGAAACACGAAGGGGTGGTGTGGGCAACGCCACACTCGACTGCCTTTGTCTCCTCCGTGCTGATATTTAATCTCCACACAAGGATACTAATTTAAGGCCAAGTCGACCTAGAAGAGACTCAAGACTTGTTTCAGATTTGGCCGTGAGTGGGAATCGAACACAGGTCCCCAAATCATCCATCACCTTGCAACTGTTCAACTCCACATTTTCTCCTGGAATCCTCGTCGAAATTCGTGGACTTAAAAGCAACGTTCACACTCAGAGTTCACACCTCCTGCTCCTACTCAACCCACTCTTTTTACAAGCATGCCCCTTGTGTTTGCATTCCTACTTGTGTTTGATTCATATAAGCCAAAGATGTTTTGACATTATTCGTATCTTTAATATCCCATGCCTTGCTGGCCATCACATCGGCATATGTTCTTTACGTTTGTATATTTATTCGAAAAACGTCGTTCTCTGATTTTATTGTATTTAGAAAAATCTCCAAAAAAAGTCAGAGTGGTTTGCTACACAAACAACCGATAAGGCATTGGTACTTATCTCATGTGTACTGCCCTGAGCAAGGAGTGTAAGATCCACGTTGCTCTGGCAGGGGCGAGTCTATCCATTGGACAACCGCTGTTGACTTTCCCAGTGGATCTAATTGTATCGACCCTAGGAGGGATGATGAGTTCAAGTTAACCCCCAGCCAGGATTTGAAGTCGAGTCCTGCTGATTTTGAGCCACTCCCTCTACCACTGAGCCACCTGGCTGGGTAATCATTAAAACAAATTGTGAATATTCATATTTATCCAGGTGGCTAGACTCATTCAAGAGGGCTTCGCATTGGAATATTTGGCAAAAATGTGTTTTGTGGAGTAGTTAATGGGGAAATATTTCTAAATGTCCACAAACAAGAGAAACCACTGAATACTATGCAAATTTTATGTTCTGCCATCCCCCAGCCATCTCGTAGCCCTGTTGGAATTTCATGGCAATCTCTCCTCTGACGTGCTAGGTTACACGGCTGCACTCTTACATCTGTGTGTCAAGTCCCATAACAGAACCTTTCCATGTTACCGCTGTATAAAACCGACGAGTGCCGTTGCTTAACAGGAAACATTGTGTGTATTGTGTGAGCACAGCTGATTGGCACTGCAGCCCTGCTGGTGTGCATCATGGCGGTGATAGACAAGCGAAACAACCCAGCTCCAAAGGGCATGCAGCCCTACATAATAGGCCTCGTCGTCGTGCTCATTGGGCTCTCCATGGGCTTCAACGCGGGGTACGCCGTGAACCCGGCCCGTGACCTCGGCCCGCGTCTCTTCACGTCCATTGCTGGATGGGGTTGGAAAGTCTTTTCGTGAGTATATGAGGACGAGCACTTGCGTGATCTGTAACCAGAATGCTGGCTCAGGTTGCGATTGGAAGGGTTGCGAGTTCAAATCCTGATGGAGGTATGACTCAACTCATCACCCCTTAAGGGTTGATACATTAAGTACCGCTTTGTGGCGAAGTCAAATTGTAATCCACTGTCAGACTGACCCCCGCCATAGGAATGGGGAATTTTATAAATTGGGTGAGGACTGTAAACGGAAAATGAGCATAATAAAGGTGTTTTGGGTTAGATCGCGTAAATATAAATGTGTCATTAAACCCGGCACCACCCGACACAGCCAACACAGCCAATTAATTAGTAATGCTTGTCACGTAAGCAAAACATGGCAATTAGTTGCGTGTTCAGAACACCATTGTGTTGGAGAGTAAACCCACAACATTTACAAGTGTACTCTGCTCATGTGCCTAACTCGTAATGTGCTCCTGTGTGTGTTGCTGCAGGTCCGGTGGCTACTGGAGCTGGGTGCCTGTGGTGGCACCCATGATTGGTGGGGTGTTGGGTGCGTTTGTTTACGAGCTGTTCGTTGGATTTCATCTTGTGGAGGCGTCACTCCCGCCGGCGGTGGAGCCCCCACCGTCTCCACGAGAAAAAAAGGGGCTCCTCAAGCTCCAGCCAGAAAGCATGGCTGACGTCATGTGCTGAGTCGGCACACGATGGTCTGGGATTGAGCTGCGGGGCCAGTGATTCTCGATGCATTTGAATGAGGCTTATCCAGCTGCGTTTGTGTAACACATCCAACTAAGGGTTTAACATGCTATGTCTGCTAGAACTTTTAGTTTTACTCAAGCTTAATTTCCATGTTTTGGTACTAATGGCGTCAATCACGTCGATTTTAATAAAATATTTTCAAACCTGTGCTGGTTTTTTGTTTGTTTCAGTTTGACACCAAACCTCTTAAATGTCCAACATTTGCTCCCAATAGCAATGCACATACTTTTCACAAAAATAGTCTCTTATGTTTTATGAAGTGCCTCTCAAGATCAATACGTCATCATGGTCAAAGGTGTTGATGCCACCACCGCACCGAACCAACGCGTTCTCCCCTCCACAGCAGATCCCGCATCTGCTGCGGGGTAGACATGCGGCGACTTCCCAGATGCGCCTTCACAGTCTCCCGCCGTCTGCTCTGAGGGCTTCTTACTCTCTTACTCTTGGTTGTCTGACTCTTGGTTGTCTGACTCGCAGAGTCGACGCCAAGGCCCGTCTCGGGAATCGGCCCTCCCCCATCCTGCACAAGTCCCAGCGTCGCCCCCGTTTTAGGGGCCGTCCATAAATGACGTCACGCACCTAAGGGGGGGGGGGGAATCAGACATTTGTGACGATGTGTGACGAGGGGGGGGGGGTTTGAGAAATGCGACGTCACGTAAAAATGTGCAAATTTAAATGAATATAGACAACACGTTCTACTTGATTAAATATACTTAAAAAATATTCTACAACATCAGAATGCAGCGCCACATTAAATACGCACTACAATAACAATAGTTTAAAGCGATTTGAAGCATGTTTTATTTTGGGGGGGGCGGGGGCAGAGCTTTGTGACGTCATTTGAGGGTGGGTCTGACTTTTTGTGACGTCGTGTGACGAATGGGGGGGGGTGTCAAAAATCGTCCAAAATCGCGTGACGTCATTTATGGACGGCCCCATAGCCGAATATATAGACACAGCTACCATATTCCCTTGCGGAATTCTGTCTTGCCATGAAATTCCTCGCACCGTAATTGCGTCACAGTTTAACATCATCATCAGCCATGGTAACTTCACTGTCGGATGAGGACCTTGACACCTCTGCCATTCCACATGGCTCCTTGACAGAGGTGTGGACTCGAGTCATGTGACTTGGACTCGAGTCAGACTCGAGTCATGAATTTGATGACTTGCGACTCGACTTGGACTTGCATAACAATGACTTTGTCCCACCTCTGCTCCTTGATATCGCTCTTGCACGTACAACTAATCTCGTTGCCGGAATGTGGCATACAATGGTAAAGACAACATTCCCATGAAGCCTTCACCGACTGTTGGTGCAAGTGCCGCTAAAGTACTGTGCCGATGAAGGTCGGGACGGCACACGGAGCACATCTGGTCGATCTGCATCTCCCTTTGTCTCTCTGGGGCCGTCCATAAATGACGTCACTCACCCGGGGGGGGGGTCAGACATTTGTGACGATGTGTGACATGGGGGGGGGGGGGGTTGAGAAATGTGACGTCACATCAAAATGCAAAACTTTTAATAAATATAGACAACACGTTCTACTTAATTAAATATACTTTTTAATAAATGTTTTCTCCAACATCAGAGTGCAGCGCCACATTGAATACGCACTACAATGACAATAGTTTAAAGCGATTTGAAGCATGGTTTATTTGGGGGCGGGGGCAGAGCTTTGTGATGTTATATTTGGGGGGGGTGACGCTGTCTGACGATGGGTGGGGGGGTCAAAAATCGTCCAAAATCGCGTGACGTCATTTATGGACGCCCCCTCTGCGTAGACATGTTTATGTTTGAATCTCTGTCTCTCTGAAATATTGTGAAGCCAGATACAGAGATGCGTGTTTGTCTGGCTTCATAAGAACGTCATCCCCGCCGCTGCACTTAAATATATATAACCATTTCCATCGTGGCGTCTCTGGAATTTTAGGAGCTACACAATTTCCAAAAGGTGAATATTTATCAATACCACGCACGACTGACTCTCAGGCGCTAGAACGTTAGGGGCCGTCCATAAATGACGTCACGCGATTTTGGACGATTTTTGACCCCCCCCCCCCCATCGTCACACGATGTCACAAAAATTCAGACCCCCCCCCCAAATATGACGTCACAAAGCTCTGCCCCCCCCCAAATAAAACATGCTTCAAATCGCTTTAAACTATTGTCATTGTAGTGCGTATTCAATGTGGCGCTGCACTCTGATGTTGTAGGAGAAAACATGTATTGAAAAGTCTATTTAATTAAGTAGAACGTGTTGTCTATATTTATTTAAAGTTGCGTATTTTGATGTGACGTCACATTTCTCAACCCCCCCCCCCCCTCGTCACACATTGTCACAAATGTCTGACCCCCCCCCCCCCCCCAGGTGCGTTACGTCATTTATGAACGGCCCCTTAGGGGGGGGGGGGTGCCACAACCCGAATAATGTGTCCTCTAAAATTAATTCATCGCTCGTTAAGCGAGACGCGCCTGGAACTCCCACCACCACCACCAACCACGGAGTTCTGGGTCGTCCCCGGCCCAGTGCCCTCCCCTGGTGATGAGACGGCGGTGGGCGAGGGGCCCTTGCAGCGGCAGCAGAAGCAGCAGCAGCGCCCCGTAGCGGCGGCAGCAGCAGCAGGGCCGCTGTGTCCGTGGTGGGGCAGCATTGACAACTCGTCTCCTGCACAGGGCCTGGACCCGCTCGCGTGTTGGCAGCGAAGGCGCCGCTGTGGGGTGGCCCGTGGACTCGTCTCAGGTGACGTCCGTGGATAGGGGCCCTATGTGGTGTATGGGATAGGGGCCCTATGTGGTGTATGGGATAGGGGCCCTATGTGGTGTATGGGATAGGGGCCCTATGTGATGTATGGGATAGGGAGGGGCCCGTGTGTGATCTCTCAGGGTTATACCTAATAAATGAAACTGAAAATGAAATCTATGGGATAGGAGCCCTATGTGGTGTATAGCATAGGGGCCCGTGTGTGTTCTATGGGATAGGAGCCCTATGTGGTGTATAGCATAGGGGCCCGTGTGTGTTCTATGGGATAGGAGCCCGTGAGTGGTGTATAGGATAGGAGCCCGTGAGTGGTGTATGGGATAGGAGCCCGTGTGTGGTGTATGGGATAGGAGCCCGTGAGTGGTGTATGGGATAGGAGCCCGTGAGTGGTGTATGGGATAGGAGCCCGTGAGTGGTGTATGGGATAGGAGCCCGTGAGTGGTGTATGGGATAGGGGCCTGTGAGTGGTGTATGGGATAGGAGCCCGTGTGTGGTGTATGGGATAGGAGCCCGTGAGTGGTGTATTGGATAGGAGCCCGTGAGTGGTGTATGGGATAGGAGCCCGTGTGTGGTGTATGGGATAGGAGCCCGTGAGTGGTGTATGGGATAGGAGCCCGTGAGTGGTGTATGGGATAGGAGCCCGTGAGTGGTGTATGGGATAGGAGCCCGTGAGTGGTGTATGGGATAGGGGCCTGTGAGTGGTGTATGGGATAGGAGCCCGTGTGTGGTGTATGGGATAGGAGCCCGTGAGTGGTGTATGGGATAGGGGCCTGTGAGTGGTGTATGGGATAGGAGCCCGTGAGTGGTGTATGGGATAGGAGCCCTGTGTGGTGTATAGTATAGGGGCCCGTGTGTGTTCTATGGGATAGGAGCCAGTGAGTGGTGTATGGGATAGGAGCCCGTGTGTGGTGTATGGGATAGGAGCCCGTGTGTGGTGTATAGTATAGGGGCCCGTGTGTGTTCTATGGGATAGGAGCCAGTGAGTGGTGTATGGGATAGGAGCCCGTGTGTGGTGTATGGGATAGGAGCCCGTGTGTGGTGTATGGGATAGGAGCCCGTGTGTGGTGTATGGGATAGGAGCCAGTGAGTGGTGTATGGGATAGGAGCCCGTGTGTGGTGTATGGGATAGGGGCCCGTGAGTGGTGTATGGGATAGGAGCCCGTGAGTGGTGTATGGGATAGGAGCCCGTGTGTGGTGTATGGGATAGGAGCCCTGTGTGGTGTATAGTATAGGGGCCCGTGTGTGTTCTATGGGATAGGAGCCAGTGAGTGGTGTATGGGATAGGAGCCCGTGTGTGGTGTATGGGATAGGAGCCCGTGTGTGGTGTATAGTATAGGGGCCCGTGTGTGTTCTATGGGATAGGAGCCCGTGAGTGGTGTATGGGATAGGAGCCCGTGAGTGGTGTATGGGATAGGAGCCCGTGAGTGGTGTATGGGATAGGAGCCCGTGAGTGGTGTATGGGATAGGAGCCCGTGTGTGGTGTATGGGTCCGCCTATCCCCGGGATGGGATGGGAGCACACAAAAGCGCAAGGTCTTCTCAGGCACAGTCATGCCCTCTCCCTTCTCTAGGCTTGCTAAAAGTGAACCTCTCTGAAGCAACATCTGCACCGGTTTTAAAAGTTCAGGCTGGCCTGCCTACGATTTAACCAGGCTGAAAATTGAGTTCACAGCTCCTTGAAGAATCTGGACACGGTCCTATCAGTGAGCTCCTCCGGCAGGAGAGGATGCATCGGCTGGGTCACGGAGCCCGCATGCCCAGCCAACGCGTGTCCACGCAGCTTTTGTTTGGCCAGATGGAGGGGGATAAACGGGCGCGGCACGGGCTGGTGAAGATATGGTCCGATGCGGTATCGGCGCCTGTGGAACTCAGTGGATTTGCCGAAGACCGGTACGAGCGGTGGAGAAGGATCGTGAAGGATGCTGCTTGGCAGTTGGAGGCATTTGCCCTCCCTCAACAACGGAGGGCAGGAGGAGCGATATTCACAACGAGTTGGAAGAGCCTGGTGGATAAAACGCAGCAAGTTGGTATAGCAGGGACTACCGGTGGAACCACTGGCAGAGCCAGTGGGGGGGGTGGCACGTGCCCCTCCAATGATCCGATCGAAATCCATAATTTCGATCGGATCATTGGGGTTTATTAGTAATAAATTGCCATTTTGCAACCCCCACTGCCACTGTGTAGCATATTATTACGTGCCAGGGACTCTATGAGATGATAGGACAATAGTCTGAGTCCATAATTGGCAATAAGTTACGGCAAAGCGGTTATAAGTGACTCAGAATTGTGCGCAGTTACGTAAAGAAAGTACACGACTTCCCTGAAGGCATTCACCTTCAGCGAGCGCGATGCCGATCACACAACGCGGTTCGAATTCGATCCTCGATCGATGGCTGCGCCTTCGCCGCACACGCGTCGAATAAAATGCAAGGGACAAGTCCTTACTTACTAACAACTCCTCTATCATTTTTCATTGCTGGAGGGGTTGCCCCC
The DNA here is from genome assembly GCF_964198595.1 of Lampetra fluviatilis. Classification (NCBI taxonomy): domain Eukaryota; kingdom Metazoa; phylum Chordata; class Hyperoartia; order Petromyzontiformes; family Petromyzontidae; genus Lampetra; species Lampetra fluviatilis. The sequence goes on from NC_136289.1 coordinate 315,761, forward strand.
CCCCTACCGGAAAATCCTGGCTCCACCATTGGGTGGGACATCTGTCAAATCATTTTGATCAATCAACCCATGCCACCTGGGTTTGTTCTGTAACCTGCCAGCGAGCCTTCAACACTTCACGTAACCTCCAAGTGAACCTAGCCTGGCACAAGCGCTGTGGTAATGCCACTGCTACTTCGTGGCGAATGGCAGCTGGTGTGTGTGTGTAGAGTTTATGCTCCCCTTGTTCTGCAGTGTGTGTGGAGTTTTTTCTCTCCCTGTCCTACATGGGTTTCCTCAGGATTCTCCGGGTTCCTTCCATAGCTAAACCCCATACAGAATGTTACTGATTATGACCAAAACATCCCAATGCTGAAAAATTACCTGCTAACTACTGAATTGTGATTACAAAGCAGCTGCAACATCGCCCCCTACTGACAAAACCTGGCAGACCACTCCTGGAAAAGTTTTGATACTCAGTTGAGGCTCTCTCTCCTCGGTGAACAAGCAGAGTAATAATGATAATCTCATGACAAATCTCCACCGCTGTCGTAAACACGCCCTGTGTGCGTCAACAGGGCAGAGTCTGACCTGCAAGTCCACCACGATCAGCAACACGATCACCCGACACCACTGCTGCCCCAGTGCCAAGGTGACTGCTCCCCGAGCCGCTGCTGCTCCACACGGTGGGTAGGAGCCATGTCTACCGCACCTCTGCACCTACATTACAGAGACCACCGTGTCCACGCACAGCAATCATGATCGTGTTTCTACAGACTGTACTGAACACGATGCTCCAGCCACGGGTAAATCTTGGCACACGAGACATACCAGACAGATTTGCTTCATCTCATCTGTCCTGTTTCCAACCAATCGACACACTGCAGGTCACAACACGCTTGTTCACTCGCTTGCACACCTACCCACCAAATCACACACCCACCTACTCATTCCTACTTGCGACACTGCAGGTCACAACACGCTTGTTCACTCGCTTGCACACCTACCCACCAAATCACACACCCACCTACTCATTCCTACTTGCGACACTGCAGGTCACAACACGCTTGTTCACTCGCTTGCACACCTACCCACCAAATCACACACCCACCTACTCATTCCTACTTGCGACACTGCAGGTCACAACACGCTTGTTCACTCGCTTGCACACCTACCCACCAAATCACACACCCACCTACTCATTCCTACTTGCGACACTGCAGGTCACAACACGCTTGTTCACTCGCTTGCACACCTACCCACCAAATCACACACCCACCTACTCATTCCTACTTGCGACACTGCAGGTCACAACACGCTTGTTCACTCGCTTGCACACCTACCCACCAAATCACACACCCACCTACTCATTCCTACTTGCGACACTGCAGGTCACAACACGCTTGTTCACTCGCTTGCACACCTACCCACCAAATCACACACCCACCTACTCATTCCTACTTGCGACACTGCAGGTCACAACACGCTTGTTCACTCGCTTGCACACCTACCCACCAAATCACACACCCACCTACTCATTCCTACTTGCGACACTGCAGGTCACAACACTTCTCTTGCTGATTCTTCCCTCCACTGCTGCACGTCGGAATTACCTCCCACCGTCTCTTTTCTCATACTCTTGTAATATATTGCACAATTAAAGAAATGTGTTAAACTAATACAACGATCATAGTGCTGTTTATTGCTGGCCACTTGACGACGTAGACCGTTTGGTCCTGTGTTTGGCATTGAACCAGCTGTGTTTAACAATATAGTGTGTGTTAGGGTAGCGAGCAGGTTACTGGGACAGGCTACAAGGTAGGCCTCAACTGTGGGGTCTAGCAGCGTTGACCGTGCTGACCTCGTAGCTGCGAGTCCTGTTCGAGATGCCCCATGCTCTCACTGTTGCATTCATGCAATCAGACTCTGGCTCTGCTGCCACAGGAAGTGATGCTGTGTTCACATGCTCGGCTTTCATACGAAACATAATGGAACATTTTGAATGCCGGTGTCGGAGTCTTCTCCTACATTAACATTAGCTGCCCTGCCCATCTCTAAACCTTTATAAACAGCTCTTTGATTATATACTCTTTGATTCTTTCGGTAAAGTCACGTACGTATGACATAAAATAAATCACGACGTTTTGGGTGCAACACAAGCGTCCATCATCAGGTGGTAAAACATGGTTTGCTGCTGATGGAGACTGTTTTAAAAGGTTTGAAATGGGTGTAGCCCAAGAGTCATAAAGAAGTGGCCGGGGCTAGTGATGTTAATGTGAGAAATTAGCATGTAACTACTCTACAATCTTTGGTTCTTTCGGTAAAGTCACGTAGGTATGAAATAAAATAAATCACGACGTTTCGATTGCAACACAAGCAATCATCATCAGGTGGGAAAACCACAGCAAGAATTTTTTTTCTGAGGTGGGAGAGACAGCTGCTGTGGTAAGAGGTTATATAGATAAAAAAGGGGGAGGGGCAAGGGGGGAGAGAGGGGGGAGAGTGTGGGGTAGGGGGAGGGGAGCGCTGCGTGGACGCTAGGAGAGGGACGTGAGGCTAGGGGGGGGGGGGGGAAGTGGGCGGGGCTGTAAGTGAGAGGCCGAGAGAGCTGGGGATGCGGAAAAAATTGACTAGTACCCGGTAGATATGAAAGACAACAAGCATAAAGCAGTTAGGGTTTTACCTGGTTAATAACATCCTTCCAACGATTGCTCAATTTGTATCCATCTTCTCGGTTGAAGTGATGTCTATGTTTATATATCTGGATGGCTTCATGAACAAACCTTTGATAGTAGCCCGAAGGTTTTCAGAGTAACTTGGTCTCGGAAAAAAACAATATCATGCGAGCCCACAGCATTATAACAATGGTCAGCTACGGCAGAGGTATTGGTTCTGCCGTGTTTCAGATCTGCCTTGTGTTCGCAGGTACAACTCAGTTTGTAAACTCCAGGATATTGCATGTCAGGAATGACACCCTTCACAGATGGGATTAGATTTTGATTTAAAGCTTTCATGACTGCAGAGATTCATATTCTTGGTTCTTTCGGTAAACTCACGTATAAGGGAAATAATAATAACATTCTCACGACGTTTCGACTGCAACACAAGCAATCATTATTTTATTATTTCCCTTCTACGTGACTTTACCGAAAGAATCAAGAATATAGATGGGATTAGATCACGGATTTTGTGTACTGTATTGAATCGGACCTGGATCTTGTGTTTGCTTAAGATTTTGGAAATATTTTTGGTAACGCCTGCTATGTATGGTAACATGATGGTTTTGATTGGCTTCTCAGGGGGTTGTTTCTCCATGGTTGGAGAAACAGCGTTGCGAATAATGCGGTCCGAGTACCCATTTATCTTGAGGGCCTGGTGTACGTGTTCCAGTTCACTGGCGAGGTGGTGTTGGTCAGAAATGCACTGGGCCCTATGGTGTAGTGTTTTGATAAGGGAATTCTCTTGTGCCGGATGGTGGTGGGAATCAGGTTTCAGATAGGAATCTGTGTGGGGATGATTACTCAGTTTGTACCCATCATCACGTTTGAAGTTATGTCTGTGTTTGTATATCTGGATGGCCTAACCAGAGTAGGTACATCAGGATTCAGTCCATGTTGGACTAAGTCTTCACTTATTGCTAAGGTGTCAGGTACAGGAACTTTGGTGAACAGAGAAACTACATCAAAGCTGACGAGCAAATCATCCGGGACAGTGAAATGCCCTTGATTAGAGATGCCCTTGATTGGATTCCTGCAGTCACAAAAGCTTCAAATCTAGATTAGCATGTAACTGTAAGATAGGAAAGCGGCCTCCTCGATGAGGGCATGGACGTGGCTATGTTAATGTGAGAGATTAGCGTGATGTTAATGTGATAAATTAGAATGTAACTGTAAGATAGGAGGAGAGCGGCCTCCTCGACTAGGGAGTGCAACCCAACGGTTGCAATCCAAAGGGCATGTGAGTATGAGAGTACAATCCAAAGGCATGAGAGTGCAATGCAAAGGACATGTGAGTATGAGAGTGCAATCCAAAGGCATGAGAGTGCAATGCAAAGGACATGTGAGTATGAGAGTGCAATCCAAAGGCATGAGAGTGCAATGCAAAGGGCATGTGAGTATGAGAGTGCAATCCAAAGGCATGAGAGTGCAATGCAAAGGACATGTGAGCATGAGAGATCTAAGAGAGAGGCATAGAGAGAGACACACAGAGAGTCAGAAATAACAGCTCACATAGGCAGGTAGGATGGAAACATCACAGTCAGTTAAGACTTTACCTGGTTAATAACGTCCTTCCATTGATTGTTCAGTTTGTACCCATCCTCTCGGTTGAAGTTGTGTCTGTGTTTATATATCTGGATGGCTTGATGAACAAATCTCTGAAGGTAGCCGGTAGGTTTGCAGAGTACCTCAGTCTTGGAAAAATCCTTGATTGGTGTAGAGCTACTGCCAGTGTCGGAGCTTTCTTCTACAATAACATTAGCTGCCCCGCCCATCTCTAAACCTTTATAAACAGCCTGCCCTCAGAGGCTAACCTCCCTGTTCCTGATGACGACCGCTTGTGTTGCCACCGAAACTTCGTGATATTTTAATTCACTTTATTTTTATTATTTTATCGTAATTTTTTCTATCTACGTGACTTTACCGAAAGAACCATAGAATACGTTTAGTGAATCAATAAGAATGCAACGCAAATTTAAGGATCTAAATGTCTGGTTCTGTGGTCTTCATGCCATTTTCTGTAACGTTTCATACATTTTCAGATCTGTGTTATACATTTTATCGTTTTAATATAAACCCAAACTCTTGATCTGCCATTGTATCTTCCATCCAGCTGAAGCAGTCAAGATGCAAGGAAGATTTGAATATCTACTTTTGCTGTGGTCTCCCTGGCTGCTATCTTCTGGACAAGCGGCTACCCATTTAATGACAATCCCTACCGCAATCCCCACCACCACGGGGCCTCCACTTCCACGCTTCACTGTCAACTTGGATCTGCCTCCGTCGGAGCGTTGGAAGGATGTCGTTGCACATTTTGACCTTGAAATGATTCGGTCTCATTCTGCCAAGATAATTGCGTGAGTATGCAAGTTGATGATGTTATTTTGAGTGTGGCATCGTGAGATGATGCTGCTACGCGTGACATCATCTCCTCGTGCGGCTTGGATCGTAACATTAATATCGGTAAGGAATCACTTTGGAGGACAAAAGGCGAGTTATAAAGTGTTGCGGAATCTATGCATGGGTTAGAGTTTTCTTCCCCGTGTTTTAGCATTGTACAATACACAACAAAAACATAGACTGCTGTTAAAGAATAGTAAGGTTAATTACTTTTACCAAAAGAACCAAAGAGTTTATTGCTTTATTCACTTATTTCTTAATGTTTTGTATTTGTTTAAATGCACAAAATATTTATTGGTAATGATTTGATTATTAGTTCTGAATAATAAGTGATAGACTTGTAAAGACACTTTGGAAGGGAGAGGATTGTTAGTCACACTTTGTTATAAGGCAGTCTGAGTTGCATTTGTTGGCTTCCTGAATGTAAGAAGTTGCAGCTTGATTAAAATGTGGATTTTTTAAAGCCAATAACATCTGCTCTCGTTGTTAATTAGAAATTAGTATTTGTGAAAAAGAAATGTATTGCTAAAAGCAAAACATTTGGGTTTTAAAAAGACAATATAGTTTAACCACCCTCGTGATATCATCGGTCTGGACTGTAGTTTTACAATGCTTTGCTTTTATATGGTACTAATAATTCATATATATGTGTGTGTGTCACTTGCTTGCTGTGCGTGGTCCAGGGACAATGTTCCTGCATGGGTGAGACCAGTTGTCAGGAAAGTGGCTCGGGAATTGGACCGTTTTTTCCCAAATCCCTTTGCCGAGGAAATTCGAGGTTTATCTTCTCTCTTGTCGATCGACCTAGGTGACATGGTCATACTTAATATCTTCAATGAATTCAAAATGTAAGTCCTATTTGCTTTAAACATATACACTTGGTTTGCTAATGAAAAGCATTGAACTGCTAGTTTGTTCACAATATTTTAAAATAATACCCATTGCAAAAACAGTTTTTTTTTTTAAAAGATGCACGCTGTTTGTACAAAAGCTCTCAAACTTATATAGACCCCCAGCTCGACAAGGACCGAATGTATGGATATTTTGTTGTCGAGACCATACATTCTAGACTCAGCCGTCAGGATAAGCTCGCACGTGGCTGTGCGTTGTTTCAGGACATCTATTTGTTTCCCAGCCTGCACCAATATTTTCTGTTGTGATGTGTTTTCACATTATTTACAAAATGGAAAACTTATCTTGTTTAAGCATAAATGTCGAGAACCCTTGCTGTGTGAATGTGTCTCTATCGCTCTTTTAGCACTCAAATTGTGGTTTGTTTAAGCCAGGTTCTGCACGAGTATAGTGGCTCAGGACACTGCTGGGAATATTTACCACGCACGTAACCTCGACTACCTCTACACAGATTTCCTGCGGAATATCAGCGTGGACATCGACTTCACTCGTGACGGAAAGGCAAGGACCACGCGCTTTCATAGCGTTCATTTCAACTATTTTAGAAGAGTAATCTAAATGTGTGTTGGAGTTGGCAGCTGAAGCCACGTGGGCTGTTTGGCACACATGCATACGATGAACCAACTTGATCTTGTCTCGACCACACAAACACGAGTTGATCAAATGTTTGCGCACTTGTCCGTTGCGTGTTGCTATGCTTATGCCAGTTGACACGCTGGACACCCTTGTTAGCGAGATGTTTCACCTTAAGGGATATTCGAGGTAAAAAAATGTTAATGGAATAAAATGAACTAAAAGTGTTTTTCAAGTAGATTTGAAGCTTTCGTGACTGCAGGAATCCATACTCTTTGGTTCTTTCGGTAAAGTCACGTATGTATAAAATAAAATAAATCACGTTTCGATTGCAACATAAGCAATCATCATCAGGTGGGAAAACCACAGCAAGAAAAAAAAATGTTGCTGTGCCTTTCCCACCTGATGATGATTGCTTGTGTTGCAATCGAAACGTCGCGATTTATTTTATTTTATACCTACGTGACTTTACCGAAAAAACCAAAGAGTGTGGATTCCAAGTGCACGGTTTTGGGGAAGAGAAATTAAATCACGAGCTTTCAAATGACACCTAATCCATTTAAACTGGTGTAGCAGTCTCAGAGGAGTTCTCTAGACAACTATCGTTACATACGGAAGAATGCTTTCCAATAGACGCTGTGCTGCATTTAAAACTTATCTTGCCATGTGACCCTATCATTACAGTGCTCAACTCACAATAGGAAAGGTTGTGAGTTAAAATCCCGGTCAAGGGTTGCCTCGGTGAATCACTTCTCTAAAGTCGGTAAAATGGGTACCGCTTTATGAGAATTCATCGGTGTTTGGGATAGGAATGTTCATAAACGGCTGAGGGTGTGAACATGAATCGACTGTGAGAAGGGAGAAAAAATGTACTTAAATGTAATATGTATGCTCACAATGTACATACTGTACTAGGGGTGCACCGAATACTAGTGTTTCTATACTGCCGAATACCAAATTAGATGTCTGACTGTACCCTAACTGAAACTTAGATGGTGAATTTTTATAGATGTGGTAAACTCCTAAGTTAAAAGTGAACTCCACTTACTTCCCCTGTAAGGTCGTGTGTATTTCTATTGGTGAAACAAGGATAACTTTCGATCTCACCTCGACATTGCGCCAACACATGGGGCCCCGCAGTGGTGAGATGTTAACTCTCTCGCCTAGTGTACAGGGGGTCATGAGTTTCATCCCAACCCTGACACCTGCATGTATGGAGTTCTCCCTGTGGTCACGTGGATTTTTCTCTGGGTCCTCGAGTTTTTTCCCTCCACATTTATAAACATGCATTTAGAGTATTTGACTGCTTTAAATTTCCACATGATAAGCCGCCACTTCATTGAGCTATCATTTGTGTCCAAGTCGCTTCTAACACAGAGCTAGTAGCTCAGTGGACATTACCTGGTAAGAAAGTAAAAATATGAAATGGACCCAGATTCCCTTTTACAAGAGTGAGCTGACAAAGATGCAAAGCAAGAAGACAGGACAGATAAACATCGCAAGGCTTTTTCATTTGAGTGAAGTGCTTGGTATCACTGTGGCATCACTGTAAGCTCGCTGATGTTATTGGATTTAACCTTTTGCACTTTTGTCAAGAAGTGACTCACGGCTGAAGAATGAATGCCAAGCCACTGTCCAGCAACATCAGCGGCAACACTTTGCGGTTGTACCCGAGATGGCACAGAGAGCTGCACAGCAGGACAACCATGACAGCCTACCCAGAGTTTTGTTGTGATTTCACCTTGGCGTTTGTTAATTTCCTTTAAAAAAAATACTATCCACGCATATTTTGATTCAGGTTCAACATAATTGGTTATCGAAGAAGAATTACTGTCGCGTAACCTAACATTATTTTTTGCAGGTTTCGTTTACAGGGACGACATTTGTTGGCAACGTTGGAGTGGCAAATGGCCAGCGACCTGACAAGTTCACACTGTCTATCGATGCAAGAGGTCAGTGCATTGGGCTTTCACATCAAAGACCATAGATGACAGTTTCCCATATCGAATTGGGTGTAGTAGTGCACACTTTAATACTTGTCGAGTCTCAGGGAATGCAGCATTACATATTTTAAAAAATGCTCATTCTCATCCTGACCACCAGCTTAAAATAACAGAATGTATGGCCATGTTGTCGTTGAGACCACCAACTCAAAGAATTAAACAAATGTGGCCATCCCAGTAGATAGGAGTGAAACAAAGACACAAGCGGAGACTGGTTTTGTAAAGTCTGCCTCTGGGAACAATACACGTGCAGTCCCCACTTCCACACTTTGGAGTCCATTAGACATAACACGCCTGTGTAATTAATATGTAATTAAAGCAAACATTCATCCACTAAACACTAACTCTCAATATTTCTCTTTTACCGCCTTTCACCAATAAATTAATTTAGCAATTTACGTAACTTACAGACACTTTATTAATCCACTGCTGGATGAAGGCATACCCATGCCCGTGTCCTCTCCACATTTGGCTTCATGGGTGCAGGAGGTTTTCTGGGTCATCTCAAAGTTTGATTCTCGTTGTCTCTCTGCTGTGAAAGTCTCACAGTTCGCTTGCGTGTTCCTTCACGTTGCCTCTCACCCCACGGTGAATCTCGCTGCCGTGGGAACACGTGTGTTGGTTGTGAAGACGGCGGTTCATGGTGGGAGAGTGCGATCGAGGCTCTGCTGGGACGTGGCCACGTCGTCACCTGGCTCGTGCGCAGCGTGAGTACCACCAACCCGCACGCTCGTTGTGCGGCGTTGACGTGCTGTTGCCCTGAGTGGCGCTGCTCCTCCTGCCTGTGTGCAGACCAGGCTGTCGCCTCATCTGTCACCATCAATGGTCTTTGGCAGCTTGGCCTTGTTTGTTCGAAGGAAGAGGTCTCCTATCATTCTCTGCATGACTTGAGGCCACTTTTTTCCTCTCTAGGATCTGGAATTGCCTTTCCCCCATCATCTCTCTCTCTCTCCTCCTTAATTACAGGGACAATACTGATTTAATGCATAGCCTTTCGCGACCAACATTATGATTCGTAATACATTTTTGGATCCGATCGCCACATGAGTAAAATGTATATCGTAGACCCTCCTCCACCCAACACAGCTAATTAATAAAGTTGTCACGTGATGAACAAATGTGCCAGTGTATCACTGCTTCATCAGCACCACCACTGTGTTGGACAGCGATCCACACACACTATTGGGGTCGCCCGACGTTTTGCTGATAGGAGGGTTTACGACACACATTTTACAAACACAATCTGACCCAAAAATTGATTATGAATCATGAATACTGAATTATTCACATTTGCTCAGTTTGGTAAAAACTTAGTTATTTGCGACCATCTTTGTGCTTGTATGGTTTGGTTATGAGTCTGATTTGTTAAAGGGTGCTATGTTGAACTTCTTTCACACCGTACATAACCGGAGGTGTGGGGGAAGGGCAGCAAATTAAACACAAAGCAGTTTTAAAGAATCGAGTTTGTCAATCTAGATGATGATTTAAAAGTGCGTAGCTCCAGTGGCTTCCTAATATCGGAAGGAAGAGCGTTCCAGATGGCTGCAGAAGCGTATCTGAAAGCGCGCGATGCAGTGACTGTCTTTGTTTGATGGCTAGCCAAAAAGCCGCTGCGAGGATGACCAGAGTTCGCGTGATGGTTTACGCCTCCCTGCGACGCGCGATGACAGCCCCCTCGTGTGTGTGTGTTGTGTGTGTGTGTTGTGTGTGTGTTGTGTGTGTGTTGTGTTGTGGGGAGCGGTGGTGTAGCGGTTAGCGCGCTGTGCTAAGACCCCGGCGACCCGGGTTCAATTCCCGCTCAATGCCAACACCAGTGACGAATATCTGAACCGGTCCCGGGCCTCCCCTAGGTCGACTCAGCCTCAAATGAGTACCTGATGTGATGTGTAAACATCGCCACTAGGGAGACAAAGGCGGCCGGGCGTGGTGTTGGACACCCACCCCCTCGTGTGCCGTGCCGGCCTTTATAGGTGCTCACTAACAGCACTTGCCCCTACAGTCTGTTAAGGCTATACGGGGGATCTTTGTCTTTGTTGTTGTGTGTGTGTGCACGCATGTAGACTCTGTCCACAGCCACAGACTTCAAGTCTGCTGTGGTGGCTCTCTCCCACCCCCCTCTCATCTCAAACACGTACTTCATCGTGGGGGGTGTGAATCCCGGTGAGGGGGCTGTCATCACTCGTCGCAGAGAGGCTGCCGTGGATACTTGGTTCCTGCAGCCCCACCAGGGCATGTCAGTAACACATGTAACATGCGTGTCACCGATGCTGCCATGCAAAGTTGTCTCTTAAAGATGTATCGGAGGCTTTCCTGGGTAAACAAACAATTATAATAATAACTTATAATGCTTCATAATTGATAAGTGGCTTTAGCCGCATGTTGATGGGGCCGAATCGGTCTCGTTAATAACCCTCCACCACCTTACACAGTCAAACTAATATTTGCGTGTGCAAGCGTTTTTTCAGCTCACTGGTGAGTTCACGGACAATCCTCACAAACTTATTTAGCAGTTAAATACGACGTTCACTTGAAACTGCGCCAAGCATCGTCAGGATAAGATCCGGGAAGTCAGAGCAACCAAGCACTTTAACATGAGACGTTAACCATTGCGAATTCATGTATTCAAATGTTATTGTAATTTATCTTGGGCCAATGATTAACATTACATCTGCAATGTGTTTCACCTTACAAAGCATGAGACCAATAAACAGGGTTGCATATGATGTTCATCAGCATAGCATTGTTTGCTGGTCTATGCAGTATGTTAAATTGTTTCAGCCCAACATCTATATTACGCTCTCATAGTATGAGTTTCAAATTGAATTACATTTTCTCTCAATGTTTATTTTGTGTGCACCTATATTTCTGTGGCAATATTGCACCAAGTTCCCCTTCACCTGTATCACTCCGAGATTTGTTGCTGGCCTCGTTTGACATATCCCAACAATTTAGTTTTCATTTATTTAATTAAATGTTTTACCTACGTGACTTTACCAAAAAAAACAAAGAGTATCTCCCAACATATTCATGCACTGCCCTTTTACCAGTGCGCGGCTGGGTCAGGGCCTTCCCACGCCATGCGGGTCCTGAGGGCATAGCAATAAATGTTTCTGCACGCTGCCCTCTGCATGCCATGTCCGTGTCACAGATGGTACCTCGTGGAGACGAACTACGATCACTGGAAGGCTCCTCCCGCACGCGATGATCGACGGTGAGCACACACAGAGCACAATCTCGCGATGTTCTCGGATATTTGTTTTGCACATCGGTTATCAGTTTGCTGCACAAAGAGACATTGCTCAGAGTAACACGTGTCACATCTTTAGCATCATAATGGTGAAATGAAGGCAGCAGCCACGGTGGTGTCACGGTTAGCTCACTGGCCTTGTAATTGAGAGGTCGCTGGTTTTATTCCATCGTCTGGTGAGGCAGTTTGAACCATTGGGAAAAGTTTCTTAAATCTGCCACATTTCACCCAGCAGTCTAAATAGTAACACCACAAAGCTTGTGGGGTGGGGGTAAAGTGTGGGTACACACACCTCTTCCAAGACGTCTCGTCAGCAAAGAGTAGACTAAGTACCATTCAGTGGGTATATACTATATGAGTGAACCTTTATTGGGCAAACAATACAAACTTTACCTGATATCTATTTACAGTGTAGTAGTGAGTTTACAAGGTTTTGGGGAAACTTAAGTTTATCCTAGAGGGCAGTCCGTCCTTACAGATGGGATTATCTTCCCCAATAATGATAGCAATAATAATCACATTTTATAACGCTGTACAAAAATTATATATATGGGCTAAATCCTAGTTATTACAACGATTTAGTTAATGAAAACCCGAAGGAAAAACAACTTGAATAACAAATCAAGAAATGGCATGGGGACCCCCTCCCCCACCCTATGAAACAAGGGGGGCACGCAGCACAGCACAGCTGGTAAACAAACAGCTGTGGGCCACCATGTGCCCCTGCCACGAGACGCATATTTAACAATCAGTAAGCGAACATTTTGCTCGTTTTGCGAACAAATTGGTCGAAATTCAAATTGCTCATAATAGCGAATTCTTGTAGAAAGAACGTTCGTTAAGCGAGACTTCTGTATACAGATACTGTATAGGAACCCCCCGCTATAAGTTGCTGCATTATGCGTTGTTTCGCAAATAAACATTGCTTATTAATTTGGGAACATATTTCCTTATAAGTGTAATGTTTTGCATACGTGTTCTTTTTCAAAATTAGGCAAAAAAGGAATGTAAATGGTGAGAACAGACTGTTTTGGTATGTAATGCAGTACTCTACGCGCCGTAGTGCATACCGCTGAAATGCCTCCATGTGCTCTGCCTCGGTCTGCCATTCCGCCATTGTGTGTGTTCGGTCATTGAGCAACGTTTTAGAAAGAACTACAGCATAAGGTGAAAGTTTTTTCAAAAGTACAAAGGGCTTAGAAATACGAGTGCAAAATACACAGCGAATGATGATCGTGGCTCTGGCAATAAAAGGAAAATTATTAATCTAGAGATAAAATTAGAAGTTTTAAAGCGTTTTTTAAGCTGGTGAATCAGGTGATTTAAGCATTCGAGTTAATGCTAGAATGTACTCAAAATATGGCACCTTTAACTGCCACTAAAATAACTTTTTTAGCAGCTGTGGAATTCTAGAAAATATGTCTGGATTAAAGATCAAAATCAGGGTAACTCTTCAACCATTTATGATAAGTTTTAACTAATTCTTTGTATTATTAGTTAAAATGTGTTTACTTAATCACGTGCATTTTTGTACATTTCATGACACTCAGTCATAATGTTGTTTCTAGAAATGTCAGGAATGCAACCCCTGATTTTAACATGTCTAACGGAAATGAAGAGTTTGCTTTAAGTAATGAGTTCAGTAGCATTTCCCAGGAACACATTCCTTACATATTGCGGGAGATTCATGTACGATTGTTCACCCAGGAAAGCCTCGCTGAGTCTCAAGATCCCTTTGTAGCAGGGTCCTGCCAAGCTTTTGCAACAAATGCCTTGTGATTCCCCGTCAAGTAAATTGAGAGTATCTTTTTAAAATTTGGCAAATTGTCACCAGGACACAGGAACACTGGCCGGATGACGTTATTAAATCTTCAACGTCCAGCTGGGCTGGACGGTGCGTATTTTAATAGTTTGTTTTTCATTGAAACCGCAACACAAACAGAATGGAGGTCATACAAATTCGCATGCGGGAAACATGTGCACGGAAGCTGCACTCTCTGGGCGATTCTCCCCTGAGTGGGCGCCGGTTAGAGTTCACCGAGTTCTCTTCCCTCCAGCGGTTGGGTCAATGATTGCGAGTTGGAGATTCAGAATCAGAATCTTTGTACTGGAGGAATCCAATGAGCTATGAAGCTCTTTTTCGCAAGATGTACAGTAAGATTAACAAGGGGAGGGAGGGGGAGGGGAGAATGAGGGTGGGGGGTGTATAACCAAATAAAGAAAAATAACATCATTAAAAATAATAACATCTGATTCTGCGTTTTTCCTTCCTGGGAACAACAGTCCCTCAGAATGTGATAGAGTAGCTTGGCGTCTACGGCCCAGTCCGCCTCTCCAACGCCCGCTCACTGATCGTTATCTTTCCTCATGTCGTTCAGGTACTGCGTGTTATACAGGCTTCTCAAGGAATGGGGTCCATATTGCCTCGTATGCCCGTTCCCTGCAGCTTTGAGCTAAGGTGCTCCATCAGTGCCAAGGCATTTAGCAATCTGTGCCAAGCTTATTTAAATTGTTACTCTACCCGCACCGATAACCGGGGCGGCCCATTGGAGTTGACTGCAAACCTCTGCAAATAAGCGGCAAATGTACCCCTGCTGGGTTACGTCAACGCCCCGATATATAAAATTAAACGTTAATACTTTGCGCTCTTTTACACATATACATAAAACTTACCGATCTGGTTTATAAATCAACATTCGGCACTAATCTTGCACAAATCCACGCTCTTGCAGGACTCCTGCCATGAAAGCTCTCAACAGTACCGGCCAAACCAACATCAACCTCCACTCACTCCTCAAGGTAGCGCACGGCACGTTTGCACATTATTATTGTTGTTGTATCTCGGCCTCGCTGTCACCCCCATCCTTGCTTGAGTGTGCGTGTGTGCGCTGCTTGCGATCGCCAGAGATAGTGAGGAGCGTCTGCCATCAACCACCGCCGCCGCTGCCCGAAGTCGCATGCAGCGCGTGGAGTTTAGAGGCCAACCGAAACTGAATTTCTGGCTTCGGCCGAAAAAGAAACCAGACCGAAAGTAAAAAAAATACTTTCGGCCGAAACCGAAACTATGCCGAAAGAAGCCATTTGCCAACTTTCGGCACCGACACCGAATTTCGGTCGGCTTCTCGTGTAGATTGTGTTGTGTTACGTGTTAATGCGAAATAAATAGTGTTGCTCCCAAGGTAACGTCTGCGACTCAGTTGGACTCACATGCGCTACCCACTGCTGGCCTAGACTACCTCTAGTACACCATCGCTCCATTTTTGACACTCTTCGATGCTCACCCGTTTTTTAACCCCTCTTACAACCTTCTCCACTCATTCCGCCTGCAACTTCTGGGGAGCGAGCTGAGGTAAGGAGTCCCGCTCTGTCCACTGCTGGCCTAGACTTCCTCTAGAAATAGTATACTTTATCCGCTGCTGGGCTAGACTTCCTCTAGTCCACCATGCCTATTGCATGCACTATCCACTGCTGGCCTAGACTCCATCTCTATAGGATGCTCTGTCCACTCCTGGCCTAGACTCTTGTGCCCCACACCGGCAGCGTTAGTGAGTAAGTCCCACTCACGCTGCTGGAGTGTGTGCGCATTGCGCTCACCACAAGCGCACAGACACACACCCCGGCAACGTGAGCGGGACTTACTCGCTCTTGCCCTAACAGGCGATAGAACTGTCATGGAGGGAGTTGAGTTTTCACATGCTTTCATTTCTATTTCAGGTGCTGTCTGTGAAACCAATTCTCAATAAGTAAGTACATGCAATGGTACTTTTAAAATAATCTCACAATGATGCACCACTACGAGATGTATGTCTTTGAAGTTGTGGCTTTCTTAATGTCTAACCATCCGTCCTTAGACACTTTGGATGTGTTAATGAAACGTACAAAACCACACAGATTACCAATATCAGCATGAAAGTTTCTGCAAATATTGGTAACAAAATACGTTAAAAAGTTCGATATTTTAATTATAAATTAATGGTGCATGCTGAGTGGAAGTGGGGTGTTGGAAGGTTTTAAAAATGAATTCAAGTCTTGTAAATTACAAGGAAACCTATGACAACAGATTAGCACGGTTGGCTACGTACAATGCGAACGAAGTTCAACATACATACAATCTTTATTTTAAGTGCCAATATCGCCCTCAATAAAGGAGTGCATCGGTGCACATTACAACAGAATGGGAATGGAACAGGCAGCACAGAGCAACAGGGATGAAGATAGAAACCCGTCACCTCCTTAGCGGCTAACACTGACTGAGAAAAGTAAATTTCAACCGCCCAACGAGTAGCATGAGAAAGATAAGTAGTACATAAAATAAATAATAAGTAAAGAAACAGAAAGAGTTCAGGCCGGAAAACGAAATTAACAAAAAAAAAAATTAACAACGCATTGCACACATCAAAGGTTTGGAGGGGTGTTTAGATAGAAAGGGTCCATTGCCAGAAATGTCGCCTATTATACATTTATATGGCCACAGTATTACTGATGAATGTGTCGAGTTCGTGTTGTTACTGGTGCTTGTGCACCACTGCCAAGGCGGCATCGCCAAACCTGCCCTCGTTGACCCAGCATGATGCCCCGCAGCTTGACGGTGTACACGACGCTGATGTCCGCTGCCCAGCCCCAGCGGTACCGCTCGCTAAAGCAGATGGCCCCCTGAAGTCTCCGGCAGCCGCTGCACGAGACGGCCACGGCGAAATGCGGCGCGGTGATGGTGGAGAAGAGAGGCTCCGCTACTGCAGGGACGGCGAAGGAAGGAACATATCAAATGAGAGATGCTTTTCGTTGTCGCAGGAGACGCGTGGTGACGATGGCATTGTTGGTGGAGGCTTGAGCAGAGTAATTGAGGGTTGGGGTTCTGGGTGGATGGTTAAAAACACTCAATTTATAACAATAAGCGACAGCGGAGAGTATGACATTTACTAATGTTCCCATGAGTGCGTGTTCCAGAGTCTGCGCGCAGCTTCTTGGTGACAGGGAATTACGAATTGCCTCTCAGCGATATCGTAGTAATAATCACGTTTACACAATGTGACAGTTAAAGCATACAACTGGCTAATTATTTTATAATTCTGTTAGGGTTGACAAATCTAAAACATTGCACTGGTTTTATTCAACTGTGAACTGATTATGATCGCTTTTTAATAAATTTGAATTATTTTCTCTCTATCAGCATTTTCCCTCTGCAAATTGCGACAGCTCCCCCCCTCCGCCTCCT
Source organism: Lampetra fluviatilis (assembly GCF_964198595.1). Lineage (NCBI taxonomy): Eukaryota > Metazoa > Chordata > Hyperoartia > Petromyzontiformes > Petromyzontidae > Lampetra > Lampetra fluviatilis. The sequence goes on from NC_136289.1 coordinate 332,807, forward strand.
CGGATTATCCGACACGCACCCCTCTCTGCCGTTACATTTACTTACAAATTCCATCCCTAGCCCCGCCCACTTACCCTTGGCTGTACCCACCACAAACGGCTGTAACCCTTAGTTGTAGTCGCCCTCTCGCTACATTTCCTCCTCAGCAGTCCGCCTGCTGTATATAATTTTTTCACCCGAAGACGATGGCTTGTGTTGCTATCGAAGCGTCGTGATCTACGTGACTTTACCGAAAGAACCAAAGAGTACGAATTCCTGCAGTCATGAAAGCTTCGAATCAAGAAGAAATATAATTTTCAAATGTTTTTAAACTGGCATATGAATAGTTACCCATTAGTAGCTACTGAGTAACAGACACACCCTTAAAAATCCAAACTGTGTTATGAAACAAATTTGTATGAAGAGTAAAATGATACAGCTGGCACGTTGCGTTATGGGTAGGACTGTTGTAAGAAGGACAATGAAGTTATGCTCAGCATTATCACTTAGGGATGCGTTGTTGGACCCAATTCACATTTCAATAGGGTTAGAGAAGCTGTAAAGAAATGCCACAATCAAAGTTATCAAAGGGACTGAAAAGCGGCTCAGACCTTCCAGATGTACCAGTGCGTCGTGGACAACCCGGAGCGACCGATCCCACGAGCAGCTCTCAATCCCAAACCCAAAGTCGCACCTCATGCGGGGGCCAGCCAAAGCCCTCAATGTGAGCTCCTTTCTACGCCGACAGTGGCGGGAATCATGGGACACCACCACCGTCTCGAACAAGGAACTCGCTACCGACTCCACACTCTCTCTCTCCCCAGTAGAGAGTGGTCAACCATAAACTGTCATTTACAGGTGTAAATTGTTTCCTTGAGGCAGGTGCTAGCCAGTGACCCAAGAGTGTAAAGGAATACGAGTCCTCTCCATATATGCAGCTCCGAGAGGCACGATGAGTCCTAAGGAAGATGAAACCGGTCGATAGTTGTCCGTTTCAATGGTGCCTGTTGGTACGGCCACATTTTCCCAATGTTTTTTAGTCGGTGGACTAAACGTCCAAATGGCCATTCGTTATTTTTTTGAGCTGGTGGTCTGGACGAAGAGGCTGAGAGCGACTCTTGCACTTGCTCGCACTCTCTAACAGGCGCGTTGTTGCGCCTGTTGGAGTGGGCGCACGGAGATGCAAAGCGACGGCTGGGAGAGTCCCGGCGCCGTACCGGGAAGCAGCGCTCAGCCTCCGGGGGCTGAGGGGCAATCCGACGTGCCCACGCGAAGCGACCGGGAAACAATTGGCAGGGCAATTCACGTTTACAATATCCTCCTGCCGCACGTTTAGATTGTTCGCAGTGGCACATTGTAGTTTATTGTTTGAGTTTTACTGGAAGGTGCTAAACCGTTGTACTCTACAGGAATCTAACCTGTACACAATACCTCTAAAATCACTATGGCCTTGCTAAATGACAGTGTTGTGCAACGGTTGCGAACGTGACATTCATAAATAGGTCGCCTACATTTGCGCTGAGGAAACTGGGAGCCGGGTAATGTGAAGGCTGCCCGGCTGCCGTGCCCCATCTCGTGAGTGAATCCATCTGTATGGAGCCCAGCCGGCCGGTGCGTTCTGCCCAAGGCCACGATTTTCCTCGTGGTTTGGACGATGCCATCAACCAGCGTGCGTTCTCTAATCCACGTGCTCCTATTTCTGACTATCTGCGTAATTCCAAGCATTCGTCTCCATTCTTCTTTACACAACTATCCAGCCTGTGTTCGATAAGTCGTCTTTCGTTGATGAGCGTGTTTCTGAACCAAATGTTATGGCGGCTTGTAAACACTGATTAAAACGTTATTTGGGTAAATCGCTACGTTACCCTTCATAGCAATGGTCTTCTTTCTGGTCTTCCGAAGAAATTAATAAGTAAACTGCAACCAATTCAGAATGCAGCGGCACGTGTTCTGACGAAAACCAGAAAGAGCACCCACGTGACACCCATTTTACCATCCCTGCACTGGCTGCCAGTCAGTCAAAACATTTATTTAAAAATTATTCTATTGGTTTTTAAGTCGTTGAATGGTCTGCCACCTGTTTTCAAATCTTCCATGCTTTTTAGATATGAACCAACAAGATCCATCAGATACTCTGGTATTGGTCTATTAGTCATCCCAAAGGCCAGGACCAAACCCTAGGGAGAAGCAGCTTTTAGTGTTTACACTCCTCGCCTGTGAAGCAGCCTGCCAGGGGATCTGAGGGCTTCAGAATCATTAAGCACTTTTAAAATAAATCTAAAAACTTACTTTTTTAAACTTGTTTTTAATTAGGATGTTCTTAATGTGTTCGTTTTATTATGTCTTTTCTAGAAATTTGTTACAACGGGAATTTATTTTGCCTACAATTTCACTTTTATTGTTCATGCCTATAAAGGACTATGTATTGTAATTTTTTTGCACGATTAGTGCTAAGAAATACAGTTTGATTGATTGTCAAGTGCAGTGTTCCAAACGTACTCCGGCCAGGAAAAGGGGGTCTCGAAAGGTGGCTGTTTATTGTGGAGCAGTTTGCGAGATCGGCAGAAAGAGGAAATGAGGATGTAAAGCTGAAAATTATACACAAGCGACCGTTTCTCAGTAACAAAAAAAGTGTTCCAATATATTGCAGGAAATACATTTCCTGAGGAGACAAAAGCATCTGATCACTGCTGAATACGATATTCTATTTTTCATAACTTCAGTTACAATTAATTTCCCGTCAGCGGAGTATGCCTTAATTCTGCATGATCTTCCCACTATCACCCCACGTTTATGCCAACCTGTGGCCATGCTGATCTGGAAGTTCCCTGCTATGACCTGTTGGCATGTGGCCCGGACAATCCTTGAATTGGCGTGTGTGTTCGGGTGGCGATAATTGTTTCGTCCACGAGGTCTGGTACCTATGTTATGCTGAATTATATTACAGTAAACTGCACGGTTTTTGTATATCTATTCTCACCGACGAATATGTCTGGGTTTGGTTTATGGGAAAGGTGGCATTTCTACGTGAACGCTAATCGCGTAAATACGCGATCGGCACGATGTGTGTCCTTGTTTTGTCTGTCATCTGTTTTTTTCACCATGTTTTGCAGAGGAAATATTACACCGTTTTATTTACAAGATGTATCTTCCAATACATACGTGGACAACGCCTACCAACAAAACTGACTTCGGTTGGATGTGGGATGTTAACCCGCGCGTAGCCAGGCAAGAGGGCTGTGTCCCCTCGGCTGCTCTTTGTGAGTGGTGCCTGGCCGTGTTACTCCATTACAGTCATATGCCTCTCTACACCCTATCGTTCTCCTGTCACTAATTTATTAGCTGAAAAATACATTGGCAAAAGTTTCACATTTTGCAGCAAGCTTTTAAAGCATGTTTTTTTAATAGTAAATTAAACGTAAACTCGTGGTTGTTATCCTTGTATGGTGGCCTCCCAATCACGATCAGTGGACACTGCGTCCCAGGCCCCATTTGTGGCACCTACACGACACGAACAATATCGATCCAACTGCGTTGGCCGTCCTCTTGGGCGCGTTCTCTCCTTGGCCTTCCACTCCGCCGTAAGTCTCGACCACCTCCTAACCGTGATGCGTCCTGCCCTAAATACTCGCTGTCCTACCCGGCTTCACCCGGGACTTGGATTCACCACACCTGGCCGCCTTTGTCTCCCCAGTGGCGATGTTCACACCACAGCAGTTACTGGTTTGAGGCTGAGTCGACCTAGGGGAGGCCCAGGACCGGTTCAAATAATCGTCACTGGTGGTGGCCGTGAGCGGGAATCGAACTCGGGTCGCCGGGTTCGTAGCGCAGCGCGCTAACCACTACACTACAATGCGTTACCCTTCCACACACGCGGGTCACGTGACAGATGTGACGTCACAGCTCATTATTGAGCTCCCCCCAAAAAAATGTACAGTCTGGAAAGTACCCACATGGCAAATTTAAAGTTTGTTGCATGTCGGGAAGTACAATAAACATTTTGAACAGACACATTCACAACTTTGCCTTTTCTATATTTGGAGATTAAACATCCCTTGATGCCCGCGATCACAGCAAGAACATATCAAACGGCTCTTGAAAAGTAGCTGTTGACGTTTGCAAGGAGGCACCTCTGTGCCAGTTATTGTTCTGGAGAAAGTTTTGGCCGAAAACCAAAAACCATCGCGGGTTACAAACTGGAAATAGTGGCAGCGAGGTCACGAGAACGCCTCGATACAATACCACGCGCCATGCAACAGCGGCATGGGTCGCAGCGCAGAAATACACGCGGTGGGAAGTCCCTGCGATCAGCTTCCACCACAAGTGTCGAATGATGGCAATGTCCAAATGACCCTGCAAGGAGGCTGCCGAGCCCTTTCTCGGTACTTTATCCTGCACGCACGGGTGCGCGACCCAGGGGCAAAGCAGCGGCGATGAGAGGAGTGTCCTTCCCGAGCTGAGAGGCTCCTTTTCTTGTCAAGGGCTACTCGGAAACCAAAAGCGTGTGATGGCGAGGAAGGATGCCACTTAATTAGCAGAGGCACTGCAAAGGTATTGTCTTGATTTCTGAGAATTGCTTTGTGTTGCCGTGACTGTTGATCGCAGTGTGTACGAGAATAATAACGATTTCATGAATATATGGGTGACGAGAATACGCGTGCGGGATACACACACAATATGCTAACGCGAAAAGGAAGCCTGCGGGTTAAACAACAATTGCATTTTAAAAGTGCGTCGACACAATTCCAAGTAGGCAAATGAGTGCCAATTGCAAAGAGTGACCTGGCCACCGAAATGAAAACGAGTATCGTCGTGAAGCCAATAATAAATTACGACTTGCATCGCGGAATGCAGCAGCGTGGCAGCAGTGCGGGTGGCTGTGCAGGGTGGCGACACGCGGGTGAACACTGAACAACTGCCCTGGCCGGTTCGGGCTGCCACAACCTGGCGCGCTGCTCGGTGGTTTCCAGCTGCTGCTGCTGCCGCTGCTGCTGCCGCAGCCGTGTGTTACAATCTGAATATTTATTTATACATTTACTGGATGGATCCGATGAGCTATAAAGCTCTTTTTCACAGATGTCCAGTAAAGTGTTGTCCTAACAGTCGGGCTGTATGGGGGGTGGTGTGTCACTGTGTGTGTCACTGTGTGTGTCAGTGTATGTGTGTCACTGTGTGCGTGTGTCACTGTGTGTGTCGCTGTGTGTGTCACTGTGTGTGTCTCACTGTATGTGTGTCACTGTGTATGTGTCAGTGTATGTGTGTCACTGTGTGTGTCACTGTGTGCGTGTGTCACTGTGTGTGTCGCTGTGTGTGTCACTGTGTGTGTCTCACTGTATGTGTGTCTCACTGTATGTGTGTCACTGTGTATGTGTCAGTGTATGTGTGTCACTGTGTGTATCACTGTATGTGTGTTTGTGTCAGTGTATGTGTGTCACTGTGTGTGTGTCAGTGTGTGTCACTGTATGTGTGTCAGTGTATGTGTGTCACTGTGTGTCACTGTGTGTTGTGTCAGTGTATGTGTGTCATTGTGTGACACTGTGTGTCACTGTGTGTGTACGTGTGTCACTGTGTGTGTGTCACTGTGTGTGTCAGTGTATGTGTGTCACTGTGTGTGTGTCACTGTGTGTGTGTCAGTGTATGTGTGTCACTGTGTGTGTGTCACTGTGTGTTTGTTTCACTGTGTGTGTCACTGTGTGTGTGTCACCGTGTGTTTGTGTCACTGTGTGTTTGTGTCAGTGTGTTTGTGTCATTGTGTGTGTGTGTCACTGTGTGTGTCAGTGTTTTGTGTCACTGTGTGTGTCAGTGTTTTGTGTCACTGTGTGTTTGTGTCAGTGTGTTTGTGTCAGTGTGTTTGTGTCACTGTGTGTGTGTCACTGTGTGTTTGTGTCACTGTGTGTGTGTCACTGTGTGTTTGTGTCACTGTGTGTGTCACTGTGTGTGTGTCACCGTGTGTTTGTGTCACTGTGTGTGTGTCAGTGTTTTGTGTCACTGTGTGTGTGTCAGTGTTTTGTGTCACTGTGTGTGTGTCAGTGTTTTGTGTCACTGTGTGTGTGTCAGTGTTTTGTGTCACTGTGTGTTTGTGTCAGTGTGTTTGTGTCACTGTGTGTTTGTGTCACCGTGTGTTTGTGTCACTGTGTGTTTGTGTCAGTGTGTTTGTGTCACTGTGTGTTTGTGTCACTGTGTGTGTGTCACTGTGTGTTTGTGTCACTGTGTGTGTCACTGTGTGTGTGTCACCGTGTGTTTGTGTCACTGTGTGTGTGTCAGTGTTTTGTGTCACTGTGTGTGTGTCAGTGTTTTGTGTCACTGTGTGTTTGTGTCACTGTGTGTTTGTGTCAGTGTGTGTCTGTGTGTGTGTGTCACTGTGTGGGGAGCGGTAGTGTAGCGGTTAGCACGCTGCGCTACGAACCTGGCGACCCGGATTCGATTCCCGCTCACGGCCAACACCGGTGACGATTATCTGAACCGGTCCTGGGCCTCCCCTAGGTCGACTCAGCCTGAAATGAGTACCTGGTGCGGTGTGTAAACATCGCCACAGGGGAGACAAAGGCGACCAGGCGTGGTGCTGGCCACCCACCCCTCGTGTGCCGTGCCGGCCTTCATTGGAGCTCGCTAACAGCACTTGCCCCACGAGTATGTTACAGACTACACGGGAGATCTTTGTCTTTGTTTAATGTCGTGGTGAGTCGTAGTGATCAGTGGTGAGTGATGGTGAGTAGCGGTTGGTAGGTAGTAGTGAATCGTGCTGAGAAGTGGTGAGTAGTGGTGAGTGATGGTGGTGAGTGGATAGTGGTGAGTGAGTAGTGGTGAGTAGTAGTTGTGAGTGGTGGTAAGTAGTAGTAGTAGTGAGTGGTGGTGAGTAGTAGTAGAGAGTAGTAGTAGTGTAGTATCGTGGTGTAGTGGTAGTCGAGAGTGACTAGTGTAGTAGTAGTGGTGTAGTAGTAGTAGTAGTGAGTGTAGTAGTAGTACTAGTACAGTACTAGTAGTGTACTAGTGGTTGTCGTGGTGGTGGTAGAGTCCAGGTCACGACTGACTTCGCAGTCTCCACCCCATGCGCGTGACGTCCCGAGCTGGCAGCGTCTCTTCTCGGGGATTCCCAGAGACGGCGGAAACAGACGCGGGGCACACGCAGAGAGGGAGACACACACAGGGAGAGACACACACAGGGGGACACACAGCGACACAGAGACACACACAGGGGGACACAGACACACACAGAGACACACACAGGGGGACACAGAGAGACAGAGACACACAGAGAGACAGAGACACACAGAGACACACACAGACACAGAGACACACACACAGACAGAGACACACAGAGACAGAGACACACACAGGGGGACATAGAGACAGAGACACACAGGGGGACACAGGGAGACAGAGACACACACAGGGGGACAGAGAGACAGAGACACACACAGGGGGGCAGAGAGACAGAGACACACAGGGGGACACAGAGAGACACAGAGAGACACAGAGACACAGGGAGACAGACACACACAGGGGGACAGAGAGACAGAGACACACACAGGGGGACAGAGAGACAGAGACACACAGGGGGACACAGAGAGACACAGGGAGACAGACACAGAGACACAGGGGGACAGAGAGACAGACACACAGGGGGACAGAGAGACACAGAGACACACACAGGGGGACACAGAGAGACACAGAGACACAGGGAGACAGATACACACAGGGGGACACAGAGACAGAGTGAGAGACACACACAAAGAGGGTCACAGAGAGGGGGACACAGGAGGTGGCGGCGGCATGGAGTTTGTGCGTGGCTTGATGAGCGGCGCCGAGAGGCTGCAAGAGGAGGGCAACGAGGTGCTGGTGGAGGAGCAGCACGAGGAGGAGGAGGAGCGGCAGCAGCGGGAGGAGGAGGAGGAGGACGGGGAGCAGGAGGAGGAGGGCTCCGCGGAGACGCGGAGGGGGCCCCGCGCGCGGCACAGAGAGGAGGAGGACGTGGAGCAGGGAGACGTGCAGGTGAGCAGGCGATGGGAGACGTGGTGCTGAGATGGGGGCGACGTAGACGCCGCGGAGACCCGCGCCTCCGACTTGGCACGGTGCGAAAGTTGAACGAGCACATTGGTAGTCCCCGACTTACGAACACAATTCATGTGGCCCGTTCGTAAGTCGGAACGCGGCAATGCGTTCTATTTAAATGCCCGTACGGTCAGTGTTATGAAATTGTGTTACGGTTCAATAAAAATAAGAAATATTGTACATTTGCATGTAACACTGAACGTATACTGTATCTTCTATATAAATAAAGACCTGAGTCTGTATATCTCAAACACCTTCTGGGAACTTCCCGACAAGGCAGAAAGCTGCAATTTGTAACTCAGGTAGCCTTTAGGACACAAAGAACAAGACACATCTGGAAATCCGATATTTTTCATTTTAAGGCCCCCAAATCTCGATTTGAAGTGTCCCATTAGCATGCTTGTGCCTGGTGTCATTCAGAAGCCGTTCACAATATAAGATTGCGGTTTTTTTTATTTGATAGAACCTTAAACAGCAAATAACATTAAAGCGATAACCATTGTTCTATCTGTTAATGTTTTTGAGATGTGTCGGATTGAAGCAATAATTCAAAAACGATAAAAGATGGGAGAGCTTCCCATCAGGGAATATTACGTTCATAAATGTTTATTCTTTCTAATCAAAAAAGAACGCAATCTTTCAATTGATCGGGTTCCGTCTTTAAATTTAAGAAGTTGAATCAAATCGTCAACAATTTTGTATTTTTTTGCGCAAAAATAATTATTTTTGGAGTAGTTCGTGTCAGATCGTAAATACAAATTGTAAAAAAACACATGAGGTAATTTACATTTATTGAATACCTTTGCCCGATGAAGACAGGCTTCATGAGCTAGTAGTAAATAAAAGTAACAAAAATGTGTATTTTATTTCCACTTTATTTTAATCCTGACGCTGGCTTTGTTGGTCGGAAGACGCACAAAGAGTTACCACTCGGGAGTTACCACTCGGGAGTTACCACTCGGGAGTTACCACTCGGGAGTTACCACTCGGGAGTTACCACTCGGGAGTTACCACTCGGGAGTTACCACTCGGGAGTTACCACTCGGGAGTTACCACTCAGATTCCCCAGGCTGCTGCTGTAACAGGCTGCTGCTGCTGTAACAGGCTGCTGCTGCTGTAACAGGCTGCTGCTGCTGTAACAGGCAGCTGCTGCAGCTGCTGCTGCTGTAACAGGCAGCTGCTGCTGCTGCTGCTGTAACAGGCTGCTGCTGCTGTAACAGGCTGCTGCTGCTGTAACAGGCTGCTGCTGCTGCTGTAACAGGCAGCTGCTGCTGCTGTAACAGGCTGCTGCTGCTGCTGTAACAGGCAGCTGCTGCAGCTGCTGCTGCTGTAACAGGCAGCTGCTGCTGCTGTAACAGGCAGCTGCTGCTGCTGTAACAGACAGCTGCTGCTGCTGTAACAGGCAGCTGCTGCTGCTGTAACAGGCTGCTGCTGTTGCTGTTGTAACAGGCTGCTGCTGCTGTAACAGGCTGCTGCTGCTGTAACAGGCTGCTGCTGCTGCTGTAACAGGCTGCTGCTGCTGCTGTAACAGGCTGCTGCTGCTGTAACAGGCAGCTGCTGCTGCTGTAACAGGCTGCTGCTGCTGTAACAGGCTGCTGCTGCTGCTGTAACAGGCAGCTGCTGCTGCTGCTGCTGTAACAGGCAGCTGCTGCTGCTGTAACAGGCTGCTGCTGCTGCTGTAACAGGCAGCTGCTGCTGCTGTAACAGGCTGCTGCTGCTGCTGTAACAGGCTGCTGCTGCTGCTGTAACAGGCTGCTGCTGCTGCTGTAACAGGCTGCTGCTGCTGCTGTAACAGGCAGCTGCTGCTGCTGTAACAGGCTGCTGCTGCTGCTGTAACAGGCTGCTGCTGCTGCTGTAACAGGCTGCTGCTGCTGCTGTAACAGGCAGCTGCTGCTGCTGTAACAGGCTGCTGCTGCTGCTGTAACAGGCAGCTGCTGCTGCTGTAACAGGCTGCTGCTGCTGTAACAGGCTGCTGCTGCTGTAACAGGCAGCTGCTGCTGCTGTAACAGGCTGCTGCTGCTGTAACAGGCTGCTGCTGCTGTAACAGGCTGCTGCTGCTGTAACAGGCTGCTGCTGCTGTAACAGGCTGCTGCTGCTGTAACAGGCTGCTGCTGCTGCTGTAACAGGCTGCTGCTGCTGTAACAGGCTGCTGCTGCTGTAACAGGCTGCTGCTGCTGCTGTAACAGGCTGCTGCTGGGGCACGTGCTGTGAGCCAGCAGCAGCTATGAAGGCCGGCACTGCACACTCGGGGGGTGGCCAGCACCACTCCCAGCCACCTTTGTCTCCCCAGTGGCAATGTTTACACACCACGCCAGGTGCTAATTTGAGGCTGAGTCGACCTCGGGGAGGCCCAGGACCTGTTCCGATAATCGTCACTGGTGCTGTCCGTGAGTGGGAATCGAACTCCCAGCGCGAGGGTGACTTGTTACATCTCGCCGTTCAGCTTGCAAGCAAGCGTGTTTAGTCAATGTGTTTAAAAACACATTCACAGATTGTTAAATTAATACGAATGAAAAAACGGGTAAAAAATATATTTAAAATGTTCAACCTCTTACCGCACGTATTTTATGCATCATTGTTCACTAAGATTTAGGAAAGGTTTCTGTACCATCGACTATATTCTGTACATAGCATCAATCATTTTGTGGAATAGACTAATACAGATAAAATGTAACACGTAGGCTTTCGCGACAAATATTATTCATAATAAACGTTTTTGGGTTAGATCGTGCTATTTATAAATGTGTCGTAACCCTCAACCACCCGACACGGCCAATCAGCAAAAAAGTGTCACGTTGACAAAAGACAAAATAGTTCACTACTTTAGCCCACGGGTGTGTCGAAGAGTGAATCCACACATTTACAGTTTTTGAGTACGGCGTTTCACTGGTAATTACATCCAGCATCATCGGCCAATTCGCCAGAATTGTAATTACCAGCGAAACCAAGTGCCTGCTTCCCCTCCGTACGAGGATGGTGCGAGTCACTCACTCCGCGGCATTGTGAGCTGCATTTTTGCATGAATCGCGATGCTGTACAAAATACCATCACATTCTATATGAACCGGCGGTGTGCACTTTCATTACTTAGCACTGGGTGTGCGATAGTCACCCCGTGTCAGTTTACATCCTGCAAATGAGATGTTGCTCAATCTCCAGAAATTTCCAAGGTGACATTCAAAATATAAAAATGTCACGTGCAGTCTTGCAGATTAGGACATTGCTTAAGAAGATGAGCAGCAGAATTATTCACCTTTATTTGTCATCAATACTGACAACTTCCCGAACCAGCCAAGACACAATAATGGGAGCTTCATCTGTCATGGCAAGCTCCAGTCTGATACCTGTCCATCTATATAAGACCCCTTCCATTTTCAAACCAGTTGCCTCTCTTTAGACATTAAAACAAAAGTTTCGATTTCATTAGATTGACTAGACTATAGTTCCATTTGCAACTGCAACTCGAGGTATGATTTGTATTGGCATCTCTCACTTCACATTGCTATGAGGAAGTGGGTAGTCATGGGACCAGGTGGTCATGCGGTACACACGGGTAGGGTCCGGAATGTACAACAGCAGCAGCAGCTCGTGTGTGTGTGTCAAATGCCCACAGTCATCAAGAGATGGCGCGTTTCCTCAACAACCAGGGACCTGGTCTACTACTGTAATAAATCATCTGGCATGGTGTGTTATTCTATAGTGAGGCATGGTATGGTATCCTTTAACGAGGTATGTTATCTTATAGTGAGGCGCGGTATGTTAGGTTATAATGAGTTTCTGTATAATAGTCACATCTTCTCCAAGCCGGACTCATTGGGAGGAGATCATTTCTACGTTAAGGGGAGGTCTGGCCTCCTGTTAAATAATTGAATAACGCGTAAATATTAATGTTTCATTGCACTTACGTAATTAACACTTAACACAATGAACACGTACATCGCTAAAATAATAACAGATAATAACAATTGCTTTAATTTCTCACAATTTAACATTTACTAAAGAGGCAACGAGAGTAGGCAGCGGTGTTTCGGGAACTAAATTCAGTCATTAAAAGCACCGTACCAATGAGCTTAAAAAAAGTTTGCAGTCGGTATCAGTGCGTAAAGACGCACGCTTGGAATTACGCGGATGGCCTAAACTGGTGATGGAATGTCAGCGGGAGAAGAGAAAGCACCCGAGGGATGACCACCGTGGAGATGGAGCAACGGGGGTGGGTCACGTGCAGGAGTGAGGTGGCATGCAAGATGGTGAGGGACAGTAATGGCATGGGGAGGCCTTTCAGGTTTTCTGGTTTCCTGCCAGTGCTAAACCCACACACACAGTGGGGGATTATTTCAAACATCCGAAAGCAACAACAAAACATTACTCAATCGGAGATTACACACAGTAGCAGCAACATCGCCCTCCACTGCGAAAACTTTGCAGGACCCCCCTCGAGAAAGAGTCTTGAGACTCTGTGAGGCTTTCCTGGTTAATAGTGTAATACTAGCGATAATTATTACGATCTCGATTCATATTGTCATGTAACCTATACAAAATGAAACAACTTATTTGGTCGAGACTGCACTGACAGTGGTGCACAAGCACAAATAACAAAAACTCAACACATTTGTGGCATGAAAAGTAACACATTCCTGCGGAGGGAGCTGGTAGGAACGTTGGGTTGCTCGGTCAATGGCCAGGGTCAACGGCGGCGTGGTGTATTCCGCAAATATGCCCGACTGTGAGGGCGGGCACAAGCCGGCGTGAGTAGGTTAAACGTTGAGTTTTTTAAGGGCACCACGGGGTGACCAGCCCTTACCCACTTAGCCCCACCCCTCCCACCCCCCACCCAACCCCACCCTCCCCAACCAGCCCCTCCCCACCCTCCCCATCCAGCCCCTCCCCACCCTCCCCACCCACCCAGCCCCTCCCCACCCTCCTCACCCCACCCAGCCCCACCCATCCCACCCAGCCCCTCCCCACCCTCCCCACCCAGCCCCTCCCCACCCTCCCCTTTCCACCCAGCCCCACCCCTCCCATTTTTAGATGCACGACAGATGGATGGACACAATCCCCTGTGGGCTGGTGGAACCAGGAGGTTCCTACTAGTAAAAAGAAATATATAAAATAGGCAATGTTTTCAGCCAGTGTCCTTTCTCCATGTGCAATGACATTTTGGGAGATGGCCCTCCTCCCTGACGCTCCGTGTGGGTGTCGAGGTCGCCGTACGCTGCCTTTCCAAGAGATGTCACTTCCGCAAGTGGAGTCCTCTCCATCTGTACGAGGGATAGAGTGTTGCGCTCTCACACATGTGTTTTCTCTGGGTGCTCCAATGCTCTCCCGCATGTATGAACTCTCGTGACATCTGAATATGTAGAGGGCCGCAGAGCTTGGGCAATTAGTTCACCTCATAGCTGCTGCTGCTTTTCCACTTGTCTGCATCGGTCTCCGTGCTCGTTATGTGTATATGTGTTTAATAACTTCCATACAAACGGTTCCTTTCACAGTTGAACTGAATGTGTGGCAGAGGTTGGGCATTGTCTACGCGAGAGCGACGCCGCTTGAATGAAATGACTGATATTTCCTCTTTCAGCTGCGGAACACTGAGCGGTGGAGCAGCCACCAATGCTTTCAGTTCAAGCGAGAATACTGCTACGTGTTCCTCATCGCCGTCCTGTTTGTTTCCGTCATCGTCTTGGGCGCAAACTACTCCCGCAAAGGTAAACCCTGCGATAGTCATTACAACGTTTACCTTTGCATCGCGTCGTTCGTGCGAATTGCATCTCGCAAGTGTTTTGATGATGTTTTGCAACGTTTTGGTGATGGCGACGCCGGAAACACCGGCAGGAAGGCGACCGGGAACCGGTGCCGACGATTGCCCAAGTTCTGTGGTCCTATATTGGGATGTTTGGTCAACTTCATGAAGCCGGAGTACCTGGAGAAAACCGATGCGTGCCATGGGGAGAGGGGGTGGGTAACATTCATACCCTGTACAGATGGACATTAACCCACTTGCTGTACTGTCATACCCTGACAAGCCAGGAGATTGTACCTCACCCTTGAGTCGAGAGGCAGTTTCACGCGGTGTTGTGATCCACCAAACCTCGCCCCCTAGTGCTGGATTAGAAGCATGCTCCCTGGGCAGGGTCACTCGGGAAGAGATTCACCAGATCCTGCAAAACCAAGCCTCACCTCGAACATTGTAGGTGTTACCTGATTTCAGGTGTACGCCAATGGTTACTCTATAGCTACAGCGAGACTCCTCTTGTCGTCTGTGAAAATGGAGGCACTCTTGGCGGATGCTATTTATCATGACCACCATCAACATCATCATAACCATCACCACCATCAACATCATCATTAAACATCATAACCATCATGACCACCACCATCAACATCATAACCATCACCACCATTATTATAAACATCACCATAATAATAACCATCACATAACAATAATAATTATTGGCATCCACTGGATGAAGATTTCCCTGAAACATCACACGCTTCCTGTGATGCCCAATTCATCTCACTGCTGCGCATGAACAGACGTTATCGCTCCCGTTACCATGGCGATCGTCCTTGGTTTGCTATCTTCATCACACATTGCAGTGCTAATACGGCACTAATTGCTGCAGGACAACGGGCGAGTTGAATCTGCATGATATCCATGCAGCTGCCACCGAGCCATCATCCAAACGGTATGGAGTCATGGGACGCATGCAACATCACGAGCCCAACGCCTCACCACCGACCGAACAGCAGACGCCCTGGTCTTCGACAAGTGGACGACGAGGGGTGGCCCAAAGTAAACTATGAAAAAACTAAACTTTTTTTTATTTTGCCAGGTAAGGCCCCACTGAGCTGTGTAGCTCTTTTTTCAGAAGCGACCTGGCCATCACAAATGATGGCTCAACGAAGTGGCTTATCATCACCACATGGAAATGTATAGCAGCAGCCAAATACTCTAAACGTGACGTTGTTTCTAAATGTAAAGGGAAAAACCGGAGGACTCGGAGAAAAATCCATGCGACCACGGAGTGAACACGCCAACTCCAAATATACAGCAGGCAGCGTCAGGGTCGGGATCGAAGTGCGGCCGTGGTCACGAGTCCCAGACTGAAATGCGTCGCATTGTCCTGCCCTGCATTTACATCTGTTGCAGGAGGTGCTTCATTTCTCCATTTAGCATCTCAGTCTTGCTTCTGTTGTCGAGGGTGATTGTGTACCGTGTGCTGGTGGTTGCAGCTGTACTTATGTAACGGGTTCCGGAGACACTTGTAGAGGTAACTTCTTTATTACAATCCAACACTCCAACTCTCCAACTCTCCAACTCTCCAACACTCCTGATACTCTGTTACAGCCTAGGTACACAGCCTAGGTACACAGCCTAGATACTCTACTCTGGCTACGCTCTGGAACTCGCCCTCACAAGATCGTAGAGTCGGGAGTTCCAGAGTCCCACCACTCGCTCTCACACCATCGTAGAGTCGGGAGTTCCAGAGTCCCACCACTCGCTCTCACAACATCCCAGGGTCTTCAGATGGCTGGTCGTGGGTCTTGGGTCTTGAGTTACAACTGGCCCTGATCGTCCAGGGAGCTCCCCTTTTATACCTAGTCCAACGAGGGGTGGGGCCGTGTGCGCCACCAGACATCCCACAGAGCACACACAGCCCCCCCCCCCCCCCCGTTGGCGGCGCCAAGAGGCTTAAGCGCCTGGGAACCCAACGCCTGGCGCCAAGAGGCTTAAGCGTCTGGACCCGCCTGGGAACCCAGCGCCTGGTGCCAAAAGGCTTAAGCGCCTGGCCCGCCCAGGGTCCCAGAGCCCCCAGCAGCCCCTCCCTTCTTATGTCACTACACTTATGTAACAATGCTTATTGTGTTTAGTTCCAACAATTTATTATTCATTACTGCGTGTTATGATTTTTGTGGTGATATTGCTTGTAAAGCTGCATTTTTCATTCATGATTTGTTACAAAGTATGGGTCAGATTTACATATTGAAAAAATGGCTGAAACAGATTTCCGTGGCGATTGAGTGGAACCATTGGTGATGGGGACACTGGCCTGCTCCCACGCTTGTGTACCCTGAGGATCCTCACAAGTTCTTTGCAATAGGGAGTGATGTTGCTGCTGTGTGTGATCCCAGCTGAGTAATTTGTTGGTAGTTTTTCAGCATTGATATATTGCCCAATACCAATTACATTGTGTGTTTTTTTTTCTCATGGAAGGAAACCCGTGCAGAACAGGGGGAGATCATACAAACACTGCGCAGAAATGCGCCCGATGCCCTGTACGTTTTGAAAAAAGTTCGTCTGATCGACTAACGAAGCCTCGGTGATAATTGTGAAATGTGTCCACAGAGCCCAAGAAGGAGGAGCTCAAGACTTGCATGAGCGAGGTGTGCGTCAGTGCGGCGACACAGATGCTCACCTACATGGACCCAAGCGTGCCTCCCTGTGGCGACTTCTACCGCTATGCGTGCGGGCGCTGGGGTGCGCGCTACCCGCCTCCGGGAGGGAAGAAGCGCTGGAGCGTCTGGGACATCAGCTTCCATCACAATCTGGAGCTCATCAAAAACAGGCTCGGTACTTTTCCCACTCGAATGCAGAACACTGCTGCCACTCACGTGGGTTTCGTCTTCGGATATCACTGAGAGTCAAGGGCGCCGATGTCATGTAGACAATGCAAACTTAACCATGAGCGAGGTTGTCAAAAATATAAGCAGATGACTCTCCTCCATCCCATACCTGTCCCTCCACATAAACAACTACAAGTATTGCGTTTACACATCCCATCAGCCAAACAGGCCTCTGGGAGTGCGTTATTTCAGCAGCATTGGTTAAACACAAGCAAACTCTGGACCAGTTTCGACAGTCATTATCTCACCAGCAGAGTCAGACTTGCTTAAAACAATGCTTGTGAACTGCCAGATTGTTTGAATAAGAACTGGTTTTGGCATTTAGCGTCTCATCAGCAGAGCCAGGATTGAAGAACTGCCAGAAGTTGTTTATTGGCAAGGACCTAGATCTCTGTCAGATGTGGGTCCCAGTTTAGCTCAAAATGCACATTTGTGCCTTCAATTTGCCGCAGAGTCAAGCGCAAGACAGTGCCGCTCTGCATTTCTCACGGAAATGTGGGGAAGAATATTTGGAGGCAGTAGCGAGCCCTCGAATCTGCGCAAGCCAAACACCAGATTTGGTTTCACATGACAATGCCTTTCATAGGCCAATGAAGAGCAACTATTGGACGTTAATGTATACGTGATCGAGTTGTTCAGTTTATTTCCCTGAAAGTTGGTGAATTGAAGATACAGCGCCTTCAAATTTAAGCAGTGCAACATTTTTCTGTCAATTTGGTGTTTGCATCCGCAGTCCTATCTTTTAGCTTCCACTAATGCATTAGGTGTCCGCATCTTCCGTGGTTTGTGCAGATCCAGTTTAGCGCCGCCCATTGCTGCGGTGTGGTGGTAGGCTGACTGATGAGCTGCGTGTTGTGGAAGTTATGCGGTGTGGTGGTGGGGTCACTGATGAGCTGCGTGTTGTGAAAGTTATGCGGTGTGGTGGTGGGGTCACTGATGAGCTGCGTGTTGTTGAAGCCACGCAGCGTGGTGGTGGCTCCCCGATAACGTGTTCATTTGGCGCTCGCCACTTGAAGCCTCCAAGTTGGTTCGCGTCGTTTTGCGACGAGCGTTAAGGAGCTGATTTGTGCCTGGTGCGTAGAGAACGGCACGTTCGTCAAACGTGAGAATCTGGCCGCGTACGACGCCCAGGCGTTCTACTTGGCCTGCATGGACGAAGAAAGAGTCGAGGACGTTGGGGCTACTCCCCTGCTGGAGCTTCTCAAGGAGGTGCCGTCCCCGCTCGTCGCCCCACTCAGCGGCGGTGCTGTCGGGGAGCGTGGTCTCGTTGATGCCTGGTGGGCGGGTGTCTGGTGGGCGGGTGTCTGGTGGGTGTCTGGTGGGCGGGTGTCTGGTGGGTGTCTGGTGGGCGGGTGTCTGGTGGGTGTCTGGTGGGCGGGTGTCTGGTGGGCGGGTGTCTGGTGGGCGGGTGTCTGGTGGGTGGGTGTCTGGTGGGTGGGTGTCTGGTGGGCGGGTGTCTGGTGGGTGTCTGGTGTGCGGGTGTCTGGTGGGTGGATGTCTGGTGGGCGGGTGTCTGGTGGGCGGGTGTCTGGCGGGTGTCTGGTGGGCGGGTGTCTGGTGGGCGGGTGTCTGGTGGGCGGGTGTCTGGTGGGCGGGTGTCTGGTGGGCGGGTGTCTGGTGGGTGTCTGGTGGGCGGGTGTCTGGCGGGTGTCTGGTGGGCGGGTGTCTGGTGGGCGGGTGTCTGGTGGTTGTCTGGTGGGCGGGTGTCTGGTGGGTGGGTGTCTGGTGGGCGGGTGTCTGGTTGGCGGGTGTCTGGTGGGTGTCTGGTGGGCGGGTGTCTGGTGGGCGGGTGTCTGGTGGGCGGGTGTCTGGTGGGTGTCTGGTGGGCGGGTGTATGGTGGGCGGGTGTCTGGTGGGTGTCTGGTGGGTGTCTGGTGGGCGGGTGTCTGGTGGGTGGGTGTCTGGTGGGCGGGTGTCTGGTGGGCGGGTGTCTGGTGGGCGGGTGTCTGGTGGGCGGGTGTCTGGTGGGTGTCTGGTTGGCGGGTGTCTGGTGGGTGTTTGGTGGGTGGGTGTCTGGTGGGCGGGTGTCTGGTGGGCGGGTGTCTGGTGGGCGGGTGTCTGGTGGGTGTCTGGTGGGCGGGTGTCTGGTGGGTGTCTGGTGGGCGGGTGTCTGGTGGGCGGGTGTCTAGTGGGCGGGTGTCTGGTGGCGCGAAGGGAGGCTGCGAACGCTCCTCTTGTCCATCACGATATAGGGGACCGATATTGCGGGTCTTATTTTCTGCGGGGTTATCCACACATTTACTCCACTTACCCGCGAGGAAAGATCGATGACAATTGGAGCCATTAAGTAAAGACTTAGGGGAAGAGTTGCAGATGACAGCGGATAATTGGGATCTTCGGGCTGCGGGTCAATAGGAGATTTCACGGACACTACATAAGCGCCTGTGGATAATTGGAGTCGTGGATAATAGGAGTCGTACGTAATAGGGTCGTGGATAAGAGGAGTTCTGGGTTGTGAATCTGCTGCCACACTGTTCACGTCGGCTGGTTGCGAATCTCCTGCCACACTGTTCATGTCGGCTGGTTGTGAATCTGCTGCCACACTGTTCATGTCGGCTGGTTGTGAATCTGCTGCCACACTGTTCACGTCGGCTGGTTGCGAATCTCCTGCCACACTGTTCATGTCGGCTGGTTGTGAATCTGCTGCCACACTGTTCATGTCGGCTGGTTGTGAATCTGCTGCCACACTGTTCACGTCGGCTGGTTGTGAATCTCCTGCCACACTGTTCATGTCGGCTGGTTGTGAATCTGCTGCCACACTGTTCATGTCAGCTGGTTGTGAATCTCCTGCCACACTGTTCACGTCGGCTGGTTGTGAATCTGCTGCCACACTGTTCATGTCGGCTGGTTGTGAATCTCCTGCCACACTGTTCACGTCGGCTGGTTGTGAATCTGCTGCCACACTGTTCATGTCGGCTGGTTGTGAATCTGCTGCCACACTGTTCATGTCGGCTGGTTGTGAATCTCCTGCCACACTGTTCACGTCGGCTGGTTGTGAATCTGCTGCCACACTGTTCACGTCAGCTGGTTGTGAATCTCCTGCCACACTGTTCACGTCGGCTGGTTGTGAATCTCCTGCCACACTGTTCACGTCGGCTGGTTGTGAATCTGCTGCCACACTGTTCACGTCGGCTGGTTGTGAATCTGCTGCCACACTGTTCATGTCGGCTGGTTGTGAATCTGCTGCCACACTGTTCACGTCGGCTGGTTGTGAATCTCCTGCCACACTGTTCATGTCGGCTGGTTGTGAATCTGCTGCCACACTGTTCACGTCGGCTGGTTGTGAATCTGCTGCCACACTGTTCATGTCGGCTGGTTGTGAATCTCCTGCCACACTGTTCACGTCGGCTGGTTGTGAATCTGCTGCCACACTGTTCACGTCGGCTGGTTGTGAATCTCCTGCCACACTGTTCATGTCGGCTGGTTGTGAATCTCCTGCCACACTGTTCATGTCGGCTGGTTGTGAATCTCCTGCCACACTGTTCATGTCGGCTGGTTGTGAATCTCCTGCCACACTATTCATGTCGGCTGGTTGTGAATCTCCTGCCACACTGTTCATGTCGGCTGGTTGTGAATCTCCTGCCACACTGTTCATGTCGGCTGGTTGTGAATCTCCTGCCACACTATTCATGTCGGCTGGTTGTGAATCTCCTGCCACACTGTTCATGTCGGCTGGTTGTGAATCTCCTGCCACACTGTTCATGTCGGCTGGTTGTGAATCTCCTGCCACACTGTTCATGTCGGCTGGTTGTGAATCTGCTGCCACACTGTTCATGTCGGCTGGTTGTGAATCTGCTGCCACACTGTTCATGTCGGCTGGTTGTGAATCTGCTGCCACACTGTTCATGTCGGCTGGTTGTGAATCTGCTGCCACACTGTTCATGTCGGCTGGTTGTGAATCTCCTGCCACACTGTTCATGTCGGCTGGTTGTGAATCTCCTGCCACACTGTTCATGTCGGCTGGTTGTGAATCTGCTGCCACACTGTTCATGTCGGCTGGTTGTGAATCTGCTGCCACACTGTTCATGTCGGCTGGTTGTGAATCTGCTGCCACACTGTTCATGTCGGCTGGTTGTGAATCTCCTGCCACACTGTTCATGTCGGCTGGTTGTGAATCTCCTGCCACACTGTTCATGTCGGCTGGTTGTGAATCTGCTGCCACACTGTTCATGTTGGCTGGTTGTGAATCTCCTGCCACACTGTTCATGTCGGCTGGTTGTGAATCTGCTGCCACACTGTTCATGTCGGCTGGTTGTGAATCTCCTGCCACACTGTTCATGTCGGCTGGTTGTGAATCTCCTGCCACACTGATCACGTCGGCTGGTTGTGAATCTCCTGCCACACTGTTCACGTCGGCTGGTTGTGAATCTCCTGCCACACTGTTCACGTCGGCTGGTTGTGAATCTCCTGCCACACTGTTCACGTCGGCTGGTTGTGAATCTCCTGCCACACTGTTCATGTCGGCTGGTTGTGAATCTGCTGCCACACTGTTCATGTCGGCTGGTTGTGAATCTCCTGCCACACTGATCACGTCGGCTGGTTGTGAATCTCCTGCCACACTGTTCACGTCGGCTGGTTGTGAATCTCCTGCCACACTGTTCACGTCGGCTGGTTGTGAATCTCCTGCCACACTGTTCATGTCGGCTGGTTGTGAATCTCCTGCCACACTGTTCACGTCGGCTGGTTGTGAATCTCCTGCCACACTGTTCACGTCGGCTGGTTGTGAATCTCCTGCCACACTGTTCATGTCGGCTGGTTGTGAATCTCCTGCCACACTGTTCACGTCGGCTGGTTGTGAATCTCCTGCCACACTGTTCACGTCGGCTGGTTGTGAATCTCCTGCCACACTGTTCACGTCGGCTGGTTGTGAATCTCCTGCCACACTGTTCACGTCGGCTGGTTGTGAATCTCCTGCCACACTGTTCACGTCGGCTGGTTGTGAATCTCCTGCCACACTGTTCACGTCGGCTGGTTGTGAATCTGCTGCCACACTGTTCACGTCGGCTGGTTGTGAATCTGCTGCCACACTGTTCACGTCGGCTGGTTGTGAATCTGCTGCCACACTGTTCATGTCGGCTGGTTGTGAATCTCCTGCCACACTGTTCATGTCAGCTGGTTGTGAATCTGCTGCCACACTGTTCACGTCGGCTGGTTGTGAATCTGCTGCCACACTGTTCATGTCGGCTGGTTGTGAATCTGCTGCCACACTGTTCATGTCGGCTGGTTGTGAATCTGCTGCCACACTGTTCACGTCGGCTGGTTGTGAATCTCCTGCCACACTGTTCACATCGGCTGGTTGTGAATCTCCTGCCACACTGTTCATGTCGGCTGGTTGTGAATCTGCTGCCACACTGTTCATGTCGGCTGGTTGTGTGCGGTTGCAGTTTGGTGGCTGGGGTGTTCTGGGCAACTCGAGTCACCTGCATCTGACGGAGCTGATGACACATTTGTCGCGCAAGTTCTTGTCTCCAGCCCTCTTCGACATTGATGTTGTTCCTGGGATTGACAGCCCAGAAATGTTTTACATCAAGGTAGGTCTGTCAGCTGCGATGAGATTTTTGTTCAAAATATCACCATTATGTATGAGAGCCAACCCAATATTCATATGCCGACAACTTTTTTTTAACTCAGTCTGAGCATGAAAGACGAAACGTCAAGCACCCAGCTGTAAACAGTGGGTGGGTGAGTGAGTGTGTGAGTGAGTGTGTCTTCTCGGCCACGATCATGCCCTCCCTTCTCTATGTTTGCGAAACATGGACTCCCCCCCTATTGGAACATTTTCACCGATTATAAACATTTAGGCTGGCCTGCTACTGGGCAGTTGGAGGCAGTCACGGGCGGAGCAGCGATGCTCACAACAACGAGCCGAGCACCGGGTGGCTAAAACACAGCAAGTTGGCACAATAGGGGGTACAGGTGATGCATCGGCCAGTCATCTCAGTCAATGGAACCTGGGTCTGCCCCGTGACCTGCCAGCGGGTGTTCGACACTTCACGTGGCCTTAACGTGCACATAGCCTGGCACAGGCGCCGTGGTGATGTCACCGCCACTTAGTGGCAAATGCCGGTTGTTGTTGTTGAGTGTGTGAGTTGTTGTGAGCTGTAGCATGGTGGTTGGGATCAGTGTGGATAAGAGCAAAGAGTCAGTCTTGTGAATGATGGCAGCAAGATGTTCAGGAGCTCCATGGCAATGTCAACGTGTGCTGGCCACGAAGGCTTTTCAGGAGAGAGTTTGTGTAGTTTTGTTGTTCTCCGTTGAAGGAGTATCGACCACAACGGTTTATTATATGGTCCATTGTTTGGGCTGCATGGCCACAATCACACTACTGTGGCTTGCCCTTAATTCTCCAATTATGAAGAAGATGTGCACATCGGCCTCTTGATGTTCTGATACGGATGATGGTTCCACCAGTGTCTTTGAAGAGGAATGTCAAAGCCAGAAGTTGTGCGTTATTTTGTGTCTCAAATGAGGTGCTTATTCTGGGTGGCTTCACCTGTTACGTGGTTTTGTGTCACCTTAAACACAACTAACACTGCCATGTGGGAGAAATTGTCGTCTTTCATTTAAATTCACGTGATCAGGAGAGGAATAGATGAATGCATTTCATGAGCACAAATACCATGGTAGTTACCAATATGTCCATTAAATTAATACGTTAATTATCATGTCACTTGTTACAAGATGATGTCACACACGATAACGTGATATTATTTTTAAATGTATTTTAAGCATGAACGCAGTTGAGGTAGAATACCTCCAGAGAACAGGCCTGCCTTGCCTGCGCAAGAGAATCTGGGCAAGATCGGGTTAAGCTTCAGTCACCCATCAACATCAGACTAAGCCCGATGATGATGGGTGATTAGTGATTAATTATTAGATTTATTTATTTTATCTGGTAACTCCTTAATAGCAACACAACTTATTTACATACTTAACTAGATTTATCGTGTCCCTCAGCCTCAGATGGATGGACAGACAGACAAAGAGGGCTAATGTCTAAATGCTTTCAGGCTGAGTTGAAATTTGTTAAATTATTTATTAGGATGTTTTAACTTTGCAAAATATGAGCAAACTGTAACATTTCACTCACGTGAATGTGTTCTCTTACCGGCTTTCAGCTTTCTCCACCCAAGTTGAGTCTGCCATCACTTTATTACTCCAATAATCCCGTGAAAACGAACAAGGTAAGCTATGGTGAAATGCTGATTCAAGATACCCCACGGACTCTCCCCCTTATCTCACTGTACTCCCCTCCACGCACTCCCTTGCCTCTTATCTCACTCTACTCCCCTCCACGCACTCCCCTACCTCTCATCTGACTCTACTTCCCTCCCTACACTCCCCTACCTCTCATATCACTCTACTCCCCTCCATGCACTCCCCTACCTCTTATCTCACTCTACTCCCCTCCACACACTTCCCTACCTCTCATCTCACTCTACTCCCCTCCATACACTCCCCTACCTCTCATCTCACTCTACTCCCCTCCATGCACTCCCCTACCTCTCATCTCACTCTACTCCCCTCCACACACTCCCCTACCTCTCATCTCACTCTACTCCCCTCCATACACTCCCCTACCTCTCATCTCACTCTACTCCCCTCCACGCACTCCCCTACCTCTCATCTCACTCTACTTCCCTCCATACACTCCCCTACCTCTCATCTCACTCTACTCCCCTCCACACACTCCTCTACCTCTCATCTCACTCTACTCCCCTCCACACACTCCCCTACCTCTCATCTCACTCTACTCCCCTCCACACACTCCCCTACCTCTCATCTGACTCTACTTCCCTCCACACACTCCCCTACCTCTCATCTCACTCTACTCCCCTCCTTACACTCCCCTACCTCTCATCTCACTCTACTCCCCTCCTTACACTCCCCTACCTCTCATCTCACTCTACTTCCCTCCACGCATTCCCCTACCTCTCATCTCACTCTACTCCCCACCTTACACTCCCCTACCTCTCATCTGACTACTCCCCTCCACACACTCCCCTACCTCTCATCTGACTCTACTCCCCTCCATACACTCCCCTACCTCTCATCTCACTCTACTTCACTCCACACACTCCCCTACCTCTCATCTGACTCTACTCCCCTCCTTACACTCCCCTACCTCTCATCTCACTTTACTCCCCTCCTTACACTCCCCTACCTCTCATCTCACTCTACTTCCCTCCACGCATTCCCCTACCTCTCATCTCACTCTACTCCCCTCATTACACTCCCCTACCGCTCATCTCACTCTACTCCCCTCCACGCACTCCCCTACCTCTCATCTGACTCTACTTCCCTCCATGCACTCCCCTACCTCTCATCTGACTCTACTCCCCACCTTACACTCCCCTACCTCTCATCTGACTACTCCCCACCTTACACTCCCCTACCTCTCATCTGACTCTACTTCCCTCCTTACACTCCCCTACCTCTCATCTCACTCTACTCCCCTCCTTACACTCCCCTACCTCTCATCTCACTCTACTCCCCTCCTTACACTCCCCTACCTCTCATCTCACTCTACTTCCCTCCTTACACTCCCCTACCTCTCATCTGACTCTACTTCCCTCCTTACACTCCCCTACCTCTCATCTCACTCTACTCCCCTCCTTACACTCCCCTACCTCTCATCTCACTCTACACCCCTCCTTACACTCCCCTACCTCTCATCTGACTCTACTCCCATCCACGCACTCCCCTACCTCTCATCTGACTCTACTTCCCTCCTTACACTCCCCTACCTCTCATCTGACTACTCCCCACCTTACACTCCCCTACCTCTCATCTGACTACTCCCCTCCACACACTCCCCTACCTCTCATCTCACTCTACTCCCCTCCACACACTCCCCTACCTCTCATCTCACTCTACTCCCCTCCATACACTCCCCTACCTCTCATCTCACTCTACTCCCCTCCACACACTCCCCTACCTCTCATCTGACTTTACTCTCCTCCATACACTCCCCTACCTCTCATCTGACTCTACTTCCCTCCACACACTCCCCTACCTCTCATCTCACTCTACTCCCCTCCACACACTCCCCTACCTCTCATCTGCCTCTACTCCCCTCCTTACACTCCCCTACCTCTCATCTCACTCTACTCCCCTCCTTACACTCCCCTACCTCTCATCTCATTCTACTCCCCTCCTTACACTCCCCTACCTCTCATCTCACTCTACTTCCCTCCACGCATTCCCCTACCTCTCATCTCACTCTACTCCCCTCCTTACACTTCCCTACCTCTCATCTGACTCTACTCCCCTCCTTACACTCCCCTACCTCTCATCTCACTCTACTCCCCTCCTTACACTCCCCTACCTCTCATCTGACTACTCCCCTCCACACACTCCCCTACCTCTCATCTGACTCTACTCCCCTCCTTACACTCCCCTACCTCTCATCTGACTCTACTTCCCTCCACACACTCCCCTACCTCTCATCTCACTCTACTCCCCTCCTTACACTCCCCTACCTCTCATCTGACTCTACTCCCCTCCTTACACTCCCCTACCTCTCATCTGACACTACTCCCCTCCTTACACTCCCCTACCTCTCATCTCACTCTACTCCCCTCCATACACTCCCCTACCTCTCATCTCACTCTACTCCCCTCCTTACACTCCCCTACCTCTCATCTCACTCTACTCCCCTCCTTACACTCCCCTACCTCTCATCTCACTCTACTTCCCTCCATACACTCCCCTACCTCTCATCTGACTCTACTCCCCTCCTTACACTCCCCTACCTCTCATCTCACTCTACTCCCCTCCTTACACTCCCCTACCTCTCATCTCACTCTACTCCCCTCCTTACACTCCCCTACCTCTCATCTCACTCTACTTCCCTCCACGCATTCCCCTACCTCTCATCTCACTCTACTCCCCTCCTTACACTCCCCTACCTCTCATCTGACTCTTCTCCCCTCCACGCACTCCCCTACCTCTCATCTGACTCTACTCCCCACCTTACACTCCCCTACCTCTCATCTGACTACTCCCCACCTTACACTCCCCTACCTCTCATCTGACTACTCCCCTCCACACACTCCCCTACCTCTCATCTCACTCTACTACCCTCCACACACTCCCCTACCTCTCATCTGACTCTACTTCCCTCCTTACACTCCCCTACCTCTCATCTGAATCTACTCCCCTCCTTACACTCCCCTACCTCTCATCTCACTCTACTCCCCTCCTTACACTCCCCTACCTCTCATCTCACTCTACTCCCCTCCTTACACTCCCCTACCTCTCATCTCACTCTACTTCCCTCCACGCATTCCCCTACCTCTCATCTCACTCTACTCCCCTCCTTACACTCCCCTACCTCTCATCTGACTCTACTTCCCTCCATGCACTCCCCTACCTCTCATCTGACTCTACTCCCCACCTTACACTCCCCTACCTCTCATCTGACTACTCCCCACCTTACACTCCCCTACCTCTCATCTGACTACTCCCCTCCACACACTCCCCTACCTCTCATTTCACTCTACTCCCCTCCTTACACTCCCCTACCTCTCATCACACTCTACTCCCCTCCACACACTCCCCTACCTCTCATCTGACTCTACTTCCCTCCTTACACTCCCCTACCTCTCATCTGACTCTACTCCCCTCCTTACACTCCCCTACCTCTCATCTCACTCTACTCCCCTCCTTACACTCCCCTACCTCTCATCTGACTCTACTTCCCTCCACACACTCCCCTCCCTCTCATCTGACTCTACTTCCCTCCTTACACTCCCCTACCTCTCATCTGACTCTACTTCCCTCCTTACACTCCCCTACCTCTCATCTCACTCTACTCCCCTCCTTACACTCCCCTACCTCTCATCTCACTCTACACCCCTCCTTACACTCCCCTACCTCTCATCTGACTCTACTCCCATCCACGCACTCCCCTACCTCTCATCTCACTCTACTTCCCTCCACGCATTCCCCTACCTCTCATCTCACTCTACTCCCCTCCTTACACTCCCCTACCTCTCATCTGACTCTACTCCCCACCTTACACTCCCCTACCTCTCATCTGACTACTCCCCTCCACACACTCCCCTACCTCTCATCTGACTCTACTCCCCTCCTTACACTCCCCTACCTCTCATCTGACTCTACTTCCCTCCACACACTCCCCTACCTCTCATCTCACTCTACTCCCCTCCTTACACTCCCCTACCTCTCATCTGACTCTACTCCCCTCCTTACACTCCCCTACCTCTCATCTCACTCTACTCCCCTCCTTACACTCCCCTACCTCTCATCTCACTCTACTCCCCTCCTTACACTCCCCTACCTCTCATCTGACTCTACTCCCCTCCATACACTCCCCTACCTCTCATCTCACTCTACTCCCCTCCTTACACTCCCCTACCTCTCATCTCACTCTACTCCCCTCCTTACACTCCCCTACCTCTCATCTCACTCTACTCCCCTCCATACACTCCCCTACCTCTCATCTCACTCTACTCCCCTCCTTACACTCCCCTACCTCTCATCTCACTCTACTCCCCTCCTTACACTCCCCTACCTCTCATCTCACTCTACTCCCCTCCATACACTCCCCTACCTCTCATCTGACTCTACTCCCCTCCTTACACTCCCCTACTTCTCATCTCACTCTACTCCCCTCCTTACACTCCCCTACCTCTCATCTCACTCTACTCCCCTCCTTACACTCCCCTACCTCTCATCTCACTCTACTTCCCTCCACGCATTCCCCTACCTCTCATCTCACTCTACTCCCCTCCTTACACTCCCCTACCTCTCATCTGACTCTTCTCCCCTCCACGCACTCCCCTACCTCTCATCTGACTCTACTCCCCTCCTTACACTCCCCTACCTCTCATCTCACTCTACTCCCCTCCTTACACTCCCCTACCTCTCATCTCACTCTACTCCCCTCCTTACACTCCCCTACCTCTCATCTCACTCTACTTCCCTCCACGCATTCCCCTACCTCTCATCTCACTCTACTCCCCTCCTTACACTCCCCTACCTCTCATCTGACTCTACTCCCCACCTTACACTCCCCTACCTCTCATCTGACTACTCCCCACCTTACACTCCCCTACCTCTCATCTGACTACTCCCCTCCACACACTCCCCTACCTCTCATCTCACTCTACTCCCCTCCACACACTCCCCTACCTCTCATCTGACTCTACTTCCCTCCTTACACTCCCCTACCTCTCATCTGACTCTACTTCCCTCCTTACGCTCCCCTACCTCTCATCTGACTCTACTCCCCTCCTTACACTCCCCTACCTCTCATCTCACTCTACTCCCCTCCTTACACTCCCCTACCTCTCATCTCACTCTACTCCCCTCCTTACACTCCCCTACCTCTCATCTCACTCTACTTCCCTCCACGCATTCCCCTACCTCTCATCTCACTCTACTCCCCTCCTTACACTCCCCTACCTCTCATCTGACTCTACTTCCCTCCATGCACTCCCCTACCTCTCATCTGACTCTACTCCCCACCTTACACTCCCCTACCTCTCATCTGACTACTCCCCACCTTACACTCCCCTACCTCTCATCTGACTACTCCCCACCTTACACTCCCCTACCTCTCATCTGACTACTCCCCTCCACACACTCCCCTACCTCTCATCTCACTCTACTCCCCTCCTTACACTCCCCTACCTCTCATCTCACTCTACTCCCCTCCACACACTCCCCTACCTCTCATCTGACTCTACTTCCCTCCTTACACTCCCCTACCTCTCATCTGACTCTACTCCCCTCCTTACACTCCCCTACCTCTCATTTGACTCTACTCCCTTCCTTACACTCCCCTACCTCTCATCTCACTCTACTCCCCTCCTTACACTCCCCTACCTCTCGTCTGACTCTACTTCCCTCCACACACTCCCCTACCTCTCATCTGACTCTACTTCCCTCCACACACTCCCCTCCCTCTCATCTGACTCTACTTCCCTCCTTACGCTCCCCTACCTCTCATCTGACTCTACTCCCCTCCTTACACTCGCCTACCTCTCATCTCACTCTACTTTCCTCCTTACACTCCCCTACCTCTCATCTCACTCTACTCCCCTCCTTACACTCCCCTACCTCTCATCTGACTCTACTCCCCTCCACGCACTCCCCTACCTCTCATCTGACTCTACTCCCCTCCACACACTCCCCTACCTCTCATCTGACTCTACTCCCCTCCTTACACTCCCCTACCTCTCATCTCACTCTACTCCCCTCCTTACACTCCCCTACCTCTCATCTCACTCTACTCCCCTCCTTACACTCCCCTACCTCTCATCTGACTCTACTCCCCTCCACACACTCCCCTACCTCTCATCTGACTCTACTTCCCTCAATGCACTCCCCTACCTCTCATCTGACTCTACTCCCCTCCTTACACTCCCCTACCTCTCATCTAACTACTCCCCTCCACACACTCCCCTACCTCTCATCTGACTCTACTCCCCTCCTTACACTCCCCTACCTCTCATCTTACTACTCCCCTCCACACACTCCCCTACCTCTCATCTGACTCTACTCCCCACCTTACACTCCCCTACCTCTCATCTGACTACTCCCCTCCACACACTCCCCTACCTCTCATCTGACTCTACTCCCCTCCTTACACTCCCCTACCTCTCATCTGACTACTCCCCTCCACACACTCCCCTACCTCTCATCTGATTCTACTCCCCTCCTTACACTCCCCTACCTCTCATCTGACTCTACTCTCCTCCTTACACTCCCCTACCTCTGCCATCTCATCTCGCTCTCCTCTCTATTACTGTAGCTCTCTTCTCCAGCAGCCAAAGCTCTCTGTCTCAACCTTCACTCAAGTGGGAGGTCGCTCATTTCCCCTGCTCCAGTTCAAGTCCAGGAGTTGTGTCCCATTGCCTGTCACTGGCAGCCTCTCTCCCTGAGATGAATAGGCACACTACTCTCTGTACAGAGTCGAGAGGTGTTCTCTCATTAGGGACTATATGAAATTTGAATACTGGGTGTGTAGACTCGTGCATTCTTCTCATTAAGAGCTGCCGTTGGAATGCATAATCGTGATTAACCTTTGGCACATTATTTCCTTTGCAAGATACTGCCTGCATACAAAGAGTACATGATGCGTGTGACAAGGCTGCTGGGTGGAGGAAATTCATCATGCGCAGAAATGGAGAAGGTGCTGGCATTTGAACAGGATTTGGCCGAGATAATACCTGACTCCAAGGTTGAAGGCTCCGTGAACAGGACCATTAATGAATTACAGGTATGTTGCACACTCTCGACTAGGAACAGAGACACCGCGATCCCCCACTGTTCTTTTTATTGCAACGTGGAAACCTCTCCATTGGCAGTGTGATTGTCTCATAGGTGACCGGGTCCAGAGAACTCAGCCCCCCTCTCTGCCCCACGGGCCCCTGCAGAACCCCGATTAATGCCGTTGCCCACAAATCTCCCATCGTCTCAATTCCCAAGCTCGTATAACCTTGCTCAATTCAAGGAGAGCGATATCTCTTCTCGAGTACAACTTTGGCTGTGCTGTTTGTTGCTGGCTCGTGTGTCCTTGCCGTTACTGCAAAATTATGGATAACGACAAGAGCAGGGACGAACAGGGTAAACGTATACACGGGTCGTGGAGGTTTGTAACGATGTTTAACTCAGCTTGGACAGTGGAAGTTCAACACACATACGTATATTGGAGGATACGAAGATTTGCACACGAGATGTTATCCAGTTATCGGTCATTTTCCACGATAACGAGAGTTTGGCTTGGCTTGATTTAGGGATCTAACACGACAAACGCTCGCGGGATCGCGCGCACCCCAACCCGCGTGCACGTTCTGCGCTGAGCACCGCCCGTGATCGCGTCTTTGTCTTCGTGGTAACCTCAGGCCGTTCCTGCGAGCGAGGCTCCTAACCTGCTCGCTTCTTGGGTCATCGCCTGGTTACACAAACTTCACTTTGAAAACTTGACATGCAAACTGTAGACTGACACCAGGGTAACGAAGTTGACAGAGTGCTAAGAATAAGTTGAAAGGAATCACAAGTCTACTTACAGGATGATTACGCCCTTTGAAGAATAAATTTGCCCTTAACAAATTAAATTTAAAACTTTAATCCCCTCATGGTTCAATCAGTAAGGGGAGACAACTTGTCAACATAGGCCAAAACTCAGGCATGCGGCCCGACACGGACACTGTCCCGCTATCGCAGAGGGGGGCAGAACCTAGACCAGCACAAGCCACGCGGAGCGGGTGAGAGGCACGCGGAGTGAGTGAGAGGCACGTGGAGTGGGTGAGAGGCACGTGGAGTGAGTGAGAGGCACGTGGAGTGGGTGAGAGGCACGTGGAGTGGGTGAGAGGCACGTGGGGTGAGTTAGAGGCACGTGGAGTGGGTGAGAGGCACGTGGGGTGAGTGAGAGGCACGTGGAGTGGGTGAGAGGCACGTGGGGTGAGTTAGAGGCACGTGGAGTGGGTGAGAGGCACGTGGGGTGAGTGAGAGGCACGTGGAGTGGGTGAGAGGCACGTGGGGTGAGTGAGAGGCACGTGGAGTGGGTGAGAGGCACGTGGGGTGAGTGAGAGGCACGTGGGGTGAGTGAGAGGCACGTGGAGTGGGTGAGAGGCACATGGAGTGAGTGAGAGGCACGTGGGGTGAGTGAGAGGCACGTGGAGTGGGTGAGAGGCACGTGGGGTGAGTTAGAGGCACGTGGAGTGGGTGAGAGGCACGTGGGGTGAGTGAGAGGCACGTGGAGTGGGTGAGAGGCACATGGGGTGAGTTAGAGGCACGTGGAGTGGGTGAGAGGCACGTGGGGTGAGTGAGAGGCACGTGGAGTGAGTGAGAGGCACGTGGGGTGAGTTAGAGGCACGTGGAGTGGGTGAGAGGCACGTGGGGTGAGTGAGAGGCACGTGGAGTGGGTGAGAGGCACGTGGGGTGAGTTAGAGGCACGTGGAGTGGGTGAGAGGCACGTGGGGTGAGTGAGAGGCACGTGGAGTGGGTGAGAGGCACGTGGGGTGAGTGAGAGGCACGTGGAGTGGGTGAGAGGCACGTGGGGTGAGTGAGAGGCACGTGGGGTGAGTGAGAGGCACGTGGAGTGGGTGAGAGGCACGTGGGGTGAGTGAGAGGCACGTGGGGTGAGTGAGAGGCACGTGGAGTGGGTGAGAGGCACATGGAGTGAGTGAGAGGCACGTGGGGTGAGTGAGAGGCACGTGGAGTGGGTGAGAGGCACGTGGAGTGGGTGAGAGGCACGTGGAGTGAGTGAGAGGCACGTGGAGTGGGTGAGAGGCACGTGGGGTGAGTGAGAGGCACATGGAGTGGGTGAGTGGCACGTGGGGTGAGTGAGAGGCACGTGGAGTGGGTGAGAGGCACGTGGGGTGAGTGAGAGGCACGTGGGGTGAGTGAGAGGCACATGGAGTGGGTGAGTGGCACGTGGGGTGAGTGAGAGGCACGCGGAGTGGGTGAGAGGCACATGGAGTGAGTGAGAGGCACGTGGGGTGAGTGAGAGGCACGTGGAGTGGGTGAGAGGCACGTGGGGTGAGTGAGAGGCACGTGGAGTGGGTGAGAGGCACATGGAGTGGGTGAGAGGCACGTGGGGTGAGTGAGAGGCACGTGTAGTGGGTGAGAGGCACGTGGGGTGAGTGAGAGCCACGTGGAGTGGGTGAGAGGCACGTGGGGTGAGTGAGAGGCACGTGGAGTGAGTGAGAGGCACGTGGAGTGAGTGAGAGGCACGTGGAGTGAGTGAGAGGCACGTGGAGTGAGTGAGAGGCACGTGGAGTGAGTGAGAGGCACGTGGGGTGAGTGAGAGGCACGTGGAGTGGGTGAGAGGCACGTGGGGTGAGTGAGAGGCACGTGGAGTGAGTGAGAGGCACGTGGAGTGAGTGAGAGGCACGTGGAGTGAGTGAGAGGCACGCGGAGTGAGTGAGAGGCACGTGGAGTGAGTGAGGGGCACGTGGAGTGAGTGAGAGGCACGTGGAGTGGGTGAGAGGTACGTGGAGTGAGTGGGAGGCACGTGGAGTGGGTGAGAGGCACGTGGGGTGAGTGAGAGGCACGTGGAGTGGGTGAGAGGCACGTGGAGTGAGTGAGAGGCACGCGGATTGAGTGAGAGGCACGTGGAGTGGGTGAGAGGCACGTGGGGTGAGTGAGAGGCACGTGGAGTGGGTGAGAGGCACGGGGAGTGGGTGAGAGGCACGCGGAGTGAGTGAGAGGCACATGGAGTGAGTAAGAGGTACGCGGAGTGAGTGAGAGGCACGCGGAGTGAGTGAGAGGCAGGCGGAGTGAGTGAGAGGCACGTGGGGTGAGTGAGAGGCACGCGGAGTGAGTGAGAGGCACGTGGAGTGGGTGAGAGGCACGCGGAGTGGGTGAGAGGCACATGGAGTGAGTGAGAGGCACGTGGGGTGAGTGAGAGGCACGTGGAGTGAGTGAGAGGCACGTGGGGTGAGTGAGAGGCACGCGGAGTGAGTGAGAGGCACGTGGGGTGAGTGAGAGGCACGTGGAGTGGGTGAGAGGCACGTGGAGTGGGTGAGAGGCACGCGGAGTGGGTGAGAGGCACATGGAGTGAGTGAGAGGCACGTGGGGTGAGTGAGAGGCACGTGGAGTGAGTGAGAGGCACGTGGGGTGAGTGAGAGGCACGTGGAGTGGGTGAGAGGCACGTGGGGTGAGTGAGAGGCACGTGGAGTGGGTGAGAGGCACGTGGAGTGAGTGAGAGGCACGCGGAGTGAGTGAGAGGCACGTGGAGTGGGTGAGAGGCACGCGGAGTGGGTGAGAGGCACATGGAGTGAGTGAGAGGCACGTGGGGTGAGTGAGAGGCACGTGGAGTGGGTGAGAGGCACGTGGGGTGAGTGAGAGGCACGTGGAGTGGGTGAGAGGCACGTGGAGTGGGTGAGAGGCACGCGGAGTGGGTGAGAGGCACATGGAGTGAGTGAGAGGCACGTGGGGTGAGTGAGAGGCACGTGGAGTGGGTGAGAGGCACGTGGGGTGAGTGAGAGGCACGTGGAGTGGGTGAGAGGCACATGGAGTGGGTGAGAGGCACGTGGGGTGAGTGAGAGGCACGTGGAGTGAGTGAGAGGCACGTGGGGTGAGTGAGAGGCACGCGGAGTGAGTGAGAGGCACGTGGGGTGAGTGAGAGGCACGCGGAGTGAGTGAGAGGCACGTGGAGTGAGTGAGAGGCACGTGGGGTGAGTGAGAGGCACGCGGAGTGAGTGAGAG
This sequence comes from Lampetra fluviatilis, assembly GCF_964198595.1. Classification (NCBI taxonomy): domain Eukaryota; kingdom Metazoa; phylum Chordata; class Hyperoartia; order Petromyzontiformes; family Petromyzontidae; genus Lampetra; species Lampetra fluviatilis. The sequence goes on from NC_136289.1 coordinate 367,645, forward strand.
GCACGTGGGGTGAGTGAGAGGCACGTGGAGTGAGTGAGAGGCACGCGGATTGAGTGAGAGGCACGTGGAGTGAGTGAGGGGCACGTGGAGTGAGTGAGAGCCACGTGGAGTGGGTGAGAGGTACGTGGAGTGAGTGGGAGGCACGTGGAGTGAGTGAGAGGTACGTGGAGTGGGTGAGAGGCACGTGGAGTGGGTGAGAGGCACGTGGGGTGAGTGAGAGGCACGTGGAGTGGGTGAGAGGTACGTGGAGTGAGTGAGAGGCACGTGGAGTGGGTGAGAGGTACGTGGAGTGAGTGAGAGGCACGTGGAGTGAGTGAGAGGCACGTGGAGTGAGTGAGAGGCACGTGGAGTGAGTGAGAGGCACGTGGAGTGAGTTAGAGGCACGTGGAGTGAGTGAGAGGCACGTGGAGTGGGTGAGAGGCACGTGGGGTGAGTGAGAGGCACGTGGAGTGAGTGAGAGGCACGCGGAGTGAGTGAGAGGCACGCGGAGTGAGTGAGAGGCACGTGGGGTGAGTGAGAGGCACGTGGAGTGAGTGAGAGGCACGTGGAGTGAGTGAGAGGCACGTGGAGTGGGTGAGAGGCACGTGGGGTGAGTGAGAGGCACGTGGAGTGAGTGAGAGGCACGTGGAGTGAGTGAGAGGCACGTGGAGTGGGTGAGAGGCACGTGGGGTGAGTGAGAGGCACGTGGAGTGGGTGAGAGGCACGTGGAGTGAGTGAGAGGCACGTGGAGTGATTTAGAGGCACGTGGAGTGAGTGAGAGGCACGTGGAGTGAGTGAGAGGTACGTGGGTGAGTGAGAGGCACGTGGGGTGAGTGAGAGGCACGCGGAGTGAGTGAGAGGCACGTGGAGTGGGTGAGAGGCACGTGGGGTGAGTGAGAGGTACGTGGGTGAGTGAGAGGCACGCGGGGTGAGTGAGAGGCACGTGGAGTGGGTGAGAGGCACGTGGAGTGGGTGAGAGGCACGCGGAGTGGGTGAGAGGCACGTGGAGTGAGTGAGAGGCACGTGGAGTGGGTGAGAGGCACGTGGAGTGGGTGAGAGGCACGTGGGGTGAGTGAGAGGCACGTGGGGTGAGTGAGAGGTACGTGGAGTGGGTGAGAGGCACGTGGAGTGGGTGAGAGGCACGTGGGGTGAGTGAGAGGCACGTGGGGTGAGTGAGAGGCACGTGGAGTGGGTGAGAGGCACGTGGAGTGGGTGAGAGGCACGTGGAGTGGGTGAGAGGCACGTGGAGTGAGTGAGAGGCACGTGGAGTGGGTGAGAGGCACGTGGAGTGTGTGAGAGGCACGTGGGGTGAGTGAGAGGCACGTGGGGTGAGTGAGAGGTACGTGGAGTGGGTGAGAGGTACGTGGGGTGAGTGAGAGGCACGTGGAGTGAGTGAGAGGCACGTGGAGTGGGTGAGAGGCACGTGGAGTGAGTGAGAGGCACGTGGAGTGAGTGAGAGGCACGTGGAGTGAGTGAGAGGCACGTGGGGTGAGTGAGAGGCACGTGGAGTGGGTGAGAGGTACGTGGAGTGAGTGGGAGGCACGTGGAGTGAGTGAGAGGTACGTGGAGTGGGTGAGAGGCACGTGGAGTGGGTGAGAGGCACGCGGAGTGGGTGAGAGGCACATGGAGTGAGTGAGAGGCACGTGGGGTGAGTGAGAGGCACGTGGAGTGGGTGAGAGGCACGTGGGGTGAGTGAGAGGCACGTGGAGTGGGTGAGAGGCACATGGAGTGGGTGAGAGGCACGTGGGGTGAGTGAGAGGCACGTGGAGTGAGTGAGAGGCACGCGGAGTGAGTGAGAGGCACGTGGAGTGAGTGAGGGGCACGTGGAGTGAGTGAGAGCCACGTGGAGTGGGTGAGAGGTACGTGGAGTGAGTGGGAGGCACGTGGAGTGAGTGAGAGGTACGTGGAGTGGGTGAGAGGCACGTGGAGTGGGTGAGAGGCACGTGGGGTGAGTGAGAGGCACGTGGAGTGGGTGAGAGGTACGTGGAGTGAGTGAGAGGCACGTGGAGTGGGTGAGAGGTACGTGGAGTGAGTGAGAGGCACGTGGAGTGAGTGAGAGGCACGTGGAGTGAGTGAGAGGCACGTGGAGTGAGTGAGAGGCACGTGGAGTGAGTTAGAGGCACGTGGAGTGAGTGAGAGGCACGTGGAGTGGGTGAGAGGCACGTGGGGTGAGTGAGAGGCACGTGGAGTGAGTGAGAGGCACGCGGAGTGAGTGAGAGGCACGCGGAGTGAGTGAGAGGCACGTGGGGTGAGTGAGAGGCACGTGGAGTGAGTGAGAGGCACGTGGAGTGAGTGAGAGGCACGTGGAGTGGGTGAGAGGCACGTGGGGTGAGTGAGAGGCACGTGGAGTGAGTGAGAGGCACGTGGAGTGAGTGAGAGGCACGTGGAGTGGGTGAGAGGCACGTGGGGTGAGTGAGAGGCACGTGGAGTGGGTGAGAGGCACGTGGAGTGAGTGAGAGGCACGTGGAGTGATTTAGAGGCACGTGGAGTGAGTGAGAGGCACGTGGAGTGAGTGAGAGGTACGTGGGTGAGTGAGAGGCACGTGGGGTGAGTGAGAGGCACGCGGAGTGAGTGAGAGGCACGTGGAGTGGGTGAGAGGCACGTGGGGTGAGTGAGAGGTACGTGGGTGAGTGAGAGGCACGCGGGGTGAGTGAGAGGCACGTGGAGTGGGTGAGAGGCACGTGGAGTGGGTGAGAGGCACGCGGAGTGGGTGAGAGGCACGTGGAGTGAGTGAGAGGCACGTGGAGTGGGTGAGAGGCACGTGGAGTGGGTGAGAGGCACGTGGGGTGAGTGAGAGGCACGTGGGGTGAGTGAGAGGTACGTGGAGTGGGTGAGAGGCACGTGGAGTGGGTGAGAGGCACGTGGGGTGAGTGAGAGGCACGTGGGGTGAGTGAGAGGCACGTGGAGTGGGTGAGAGGCACGTGGAGTGGGTGAGAGGCACGTGGAGTGGGTGAGAGGCACGTGGAGTGAGTGAGAGGCACGTGGAGTGGGTGAGAGGCACGTGGAGTGTGTGAGAGGCACGTGGGGTGAGTGAGAGGCACGTGGGGTGAGTGAGAGGTACGTGGAGTGGGTGAGAGGTACGTGGGGTGAGTGAGAGGCACGTGGAGTGAGTGAGAGGCACGTGGAGTGGGTGAGAGGCACGTGGAGTGAGTGAGAGGCACGTGGAGTGAGTGAGAGGCACGTGGAGTGAGTGAGAGGCACGTGGGGTGAGTGAGAGGCACGTGGAGTGGGTGAGAGGTACGTGGAGTGAGTGGGAGGCACGTGGAGTGAGTGAGAGGTACGTGGAGTGGGTGAGAGGCACGTGGAGTGGGTGAGAGGCACGTGGGGTGAGTGAGAGGCACGTGGAGTGGGTGAGAGGTACGTGGAGTGAGTGAGAGGCACGTGGAGTGGGTGAGAGGTACGTGGAGTGAGTGAGAGGCACGTGGAGTGAGTGAGAGGCACGTGGGGTGAGTGAGAGGTACGTGGAGTGAGTGAGAGGCACGTGGAGTGAGTGAGAGGCACGTGGAGTGAGTAAGAGGCACGTGGAGTGGGTGAGAGGCACGCGGAGTGGGTGAGAGGCACGTGGAGTGGGTGAGAGGCACGTGGAGTGAGTGAGAGGCACGTGGAGTGAGTGAGAGGCACGTGGAGTGGGTGAGAGGCACGTGGAGTGGGTGAGAGGCACGCGGAGTGGGTGAGAGGCACGTGGAGTGAGTGAGAGGCACGTGGAGTGAGTGAGAGGTACGTGGAGTGGGTGAGAGGCACGTGGAGTGGGTGAGAGGCACGCGGAGTGGGTGAGAGGTACGTGGAGTGGGTGAGAGGCACGTGGAGTGAGTGAGAGGCACGCGGAGTGGGTGAGAGGCACGTGGAGTGGGTGAGAGGCACGTGGAGTGAGTGAGAGGCACGTGGAGTGGGTGAGAGGCACGTGGAGTGAGTGAGAGGCACGTGGAGTCAGTGAGAGGCACGTGGAGTGGGTGAGAGGCACGTGGAGTCAGTGAGTGAGAGGCACGTGGAGTGAGTGAGAGGCACGTGGAGTGAGTGAGAGGCACGTGGAGTGGGTGAGAGGCACGTGGAGTGAGTGAGTGAGAGGCACGTGGAGTGAGTGAGAGGCACGTGGAGTGAGTGAGAGGCACGTGGAGTGAGTGAGAGGCACGTGGAGTGGGTGAGAGGCACGTGGAGTGGGTGAGAGGCACCTGGAGTGAGTGAGAGGCACGTGGAGTGGGTGAGAGGCACGTGGAGTGGGTGAGAGGCACGTGGAGTGGGTGAGAGGCACGTGGAGTGGATGAGAAGCACGTGGAGTGAGTGAGAGGCACGTGGAGTGAGTGAGAGGTACGTGGAGTGGGTGAGAGGTACGTGGAGTGGGTGAGAGGCACGTGGAGTGAGTGAGAGGCACGTGGAATGAGTGAGAGGCACGTGGAGTGAGTGAGAGGCACGTGGAGTGAGTGAGAGGCACGTGGAATGAGTGAGAGGCACGTGGAGTGAGTGAGAGGCACGTGGAGTGAGTGAGAGGCACGTGGAGTGGGTGAGAGGCACGTGGAGTGGGTGAGAGGCACGTTGAGTGAGTGAGAGGCACGTGGAGTGGGTGAGAGGCACGTGGAGTGAGTGAGAGGCACGTGGAGTGGGTGAGAGGCACGTGGAGTGAGTGAGAGGCACGTGGAGTGGGTGAGAGGCACGTGGAGTGAGTGAGAGGCACGTGGAGTGGGTGAGAGGCACGTGGAGTGGGTGAGAGGCACGTGGAGTGAGTGAGAGGCACGTGGAGTGGGTGAGAGGCACGTGGGGTGAGTGAGAGGTACGTGGAGTGAGTGAGAGGCACGTGGAGTGAGTGAGAGGCACGTGGAGTGAGTGAGAGGCACGTGGAGTGAGTGAGAGGCACGTGGAGTGAGTGAGAGGCACGTGGAGTGGGTGAGAGGCACGTGGAGTGAGTAAGAGGCACGTGGAGTGGGTGAGAGGCACGCGGAGTGGGTGAGAGGCACGCAGAGTGGGTGAGAGGCACGTGGAGTGAGTGAGAGGCACGTGGAGTGGGTGAGAGGCACGTGGAGTGAGTGAGAGGCACGTGGAGTGGGTGAGAGGTACGTGGAGTGAGTGAGAGGTACGTGGAGTGAGTGAGAGGCACGTGGAGTGAGTGAGAGGCACGTGGAGTGAGTGAGAGGCACGTGGAGTGGGTGAGAGGCACGTGGAGTGAGTGAGTGAGAGGCACGTGGACTGAGTGAGAGGCACGTGGAGTGAGTGAGAGGCACGTGGAGTGAGTGAGAGGCACGTGGAGTGAGTGAGAGGCACGTGGAGTGGGTGAGAGGCACGTGGAGTGGATGAGAAGCACGTGGAGTGAGTGAGAGGCACGTTGAGTGAGTGAGAGATACGTGGAGTGGGTGAGAGGTACGTGGAGTGGGTGAGAGGCACGTGGAGTGAGTGAGAGGCACGTGGAGTGAGTGAGATGTACGTGGAGTGGGTGAGAGGTACGTGGAGTGGGTGAGAGGCACGTGGAGTGAGTGAGAGGCACGTGGAGTGAGTGAGAGGCACGTGGAGTGGGTGAGAGGCACGTGGAGTGGGTGAGAGGCACGTGGGGTGAGTCAGAGGCACGTGGAGTGAGTGAGAGGCACGTGAAGTGAGTGAGAGGCACGTGGAGTGAGTGAGAGGCACGTGGAGTGGGTGAGAGGCACGTGGAGTGAGTGAGAGGCACGTGGGGTGAGTGAGAGGTACGTGGAGTGGGTGAGAGGCACGTGGAGTGGGTGAGAGGCACGTTGAGTGAGTGAGAGGCACGTGGAGTGGGTGAGAGGCACGTGGAGTGAGTGAGAGGCACGTGGAGTGGGTGAGAGGCACGTGGAGTGAGTGAGAGGCACGTGGAGTGGGTGAGAGGCACGTGGAGTGAGTGAGAGGCACGTGGAGTGGGTGAGAGGCACGTGGAGTGGGTGAGAGGCACGTGGAGTGAGTGAGAGGCACGTGGAGTGGGTGAGAGGCACGTGGGGTGAGTGAGCGGTACGTGGAGTGAGTGAGAGGCACGTGGAGTGAGTGAGAGGCACGTGGAGTGAGTGAGAGGCACGTGGAGTGAGTGAGAGGCACGTGGAGTGAGTGAGAGGCACGTGGAGTGGGTGAGAGGCACGTGGAGTGAGTAAGAGGCACGTGGAGTGGGTGAGAGGCACGCGGAGTGGGTGAGAGGCACGCAGAGTGGGTGAGAGGCACGTGGAGTGAGTGAGAGGCACGTGGAGTGGGTGAGAGGCACGTGGAGTGAGTGAGAGGCACGTGGAGTGGGTGAGAGGTACGTGGAGTGAGTGAGAGGTACGTGGAGTGAGTGAGAGGCACGTGGAGTGAGTGAGAAGCACGTGGAGTGATTGAGAGGCACGTGGAGTGGGTGAGAGGCACGTGGAGTGAGTGAGTGAGAGGCACGTGGAGTGAGTGAGAGGTACGTGGAGTGAGTGAGAGGCACGTGGAGTGAGTGAGAGGCACGTGGAGTGAGTGAGAGGCACGTGGAGTGGGTGAGAGGCACGTGGAGTGAGTGAGTGAGAGGCACGTGGACTGAGTGAGAGGCACGTGGAGTGAGTGAGAGGCACGTGGAGTGAGTGAGAGGCACGTGGAGTGAGTGAGAGGCACGTGGAGTGGGTGAGAGGCACGTGGAGTGGATGAGAAGCACGTGGAGTGAGTGAGAGGCACGTTGAGTGAGTGAGAGATACGTGGAGTGGGTGAGAGGTACGTGGAGTGGGTGAGAGGCACGTGGAGTGAGTGAGAGGCACGTGGAGTGAGTGAGATGTACGTGGAGTGGGTGAGAGGTACGTGGAGTGGGTGAGAGGCACGTGGAGTGAGTGAGAGGCACGTGGAGTGAGTGAGAGGCACGTGGAGTGGGTGAGAGGCACGTGGAGTGGGTGAGAGGCACGTGGGGTGAGTGAGAGGCACGTGGAGTGAGTGAGAGGCACGTGGAGTGAGTGAGAGGCACGTGGAGTGAGTGAGAGGCACGTGGAGTGAGTGAGAGGCACGTGGAGTGGGTGAGAGGCACGTGGAGTGAGTGAGTGAGAGGCACGTGGACTGAGTGAGAGGCACGTGGAGTGAGTGAGAGGCACGTGGAGTGAGTGAGAGGCACGTGGAGTGAGTGAGAGGCACGTGGAGTGGGTGAGAGGCACGTGGAGTGGATGAGAAGCACGTGGAGTGAGTGAGAGGCACGTTGAGTGAGTGAGAGATACGTGGAGTGGGTGAGAGGTACGTGGAGTGGGTGAGAGGCACGTGGAGTGAGTGAGAGGCACGTGGAGTGAGTGAGATGTACGTGGAGTGGGTGAGAGGTACGTGGAGTGGGTGAGAGGCACGTGGAGTGAGTGAGAGGCACGTGGAGTGAGTGAGAGGCACGTGGAGTGGGTGAGAGGCACGTGGAGTGGGTGAGAGGCACGTGGGGTGAGTGAGAGGCACGTGGAGTGAGTGAGAGGCACGTGAAGTGAGTGAGAGGCACGTGGAGTGAGTGAGAGGCACGTGGAGTGGGTGAGAGGCACGTGGAGTGAGTGAGAGGCACGTGGGGTGAGTGAGAGGTACGTGGAGTGGGTGAGAGGCACGTGGAGTGAGTGAGAGGCACGTGGGTGAGTGAGAGGTACGTGGAGTGGGTGAGAGGCACGTGGAGTGGATGAGAAGCACGTGGAGTGAGTGAGAGGCACGTGGAGTGGGTGAGAGGCACGTGGAGTGAGTGAGAGGCACGTGGAGTGAGTGAGAGGCACGTGGAGTGGGTGAGAGGCACGTGGAGTGGGTGAGAGGCACGTGGGGTGAGTGAGAGGCACGTGGAGTGAGTGAGAGGCACGTGTAGTGAGTGAGAGGCACGTGGAGTGAGTGAGAGGCACGTGGAGTGGGTGAGAGGCACGTGGAGTGAGTGAGAGGCACGTGGAGTGAGTGAGAGCCACGTGGAGTGGGTGAGAGGCACGTGGAGTGAGTGAGAGGCACGTGGAGTGGGTGAGAGGCACGTGGAGTGAGTGAGGCACGTGGAGTGAGTGAGTGGCACGTGGAGTGAGTGATAGGCACGTGGAGTGAGTGAGAGGTACGTGGAGCGGGTGAGAGGCACGTGGAGTGGGTGAGAGGCACGTGGAGTGGGTGAGAGGCACGTGGAGTGAGTGAGAGGCACGTGCCGTGGGTGAGAGGCACGTGGAGTGAGTGAGAGGCACGTGGAGTGAGTGAGAGGTACGTGGAGCGGGTGAGAGGCACGTGGAGTGGGTGAGAGGCACGTGGAGTGTGTGAGAGGCACGTGGAGTGAGTGAGAGGCACGTGGAGTGGGTGAGAGGCACGTGGGGTGAGTGAGAGGCACGTGGAGTGAGTGAGAGGTACGTGGAGTGAGTGAGAGGCACGTGGGGTGAGTGAGAGGCACGTGGAGTGAATGAGAGGCACGTGGAGTGAGTGTGAGGCACGTGGAGTGGGTGAGAGGCACGTGGGGTGGGTGAGAGGCACGTGGGATGAGTTAGAGGCACGGGGAGTGGGTGAGAGGCACGTGGAGTGGGTGAGAGGCACGTGGAGTGAGTGAGAGGCACGTGGAGTGAGTGAGAGGCACGTGGGGTGAGTGAGAGGTACGTGGAGTGGGTGAGAGGCACGTGGAGTGGATGAGAAGCACGTGGAGTGAGTGAGAGGCACGTGGAGTGAGTGAGAGGTACGTGGAGTGGGTGAGAGGTACGTGGAGTGGGTGAGAGGCACGTGGAGTGAGTGAGAGGCACGTGGAGTGAGTGAGAGGTACGTGGAGTGGGTGAGAGGTACGTGGAGTGGGTGAGAGGCACGTGGAGTGAGTGAGAGGCACGTGGAGTGAGTGAGAGGCACGTGGAGTGGGTGAGAGGCACGTGGAGTGGGTGAGAGGCACGTGGGGTGAGTGAGAGGCACGTGGAGTGAGTGAGAGGCACGTGTAGTGAGTGAGAGGCACGTGGAGTGAGTGAGAGGCACGTGGAGTGGGTGAGAGGCACGTGGAGTGAGTGAGAGGCACGTGGAGTGAGTGAGAGGCACGTGGAGTGAGTGAGAGCCACGTGGAGTGGGTGAGAGGCACGTGGAGTGAGTGAGAGGCACGTGGAGTGGGTGAGAGGCACGTGGAGTGAGTGAGGCACGTGGAGTGAGTGAGAGGCACGTGGAGTGAGTGAGAGGCACGTGGAGTGAGTGAGAGGTACGTGGAGCGGGTGAGAGGCACGTGGAGTGGGTGAGAGGCACGTGGAGTGGGTGAGAGGCACGTGGAGTGAGTGAGAGGCACGTGGCGTGGGTGAGAGGCACGTGGAGTGAGTGAGAGGCACGTGGAGTGAGTGAGAGGTACGTGGAGCGGGTGAGAGGCACGTGGAGTGGGTGAGAGGCACGTGGAGTGTGTGAGAGGCACGTGGAGTGAGTGAGAGGCACGTGGAGTGGGTGAGAGGCACGTGGGGTGAGTGAGAGGCACGTGGGATGAGTTAGAGGCACGGGGAGTGGGTGAGAGGCACGTGGAGTGGGTGAGAGGCACGTGGAGTGGGTGAGAGGCACGTGGAGTGAGTGAGAGGCACGTGGAGTGGGTGAGAGGCACGTGGAGTGGGTGAGAGGCACGCACGTGGAGTGGGTGAGAGGCACGTGGAGTGGGTGAGAGGCACGTGGAGTGGGTGAGAGGCACGTGGAGTGGGTGAGAGGCACGTGGGGTGAGTGAGAGGCACATGGAGTGGGTGAGTGGCACGTGGGGTGAGTGAGAGGCACGTGGAGTGGGTGAGAGGCACGTGGGGTGAGTGAGAGGCACGCGGAGTGAGTGAGAGGCACGTGGAGTGAGTGAAAGGCACGCGGAGTGAGTGAGAGGCACGTGGAGTGGGTGAGAGGCACGCGGAGTGAGTGAGAGGCACGTGGAGTGAGTGAAAGGCACGCGGAGTGAGTGAGAGGCACGTGGAGTGGGTGAGAGGCACGCGGAGTGAGTGAGAGGCACGTGGAGTGAGTTAGAGGCACGCGGAGTGAGTGAGAGGCACGTGGAGTGAGTTAGAGGCACGTGGAGTGAGTGAGAGGCACGTGGAGTGGGTGAGAGGCACGTGGAGTGAGTGAGAGGCACGCGGAGTGAGTGAGAGGCACGTGGAGTGGGTGAGAGGCACGCGGAGTGAGTTAGAGGCACGTGGAGTGAGTGAGAGGCACGTGGAGTGGGTGAGAGGCACGTGGAGTGGGTGAGAGGCACGTGGAGTGGGTGAGAGGCACGTGGAGTGGGTGAGAGGCACGCGGAGTGAGTGAGAGGCGCGTGGAGTGAGTGAGTGGTACGTGGAGTGGGTGAGAGGCACGTGGAGTGAGTGAGAGGCACGTGGGGTGAGTGAGAGGTACGTGGAGTGGGTGAGAGGCACGTGGAGTGGATGAGAAGCACGTGGAGTGAGTGAGAGGCACGTGGAGTGAGTGAGAGGTACGTGGAGTGGGTGAGAGGTACGTGGAGTGGGTGAGAGGCACGTGGAGTGAGTGAGAGGCACGTGGAGTGAGTGAGAGGTACGTGGAGTGGGTGAGAGGTACGTGGAGTGGGTGAGAGGCACGTGGAGTGAGTGAGAGGCACGTGGAGTGAGTGAGAGGCACGTGGAGTGGGTGAGAGGCACGTGGAGTGGGTGAGAGGCACGTGGGGTGAGTGAGAGGCACGTGGAGTGAGTGAGAGGCACGTGTAGTGAGTGAGAGGCACGTGGAGTGAGTGAGAGGCACGTGGAGTGGGTGAGAGGCACGTGGAGTGAGTGAGAGGCACGTGGAGTGAGTGAGAGGCACGTGGAGTGAGTGAGAGCCACGTGGAGTGGGTGAGAGGCACGTGGAGTGAGTGAGAGGCACGTGGAGTGGGTGAGAGGCACGTGGAGTGAGTGAGGCACGTGGAGTGAGTGAGAGGCACGTGGAGTGAGTGAGAGGCACGTGGAGTGAGTGAGAGGTACGTGGAGCGGGTGAGAGGCACGTGGAGTGGGTGAGAGGCACGTGGAGTGGGTGAGAGGCACGTGGAGTGAGTGAGAGGCACGTGGCGTGGGTGAGAGGCACGTGGAGTGAGTGAGAGGCACGTGGAGTGAGTGAGAGGTACGTGGAGCGGGTGAGAGGCACGTGGAGTGGGTGAGAGGCACGTGGAGTGTGTGAGAGGCACGTGGAGTGAGTGAGAGGCACGTGGAGTGGGTGAGAGGCACGTGGGGTGAGTGAGAGGCACGTGGAGTGAGTGAGAGGTACGTGGAGTGAGTGAGAGGCACGTGGGGTGAGTGAGAGGCACGTGGAGTGAATGAGAGGCACGTGGAGTGAGTGTGAGGCACGTGGAGTGGGTGAGAGGCACGTGGGGTGGGTGAGAGGCACGTGGGATGAGTTAGAGGCACGGGGAGTGGGTGAGAGGCACGTGGAGTGGGTGAGAGGCACGTGGAGTGGGTGAGAGGCACGTGGAGTGAGTGAGAGGCACGTGGAGTGGGTGAGAGGCACGTGGAGTGGGTGAGAGGCACGCACGTGGAGTGGGTGAGAGGCACGTGGAGTGGGTGAGAGGCACGTGGTGTGAGTGAGAAGCACGTGGAGTGGGTGAGAGGCACGCGGAGTGGGTGAGAGGCACGCGGAGTGAGTGAGAGGCACGTGGAGTGAGTGAAAGGCACGCGGAGTGAGTGAGAGGCACGTGGAGTGGGTGAGAGGCACGCGGAGTGAGTGAGAGGCACGTGGAGTGAGTTAGAGGCACGCGGAGTGAGTGAGAGGCACGTGGAGTGAGTTAGAGGCACGTGGAGTGAGTGAGAGGCACGTGGAGTGGGTGAGAGGCACGTGGAGTGAGTGAGAGGCACGCGGAGTGAGTGAGAGGCACGTGGAGTGGGTGAGAGGCACGCGGAGTGAGTTAGAGGCACGTGGAGTGAGTGAGAGGCACGTGGAGTGGGTGAGAGGCACGTGGAGTGGGTGAGAGGCACGTGGAGTGGGTGAGAGGCACGTGGAGTGGGTGAGAGGCACGCGGAGTGAGTGAGAGGCGCGTGGAGTGAGTGAGAGGCACGTGGAGTGGGTGAGAGGCACGTGGAGCGGGTGAGAGGCACGTGGAGTGAGTGAGAGGCACGTGGAGTGGGTGAGAGGCACGTGGAGTGAGTGAGAGGCACGTGGAGTGAGTGAGTGAGAGGTACGTGGAGTGAGTGAGAGGCACGTGGAGTGGGTGAGAGCCACGGGGAGTGAGTGAGAGGCACGTGGAGTGGGTGAGAGGCACGTGGAGTGAGTGAGAGGCACGTGGAGTGAGTGAGAGGCACGTGGAGTGGGTGAGAGGCACGTGGAGTGGGTGAGAGGCACGTGGAGTGAGTGAGAGGCACGTGGGGTGAGTGAGAGGCACGGGGAGTGAGTGAGAGGCACGCGGAGTGGGTGAGAGGCACGTGGAGTGGGTGAGAGGCACGTGGAGTGGGTGAGAGGCACGTGGAGTGGGTGAGAGGCACGGGGAGTGGGTGAGAGGCATGTGGAGTGGGTGAGAGGCACGTGGAGTGAGTGAGAGGCACGTGGAGTGGGTGAGAGGCACGGGGAGTGAGTGAGAGGCACGCGGAGTGGGTGAGAAGCACGTGGAGTGGGTGAGAGGCACGTGGAGTGGGTGAGAGGCACGCGGAGTGAGTGAGAGGCACGCGGAGTGAGTGAGAGGCACGTGGAGTGAGTGAAAGGCACGCGGAGTGAGTGAGAGGCACGTGGAGTGGGTGAGAGGCACGCGGAGTGAGTGAGAGGCACGTGGAGTGAGTTAGAGGCACGCGGAGTGAGTGAGAGGCACGTGGAGTGAGTGAGAGGCACGTGGAGTGAGTGAGAGGCACGCGGAGTGAGTGAGAGGCACGTGGAGTGGGTGAGAGGCACGCGGAGTGAGTGAGAGGCACGTGGAGTGAGTTAGAGGCACGTGGAGTGAGTGAGAGGCACGTGGAGTGGGTGAGAGGCACGTGGAGTGGGTGAGAGGCACGTGGAGTGGGTGAGAGGCACGTGGAGTGGGTGAGAGGCACGCGGAGTGAGTGAGAGGCGCGTGGAGTGAGTGAGAGGCACGTGGAGTGGGTGAGAGGCACGTGGAGCGGGTGAGAGGCACGTGGAGTGAGTGAGAGGCACGTGGAGTGGGTGAGAGGCACGTGGAGTGAGTGAGAGGCACGTGGAGTGAGTGAGTGAGAGGTACGTGGAGTGAGTGAGAGGCACGTGGAGTGAGTGAGAGGCACGTGGAGTGGGTGAGAGGCACGTGGAGTGGGTGAGAGCCACGGGGAGTGAGTGAGAGGCACGTGGAGTGGGTGAGAGGCACGTGGAGTGAGTGAGAGGCACGTGGAGTGAGTGAGAGGCACGTGGAGTGGGTGAGAGGCACGTGGAGTGGGTGAGAGGCACGTGGAGTGAGTGAGAGGCACGTGGAGTGAGTGAGAGGCACGGGGAGTGAGTGAGAGGCACGCGGAGTGGGTGAGAGGCACGTGGAGTGGGTGAGAGGCACGTGGAGTGGGTGAGAGGCACGTGGAGTAGGTGAGAGGCACGTGGAGTGGGTGAGAGGCACGGGGAGTGGGTGAGAGGCATGTGGAGTGGGTGAGAGGCATGTGGAGTGAGTGAGAGGCACGTGGAGTGGGTGAGAGGCACGGGGAGTGAGTGAGAGGCACGCGGAGTGGGTGAGAAGCACGTGGAGTGGGTGAGAGGCACGTGGAGTGGGTGAGAGGCACGTGGAGTGGGTGAGAGGCACGTGGAGTGGGTGAGAGGCACGTGGAGTGAGTGAGAGGCACGTGGAGTGAGTGAGAGGCACGTGGAGTGAGTGAGAGGCACGTGGAGTGAGTGAGAGGCACGTGGGGTGAGTGAGAGGCACGGGGAGGGAGTGAGAGGCACGCGGAGTGGGTGAGAGGCACGTGGAGCGAGTGAGAGGCACGTGGAGCGGGTGAGAGGCACGTGGGGTGAGTGAGAGCCACGTGGAGTGGGTGAGAGGTACGTGGAGTGGGTGAGAGCCAGGGGGAGTGAGTGAGAGGGACGTGGAGTGGGTGAGAGCCACGTGGAGTGGGTGAGAGGCACGTGGAGTGGGTGAGAGGCACGTGGAGTAGGTGAGAGGCACGTGGAGTGGGTGAGAGGCACGGGGAGTGGGTGAGAGGCATGTGGAGTGGGTGAGAGGCATGTGGAGTGAGTGAGAGGCACGTGGAGTGGGTGAGAGGCACGGGGAGTGAGTGAGAGGCACGCGGAGTGGGTGAGAAGCACGTGGAGTGGGTGAGAGGCACGTGGAGTGGGTGAGAGGCACGTGGAGTGGGTGAGAGGCACGTGGAGTGGGTGAGAGGCACGTGGAGTGGGTGAGAGGCACGGGGAGTGGGTGAGAGGCACGTGGAGTGAGTGAGAGGCACGTGGAGTGAGTGAGAGGCACGTGGAGTGAGTGAGAGGCACGTGGGGTGAGTGAGAGGCACGGGGAGGGAGTGAGAGGCACGCGGAGTGGGTGAGAGGCACGTGGGGTGAGTGAGAGGCACGTGGAGTGGGTGAGAGGCACGTGGAGCGAGTGAGAGGCACGTGGAGCGGGTGAGAGGCACGTGGGGTGAGTGAGAGCCACGTGGAGTGGGTGAGAGGTACGTGGAGTGGGTGAGAGCCAGGGGGAGTGAGTGAGAGGGACGTGGAGTGGGTGAGAGCCACGTGGAGTGAGTGAGAGGCACGTGGAGTGGGTGAGAGGCACGTGGAGTGAGTGAGAGGCACGTGGAGTGGGTGAGAGGCACGTGGGGTGAGTGAGAGGCACGCGGAGTGGGTGAGAGGCACGCGGAGTGAGTGAGAGGCACGTGGAGCGGGTGAGAGGCACGTGGGGTGAGTGAGAGGCACGTGGAGCAAGTGAAAGCCACGTGGAGCGGGTGAGAACCACGTGGAGCGGGTGAGAGCCACGTTGAGCGGGTGAGAGCCACGTGGAGCGGGTGAGAGCCACGTGGAACGGGTGAGAGCCACGTGGAGCGGGTGAGAGGCACGTGGAGCGGGTGAGAGCCACGTGGAGCGAGTGAGAGCCACGTGGAGCGGGTGAGAGCCACGTGGAGCGGGTGAGAGCCACGTGGAGCGGGTGAGAGCCACGTGGAACGGGTGAGAGCCACGTGGAGCGGGTGAGAGCCACGTGGAGCGAGTGAGAGCCACGTGGAGCGGGTGAGAGCCACGTGGAGCGAGTGAGAGCCACGTGGAGCGGGTGAGAGCCACGTGGAGCGGGTGAGAGCCACGTGGAGCGGGTGAGAGCCACGTGGAGCGGGTGAGAGCCACGTGGAGCGAGTGAGAGCCACGTGGAGCTTGTGAGAGCCACGTGGAGCGGGTGAAAGCCACGTGGAGCGGGTGAGAGCCACGTGGAGCGGGTGAGAGCCACGTGGAGCGGGTGAGAGCCACGTGCAGTGGGTGAGAGCCACGAGTCCGCGGAGTGTCCAAGGCACGGTTTGTGGGCGCATGGGAGCAGGGTGGGCTCGTTGTGACGCTGTGCGTTTCCGTTCCTGCAGAAGGAGTTTCCCTTCCTCAACTGGACCCTGTACCTGAGTGGACTGTTCTCCAATGGGACGTACGAAACCCAGCCCCTCATCATTGACTCGATTCCCTACTTCCAGAAACTGTCCGATTACGTGAAAAAATCTGACCCCAAGTAAGTTAACCGTATGCCACGTTGCAGGAGTCACTGTTTGCACGCGCTTGTGTTTGGTACAGTTATTGTCACAACCCAGCTTGTTTAAAAGTCTCGAGACACGGCATTTGTACGTGGTGATAATCTTTGCGATGAGCGGGTTTTCAACAGCTCGCGGTATTGATTGCGAAACCCATGGTTGTGCGGCCATCTGCTGGCTCTGCAACAGGCCACCATCAGTCCGTCCAACAAGACAAAGGCAGAGTTCCCCCCCCCCGTGTGCCCTTTACTGGCTGCCGCGTCAAATGTCGCAAGACCACCACGACGCACACAGCGGGGCCAGCAGCCCCCGTGTGTCTCTCAAGTGCTCAGATTTATAACGACGCAGCTCGTCACACTCATTTGAGGCTGAGTCGAACTGAGGGGAAGCCACGGGACCGGTTCAGACATTTGACACCAATGTTGACCGTGAGCGGGAATCGAACTAGCGGCCGCTGACTTTCATGGCAAAGTATGCCAACCACTACACTGCTGCTTCTGGTGCACACACACACAAAGACAAAGATCCCCCGTATAGCCTTAACAGGCTATATTCTTAGGTTCTTTCGGTAAAGTCACGTAGGTAAAAAATTAAAATTAATAAAAGTAAAATAAAAAATTAAATTAAATTAAAAATCCTTAACAGGCTGTTGGTGCAAGTGCTGTTAGCGAGCACCTATGAAGGCCGGCACGGTACAAGAGGAGGTGGGTGCCCAGCACCACACCCGACCGCATTTTTGTCTTTCCATTGGCAATGCTTTTACACACCGCACCAGGTACTCATTTAAGGCTGAGACGACCTAGGGGAGGCCCAGATAATCGTCACTGGTGTTGGGCGTTAGCGGGAATCGAACTCGGGTGGCCAGGTTTGTAGCACAGCGCGCTAACCGCGACGCCACCGCTCCCCACGCACAATGCACGTTGCCACGCTCGCACCCGTCTGCATCGTGTGTTTGCGAGTCGGATCGGCCCGATGCTGCTGCTGTCCAGAAAAGCGTTGTCGATGTCACTGCCGGACAGAACCTGCAGGGGGCACCAGGGGACCGTGGTGCCTTCGTGCTTTTGATGGACAGCAGAAGGCGACCACCCTCTAATGACATATAAACTTGTAAATCGCAGTTGCTGAGCACATGTCAAATTGACAAAACGCTCAGCGGCCAGCCACAAGTGGCACGAATCAAAGTTTTAATAGGCAAGAGTGTAACACGGGAGGGAGGGAATTCCAAAGTGGAGGGGTCCGGGGGGAAGAGCTGAGAGAGCAGTGGAAGAGGCCGTGATGTTTTACAGAATGTCGGTGCTTCACTCATCTCTTCACTACGTGTGGTTCTTGTACCATGCACCAATTACATTTCCGCAAGTTAACGCCGTTAAACCGACAGCTGTAGCGTTTAATGTCACTTGCTGCCGCTTGAGATGGTTGTGGTTGGTGCATGTCGTTATTAATGTTCTCGAATTCCCCATTGTGACAGAACACTGACCAACTACGCGCTGTGGATGCTCATCCAGAAGATGATCCCCAGCTTGGATTACAGATTTAGGAAGGCCGCCCTCATCATGGCCGAAGCGATTGATGAGACCACGGAGGTGAGTAAAGACAAAACACGTTTGGACGTGTTCAGGTGGACACCTGCCGCGGTTAGACCCAGACAAGCCGGGAAATTGGCGCCTGTGTTCGGGTGGCAGGAATTGATTGTACCGAGATCTGGTAGCATCGCGTTGAACTTCACTGCAAAGTTCGAGCTCGGCTGACTTAGAACTGTGTCTGGGTTTGTTCTGTGAATAAGGTGGCGACCCAAAGTTAGACAGTGTTTAAGACTTCATGTTTAATGCTCGTTCGCCCTCCACGTGTACAGAAATTGTGGCGTCCCTCCAATTGAAGACTCGTTGAGGAAAGCGTTTGATTGACACGAGCAGAGATGAGAAATAAAATAATCCATTTGTTGGATCGTCAGGACGGTAGAGGATTACGATGAGCGTGGCCCTTTATCTAGCGGAGTGACGAGGCAACGTGACTCTCTGCTCAGCGTGAGCATGGAGGTAGTGCTCATCTCCTGTTTTTACAGCCCTCAGCCAGGGGTGGAAATTGTGCATTCCTATAAAAGGTGCAAGTCTATTCACAGGACAACCACTGTTGACTTTCCCACAACGTGGTAGCTATTTTACAGGCCCCATAAGGATGATGGGCCGAGTCAACTCCCAACCAGGATTTGAGCTCGCAACCTCCCGATTGTGAGCCGCTCGCTCTGCCGCTGAGCCATCTGATGGGTTCAAGTATTCAGTCTCTGACGATGAGATGCAGCCATCCAGAATATTACTGAGAAGCTGGACGATAGCCATAGGATTGTAGACCGAGATTGGTTTTACTTCAGGGTCTTCATGTGGAGGAGGGAACGGCAATCGTTAAACATTTCTCACACCTGCGATTAGCACGGTTGGCTCCGTACGTGCGAAAGAAGTTCAACATACTTACATACATTTAGGATGTGTAATGAAGCCGCGGTAATGCTGCGTGCTGCACCAGACGCGATGAATGTTATGTAGATCCCGCGGATTGATTCTTGTCTCGTGGGCTGCAAACAGTGAGCATGGACTGAGCAACCCTTCCAATTAAACTCTCCGAACGTGCAATGTTTGGCACAATGATGGTCGCGCATGACGACTCAAGACACATTTGGCCGTAAATGCTGGGTGACGCTTTGGTGCGATGATTGTGATGTTGTCAGCCTGTGCGCCGCTGGGAGTTCTGCATGGATCTGGCAGACAAGTCCTTGACCTACGCCCTGGGGGAAATTTTTGCGATGAAAGAAATCACGGCGAAAAGAAAAGATGACGTAAGTGCTCTCCTTTTGTTCTGCGGTTCAGATCTCCCATTGTCAATTGCAGTTCCATTCTTAACTCCAGCGCGTGCCATACTCCGGATGTCATAACATTGGAACTACGGCACATGTAGGAAGGATGTCATAGCGCTGTGAGAAAATTCAGTTGTGGTTGAAGGAGCTTACTCTTATTTTTCAGTCGAAATTGATTAAAATTTTAACTTTAGACTTTATCAATGATCGAGCCCTCTGCCACCATTGTTGCACGGAGCAAATCGTGTGCTTACGTTTTCCTTGCTTGATCATACAGTTGCAGCAATGTTAAATATGGCATGGATACAGGTCCTGTTAAAATACGTCTCCAAAGATTCCAGAGCGATTATTTGTTCAAAGGACGTGGTCATCCGATAAGTGGACCTGCGGTGACTTTGCCTTATCTTTGGCATTTTCTGCAACTGCGTTACTCCCAGTTTCAGTCTCCAGCTTTGCATGTCGCCTCTCAAGTAGATTTTTGTTGAGCCAGATGGGAACTCAAGAGAACAGGAAAGGAGTTCCATTTGCAAGCGCAACCTGGGGCACCAAAATTACAAAAACGAAATGGATAAAATATAAAATGCAGCAATCAAGCAAAGAGGAATCATGGCAAAAACAACTCTCTATTAAAAATATTGTAAATCCAAAACAGTGCAAACACAATGATAAATTACATGTATTTTTTTTTTATCCTGTAAAAAGTTGTCTTGGACAAATTACTTTTAATCGCTATTCATAGCAAAATGAAAATGATGTTACAGAAACATCGATGTATTAATAGTGATGATTGTACTCGTATGTAAACATACAAGGGCGTAGGGTATGGAGGAGGTCGTGGGTTCGATCCCGACCCTGATGCCTTTATATTTGGAATGTGCATGTTCTCCCTGTGGTCGCATGGATTTTTCTCTGGGTCCTCTGGTTTTTCCTTCCACATTTAGAATCAACGTGTCTTCATAGTATTTGACTGCTATACATTTCCACGTGACTTCGTTGAGCTATCATTTGTGAGCAGGTCGCTTCTGACAAAAGAGCTACACCACTAACTGGGCCTTACCTGGTAAAGTAAAACATGGTTTACTTTAGTTTACAATTATAGCTGTAAAACACATGTCAGTCCATATGAGAAGGTGAGTTGAGCTATGTTTTACACCAGCAGTAAACCGTGACATGGTGGCAAGGTGTAATTGTGACGCAAACGTGTAAAACATTCACGAATCATTATCGGAGAACAATCCTGCCCTGAACACTGACACAGCCACATGTACAGACCTCACAACCGCACACGAGCAGCGAGGCTATACATTAATACATTAAATGATCACATTGTTTTAAATACATTCCCGTGAAAAAAACTGAAGCTCATGTGAGCTCAAAGGTGGTGGCTCTGCACGTGGCCTGTAACCCAGCTCTGGAGGTAGAGAGGGCTGGTGGACCATTGCACAAATGTTTGTGAATCTAGTAGATGCTGTACCCTGCCTGTTCTAGGAACACCTGGGACAGCAAGTGTCAACTAATCTCTGTCCACATCTGTGTTGTTTCCGAGCACGCGTGGGTTATCTCTGGGTGATTTGGTTTCCTCCCACACGTAGACACTCATTAATTGGCTGAAAACACGTTCGTATAAAGGGGACCGCAGAGCTTGGGCACTTGTTGGTAACATCGGCTCACTGCGTGGCTGCTGCTGCTGTTGCCCTCTCCCGTTGAGAGGGAGCGACTCCTGTGCAGCGCTGGCGCCGTATAAAAAGTTGAGATGACTCATCATCATCATCAGGTGCAATGTTCATCACAATTCTCCCCGCACGTTGAATAGGATCCACGTTATCTCCGTGGCCTTTGACATATAATTTAAAATGTTACTTGAACATTTATTCATAAGGAGTAACTTTATAAGTTGTCAATAAACGTTTCTGAAAAGTTTAATACAAAACGTAGAATATATACGGAAAGCCTTTGAAACGTGTGATTGTTCATTTTTGTCTTCTTGGTTCTTTCGGTAAAGTCACGTAGAATGGAAATAATAAAGTAATAAAAATAAAACATAATTAAATAATGTTTTTTTTATTATTTCCATTCTACGTGACTTTACCGAAATAACCAAGAAGATGAATCCCTCCAGTCACGAAAGCTTTAAATCGAAATGTTCATTTTTGATTAAAGGTAAAGGTAATGACCTCCCAACAGTCCAATTAAGCATCATTGTCTAAGAGAGACGTCGGTACCATCTCTGCTATGGACGTTTGTATTTTGTACCATTTAATATACGGTGTCTTGCGTGGCTTAGGTGAAGAACATGATCAAGAATATGAAGGACGCCTTTAAAGATAATCTGGATCACCTACCCTGGATGGACAACAAGACTCGGCTTGCCGCGAAGGAGAAGGTAGTTTGTGTGATCCTCGGTGTTTGTGTCGGAGCTTGGACGACGCAACTCCCCCACTACCCCCAGGCCGCAGTGGAGTGGCGATTCCGTGCGTTATCTGTGAGTCTAAGGAGAGTTCGGCAAAGAGCTTGTCTAACGCCTACGAGTAGCTCTCTTTCTCTCTTTGCGTGGCTATGAGTGACGTGGCCACACTGCGAATAATGCGGCCCCACTCGCCGTTGCAACGGGCGTAGATGTCGTAGCAGGGTGCGCTTTGAGTCGTGACGCTTAACGCGGCACCCGTGTTAAAACGACGGCGTGTGACGTCGCTCGCCGTCAGCCGTGGCCGTTGTCTCTAAGCCGGAGGTCGCAGTGAGCTACTAAACTCGTTCTCCTCCCGGCCACGCTGGCTTGTTACGTTTCATTCTCGAGTTCCTCCTTCCTTTTTCCAATCCCACTGTCAGAAAACGTCTTCTAATTTCACCTTGAAAAGTGTCATGGAGCCGCACCGCCCGGTCCGACTCCCCTTGTTTATACGTATCCCACTACTTTGAGTAAACTTGGTGCGACCATTCTTGGGGGCGGTGTTGTCGTTTCTACGTGTTTCATTTAGGCATTGCTCTGTAAGAGGCCCGGCACGATGTCAATGGAGCTGTGTTGGTAGTTCCAGTATACGTTGGGCACTTTTAGCAAGAAAAGTTCTGAAGAATTGTCTTTTTACGTGCTGTGGAAACATATCCAACATATTGCCATGGTCACCAATGTTATCCAATCAAATTCCTTGATTCGTAGCAGTGACTCCTACATTATGAAGTTTGTTAAACCACTCTGGTCTGTTCAACAGCAATTACATTGTACGTATGTATGCTGAACTTATTTCATACCGTACGTAGCCAATTGTGCTAATTGGCCCTGAGGAAAACCACATTTCAAATTGCTCTAAAATGTTCGCCTTCAAATTTGTTTAAGTGGCTAAACGTTCAAGGTGAACAGCCCAGAATAAACGTTGTTCTGTAGACGTGGCTTGCCACCACCACCACCAAAGAGTGGAATGATATCTATGCATTTTGCATGTGTCCGTTTTGTTTCAGGCAAAAAACATCCAGTCTGCGGTTGGTGAGGATGACTACATGGAAGATGTCTCGAATGTGGATGATATCTACCAAGATGTGCGTATGGGGGAAGCTCCTGGCAGTTGTGATCTTCACATCGTACTATTGATTGCTTTGAAAGTCATTTGTTCTATAGTCCAGTAAAACCTCTCAAAGCCAGACTCGAGTTAGCCAGAAGTTAGGGTAAGCCAGAAGGCTTTGCTAAATAAATAAGCAAATGCGTAAATAAATCAATAACTCCGGGCTCCGGTTGGTGTGCCGTTTGTACACTGATGAAGCTGGGTGCGCGACGACTGCCCAGCCGTGGTCACGCGCCGTGGTCACACAACCGTAGTCAAGCGCCGTGGTCACGCGCCGTGGTCACACAACTGTGGTCACGATCCGTGGTCACGATCCGTGGTCACGATCCGTGGTCACGATCCGTGGTCACACAACCGTAGTCACGCGCCGTGGTCACGATCCGTGGTCACGATCCGTGGTCACGAGCCGTGGTCACGATCCGTGGTCACGATCCGTGGTCACACAACCGTAGTCACGATCCGTGGTCACGATCCGTGGTCACGAGCCGTGGTCACGATCCGTGGTCACGAGCCGTGGTCACACAACCGTAGTCACGATCCGTGGTCACGAGCCGTGGTCACACAACCGTAGTCACGATCCGTGGTCACGAGCCGTGGTCACGATCCGTGGTCACGATCCGTGGTCACGATCCGTGGTCACGAGCCGTGGTCACGATCCGTGGTCACGAGCCGTGGTCACACAACCGTAGTCACGATCCGTGGTCACGATCCGTGGTCACGAGCCGTGGTCACGATCCGTGGTCACGAGCCGTGGTCACACAACCGTAGTCACGATCCGTGGTCACGAGCCGTGGTCACACAACCGTAGTCACGCGCCGTGGTCACGATCCGTGGTCACGATCCGTGGTCACGAGCCGTGGTCACGATCCGTGGTCACACAACCGTAGTCACGATCCGTGGTCACGATCCGTGGTCACGAGCCGTGGTCACACAACCGTAGTCACGATCCGTGGTCACGATCCGTGGTCACGAGCCGTGGTCACACAACCGTAGTCACGATCCGTGGTCACGAGCCGTGGTCACACAACCGTAGTCACGCGCCGTGGTCACGATCCGTGGTCACGCGCCCTGGTCACGCGCTATAGTCAAACAGGTGAGAGTCGGGCCGCTTGGCAGTTACTTTACAAAGGGAATCATTTTGGAGGCCTGACACAAAATCGATTTAGCCTCGGCCTTCTCCCTCTACCTGACGGTGATGGTGACTTAAATTGTACTCTCGCGATGCTTTTGCATTATTAAATTGTAACTGTCAAATTGTAATTCTTTAGTTTATTATTAGATGTACTTGGCTTCTAAATGTCACCAGAATGTAATAATTAAGCATTATTACATTCTGATGATTAACGTTAGCTCCCCTACAGTTCATCTTCAATAGGTTTCACTGCCAATGCGTTTTAGCTGTTCATAATTAACGATTTGTTTGTGCACGTTAAACCTTCGAGTTGTTGTGGGTTTTTGTCATGCGGTCTACCTACCACTAAAACATTGTGTGTGCAACCCCTGCTCATTGCACTGGGGCGCAGAAAACCTCATCTTCCTGCGACTCCACAGCTTGTGCGCTCCCTGAGTCGTCCTCGCACAGGAAAACTGTCCCCTCTTCATTTTAATTATGATGGCCACCATCATCATCATGCTCGTTTTACCCAATGAAAGCCTCAATGGGTCTCATGACTCGTTTTCAGGAGGGCCCGGCCAAGTTGTCGCAGCAGGAGGACGATGGTTGCTGAGTGTCCCAATAGAGCGATTTGCGGCCGTCATTTTTCAAACATTGCAAAGTTTGAGCCGTGACCGCCACACACGAGGGCTTGCTCTTGGGAATGACATCATGGGATCTTAACTGTCTACTGTGAGTGAATAATGTAACGGGATCTTAACTGTCTACTGTGAGTGAATAATGTCACGGGATCTTAACTGTCTACTGTGAGTGAATAACGTCACGGGATCTTAACTGTCTACTGTGAGTGAATAATGTCACGGGATCTTAACTGTCTACTGTGAGTGAATAATGTCACGGGATCTTAGCTGTCTACTGTGAGTGAATAATGTCACGGGATCTTAACTGTCTACTGTGAGTGAATAACGTCAAGGGATCTTAACTGTCTACTGTGAGTGAATAATGTCACGGGATCTTAACTGTCTACTGTGAGTGAATAACGTCAAGGGATCTTAACTGTCTACTGTGAGTGAATAATGTCACGGGATCTTAACTGTCTACTGTGAGTGAATAATGTCACGGGATCTTAACTGTCTACTGTGAGTGAATAATGTCACGGGATCTTAGCTGTCTACTGTGAGTGAATAATGTCACGGGATCTTAACTGTCTACTGTGAGTGAATAACGTCAAGGGATCTTAACTGTCTACTGTGAGTGAATAATGTCACGGGATCTTAACTGTCTACTGTGAGTGAATAACGTCAAGGGATCTTAACTGTCTACTGTAAGTGAAATACTTCACGGGATCTTAACCATCCACTGTGGGTGAAGAAGATGGTGCGTAGTATTTTCACGGTCAATGCCACACCACAGCAATAACCAGGACAACCGCCGGGCTCCAACCGTGAACCTCTGCAACGAGCGGTGAAGGCGCTGCCACTGGGCCACCTAAATGCCACTCACCGCTGCCGGCCCTGATGCACAGTGCGCGTGTTTCCTTTCTGAAAACAGTTCAAGGTTGTTGAAGGCAGATTCTTTGAAACCATGGTCAATTTCTACAATTACACATCCATAAGGACCATACGAACCATGTGGACCGACAAGATGAAATGGAGGTATGTACAGATTTTGACAATTATTCTTAATGTTCTGCATATGCATGACTAAAATATGTTTTGGTGCACCTAAGATGGTAGCTACTTGTGTTATTGAGGAGTGAACTCACTGGTTCACTCCAGTCACTTGCTCACCGGTGGTGAGTCGCGTCCTCATCACTACTACACACCCACCCACTCATCCACCCACTCATCCACCCACTCATCCACCCACTCACCCACCCACCACACCGCAGGTCACAACTACACACTCATCCAGATGAGACAAGCAGGCTCATTTGATCGAGTCGCTCACATTCCTGACTATTTGCCATTAACATGATAAACCGACCACCATCGGGTTGGCTGCCCACCACTCGCATTGTCATTGGCTACTGACATTTGGGCTATGCCCATTTCAAACCCTTATAAACAGTTTGCCTTTGGAAGCTAACCCCCCTTTTCCTGAAGATGCGATGGAAATGTCGTAGTTTTTTGTTATTTTCTTTGAACCTATCTACGTGACTTTACCGAAAGACCCAAAGAATATGAATTCCTGCAATCACGAAAGCTTTAAGTCAAGATTTATTATGGTGCTGTACATTGCTGGCCTTGGTGCCTGTGCTTAGCAACTGTGAGACACTCACAAATCATAACAGCAGAATATTAAATGTGTTTTAGTAACATGTTTCAAAGCATTACAAAATGGATAAGCATTACAGATGGGTAATAAAAGTACTATTAACATTCTCAACAGGGCTTTAATTATCAATGTCATGAGTTTTATGTCTAAAAATGTGAAAGATGGCATTTTAATGATCGGTATTGGTGCTTGGGTTTGGCCACGTGGTGGTAGTTTAATGCCATCATTCTTGTCATCAACTCTCCACCGCCCGACAAGATCGTCACGTTGACACAGATGTCTTGTTCGCACGTTGCCAACGCGTTGATCACATTCTGACCGACAAAGCTGCTCCTCACCGGTGGCTCGGGATGTTCCATGACTGAATTCAGCATCGACACACGGCGACGTTTTGTTAGAAAGTTACATTCTGCTCTTAATTTTGGTGGAAAAAAAAGTAATGAATAATTCAGAAGCATTTATATAAACTAATGTCGGCTTACGTTTGGCGGCAGACTGCCTTACCGCACACAATTTTCTTAATCTCATAAGATGTTGCAAATGTTGTTTTCATTTAAACATGCCATTAGCATCCCTCTTGTCCTCAATCTTTCAGAATATGTGTGTGTTTAGTTGTGGTGACGTAAGATCAGAATCATTTGAATTATAAAATAAATGGGCTCGCCCAATATTTTGGGATCCAAACTAAAACGGAACCAACAATGCTTGCATGAAAGTAGATATCCTGGTTTTCAATTCCATGCCAACTAATTCAGTACGAATGTTTCGTTGCGCAGTTCCACAGCTGTGGAATGTGAGAAGGGTTTAACGACCTGCCACTACCCCGCCAGGGGGTAATGACAGAGACGTAGCTGCGAATCGCGTCGCGTGTATTGCCAGGGGGGGTTGAAATGGAAACGTAGGAGTCCTGGCCTGCAACATAATCGAGCCACAATGGGCGTACGTCCTCCTCTCTCTCGCTCGTGAACAACAATTTGGGAAATGGCCGCGAGGAAAGCCGCCAAGCAGCGGCTGTCTCATTATGAGGCCTCCTTTGCCAGTACCAAAATATACTAATAGGGGTTTTCCCCTTTTTTCTGGCAACAAAACTGACACCTTTTACAAGGAACCATGTTTACATTAACCACAATACTTGAAGTCAAAATGCAAACAAAAAACAATACTTTGATAATTTATGCATTGTCCTTGAAACTTTTGGCGTCATCTGGTCGAACACCATATGAGACTAGGCTCTAAGGAAAGCTGTCTCTGGTGTGGACCAATGAGTTTCAAGGACAATTCATAAATTATCAGAGTATTGTTTTTTGTTTGCATTTTGACTGCAAGTATTGTGGTTGATGTAAACATGATTCCTTGTAAAAGGTGTCAGTTTTGTTGCCAGAAAAAAGGGGAAAACCCCTATTAGTTAGCGGGTGTCTCGTGAGGTCGCGTTGCTGATGGCTGTGTTTGTTTCACACAGGGCCCCACCGCAGACCGTGGATGCCTTCTACTACTACGAGAGCCTCAACACGATGTACATTCCAGCCGGCATCATGCAGGAGCCCTTTTACCAAGATGTCTACCCCACGTACGGCCGCTGTTGCACGTCCACTGCTGTCCATTAAACGAAGCCTAGAGAGCTTTGAGTGTAACGAGGTGGGATCTCAAGAGACCAGGATGAATGAGTCTCGTTTGTAATAGTGACTTGGGGCATCAGTCTGCCAGTGGGGGCGATGATTGCTGCTGTGTGCCATGGTGGCGAGATGTTAACCACCTCACCTGGTATACAGGAGGTCGTGGGTTTGATCCCTATCCTGACCTGACACCTGTATATTTGTATTTTGCATGTTGTACCTGCTGGTTGCATGGATTTTTATCCAGGTCCCTTGACTTTTAGAAACATGCGTTTAGAGTATTTAGCTGCTATAGATTCCCACAAGGTGGTAAGCCACTTTGTTGTGGCCAGGTCGCTTCTGAAAAAGAGCTCTCTATAGTTCAGTGGGCCTTACCTTCTAAAATATTTTTTAGATAGTTTTAGTTTAATCGTTTTTAATTGTGTGTCATCTCAATTGAGTAATTTGCAGGGTCATTTTCAAATGTACCAAATTTAGACCTGAACGCGGGCACACAAATGGCCTACTCTTGCGAATGATGTAGCGGGATCTTTAACGTCCACCATAAAGCAGACGGCGCGTTGCATTGTTACGGTCAACACACACCGCAATGTTGACCGGGGTGGCCGCTGGATTCGAACCGTGAACGTCTATAACAAGCGGCAAACGTGCTACCCACCGCTGGGCAGCGTCACCGCCCAAGAGAAGTGAAAATGTTCATTGTGGAATGAACCCTCAATGGAAAAAAAATCGTGAAGCGTTGTTGTGCAGACTGTTAATAACAAGAGGGCAAAAGCTTTGTTATCTGGCACTTAACCATCCGGAGTGCTCCGTTAGCCGGCATCTGTCATAGATGGCAATGAAAGTTGATGGTCGATGGACGAGACTGGTGACAGAATAGCAACAACACGAGGGAACGAGCTCAAGAAGATAACCACGCAGAGTAGCTCATCTGCACAGCGAGACGATTTGAGGCACCGCAACATCGCAGGTAGTTTGGTCATGGCTCCTGATGACGGCGATGAGCGTGAGATTTAACGTGAAGATGAAGAGAAGCTCGGCATAGAGAGGGGTACGAGAGATGCCGTCGAGGATCAGACGGAGAAGAGCAGCGAGGAAATAGAAAAATGTGGAGATTAATGGAAAGCAACGCACGTTGACGTCGTCCCAGAAACCCGAGCAGTGGCGATGCACACACAGGCTAAACGCACGGAGGTTTAAAAGCACGGAGGGTAAACGCCAAGGAGAGGGGCATCGCAGTTAAACATAGACGTGGAGAAGTTAATCATAGAGCGAGAAACAGACATAAACAAGTCACACAGAGACGAAGGTAAGAAACACAAGGGCACAATTAAACAGGCTGGAGTAAATCCAGACAGAGCCACGCAGAGACAGAAATACGACGGCCGCCATTCACCACAAAGGTGATGTCACCGCCGGCTGACGTCACCTTGGAAGTGTCAGAGGCTCTGGCTGGAGGCCAGGGTCAGGTGTGCGGGAGTTTTTGGGTCAAGTGAGATGGCAGGGGCCCTCCCGGCGATCCATTAGTGCCAGTTGGCACATTTGGCACGGGGAAATACAAACACTTCACCGCAGCACGGGAAAGAGTTGAACAGGCACACACACACGCGACTTCAGCAATGGGAAACTCAACAGAAACACGCGCAGTTGCTGAGTACAGGCCCCTAACATCCATCAGCCAGTAACAAACAGCACCGTCAAAGTTATAATAGGAGAGGAGGCAAGTACGGTGGTTGGTGTACAGTACCTCTTGCACCAACACAGCTTCGGAGAATATCCTATCATCTCTTGATAGACTTTTATTATTGAGTCATAGTTTTTTTCAATCATTTTTACTATATGCAAACAAAAGCATGCCTCTCGTATTGAAGCACATTTATTGCAGTGATTGCATCACGGTGAAGAGTTCCCTGTGAGTGCTGTGAACGAGTGTCTATACGGGCAGCAAAGCAGAACCCTGGGCCCTCTCTACGGCAGTAAAGCCGTCGTAAAGCGGTCTTTCTTGTGGCATCCTGCCCAAAGCTCGTGGAGAGTGCCGAGTCAGCATAGTGGGTGATGGAATGAGGCCGTTTCTGCCTGGGTCCAAAGGTCACCAGCACCTGCGGTTGTCTGTGTGGCGTTTGAAGTTGCAGTCGTTTTGCTGCGTTCTCAAATTTACTTTCGCAGCACTCATTGGCAGCAACGTCAGTATCGCTAACTCTCAATCTAACGAGTAGTTTTGTCATGCAGTTGTCAACGCCCGTTATTTCCTGGTTTGAGTTTGCGGTAGAGGTGTCCGTGACATCCTCCTCCGAAGTTTTCTACCGAAAAATCTTAAATGGATTTTTTTTGTTCTGTAGAAAGCAACAGATCCATTTTAAATTATGGGAAATATCCGAGACTCCGAAATCCGGATGCCAATGCCACAGCCGGTATGCGGAGGACAAGAGGGACGAGGCGTAGGGCGTGCACGTGAGAGTGGTTTATCGCACAGTGGTGGGGGGACGGTGGGCAGCGCAGTGTTTAGCATGCTGCGCTAGGAACTCGGCGACCCCGGCTTTGATTCCGGCTCACGACGAATAACCGTGAAACGACCCTGGGCCTCCCGTAGGTCATGTCAGCAATAAATGAATGCCCTGGTACTGTATGTACCCATCAGCACTGGGGACACGAAGGCAACCGGATGTGGTTCTGACCACCCAACCCCCCTCGTGTGCTGTGCTGGCCTTCATAGGTGCTTACAAGCAGCACCTGATCCAACAGTCTGCGAAAGGCTATACAGGGGGATCTCTGTATTTGTGGTTTTATCAACACAACTAAAACAGCAGAGGGAATTTGCCCCATGTCCATTGACCATGAAATAAGTTACTTGAGAGCTATTGTGGGGATTCCAGGGCCTTGGTGAGCGAGCGTGACGTGGCGCCACGGGACGCGGTCGGTTCGCTGGGTTGAAGGCTGCTGGCCAGTGGATTGTTTTACATGTGCGATGCCGATATATCCCGTCATTTGGGTAATCAGGGGAGCGAGCCTCGTGAAACCCCGGTACATCCCGTCATTCGGGTAATCAGGGGAGCGAGCCTCGTGAAACCCCGGTACATCCCGTCATTCGGGTAATCAGGGGAGCGAGCCTGCTGGGGGGTGCCCGAAGGAGAGCGTAGCCAGAGGGCGGGGGGAAGGCCCCGCTCGGGGGATAAAAGGGCAGCGTGCATACGGTCAAGGGTCGTCATTGTGGGTAACACTCGGTGGGTCGGGTCAAGTCGTCGGGTTGGGATCTTCAATAGCCTCGTGTGTAAGGGGGTTACACAGTGTGACACGGTGTTACACAGTGTTACACAGTGCTACACAGTGTTACACAGTGCTACACAGTGCTACACGGTGTTACATAGTGTTACACGGTGTTACATAGTGTTACACGGTGTTACATAGTGTTACACGGTGTTACATAGGGGTAGTTACGTTTACACCAATTACAGAACCTGTCCCGTACGGGACCAGCAGCAGCTGGTACCCATAGCTGCCTTGTGTCCATGACACTGTTCTTACCCTCTTCACGGAGTTTTTAACACCACCGTTGCAGAGCACAGGTCCAGAGATTCAAAACGTCAAGTGGCCACACCAACAAAATGGCACGGTCACATTTGAAGTGGATAAGGGTGCAACGGGTGTCTTGATTTGAGCCAGGTTTTTAGGAGGGCTGGAGAAACGGAGACAACGATGGGAGGAGGGAATTCCAAAGTGGCCAAGTGCGAGGGAGGCATCAGGAAGAGAAGAAGGTGTTGTGACTTGAGTACACCCACTGCACGAAAACTAACGGATCTCTTTATTTGACTACGTTTACTTTTTTAAAGTAGCCTTGATAAACTCTACTCAATAGGATCGGGGCCTTGGTCAGATCAAGTACAAACCCCACACCGCCCCGCTCTTCAGCAGTTCACCTGCATCCTGAGTGGCACCGCTGGATGCACATTGCCAGCGCTCTCGTGTCTCTGTTCCGCATAGCGAGGGACTCCACGTTCTCTCTCCGTCGTTATTCTCTGCACGTCTTCTTCCATGGAGGTGCAAAGGGTCCACGGTTCGAATCCAGCAGCCACCCTCATTCAACTAAAACGATTTCGCCACGTAACGCCCACTGAGCTATATAGCTCCTTCTTTAGGAAGCGACCTGGCCCACAAATGAGAGCTCACAATGAAGTGGCTGATCATCGTGTGGAAATTTACAGCAGCGATGTACTCTAAACGCATATTGATTATTAATGTAGAGGGGAAAAAACAGGACCCGGAAGAAAATCCACACGACCACAGGGAGAACATGCAAACTCTAAATATACAGGCGTCAGGGTCGGGATCAAACCCACAACCTCCTCCATACCCGGTGACGGAATTAGCAATTTGCCACCGTGGCATTAATACCGCGGTGTGGTATTAACGCGGCGTCTGCCTCACAGTGGATATTAAAGATCCTGCGACATCATTTGCACAAGTAGGCCATTGTGTGTCAGTGTCACAGGCCAAACGATGTGCCAAATTTTAAATATTACACCACAAATTTCTCAATAGGAATACGCAGACCAATAATTGTCCCCAACTGCATGAATTTGGCAGGACCCTCCTAAACACGAGTCATAAAACTCAGCGAGGCTATTCTGCGTAAACAAGCTTAATAACAAATTATAATCTGTAACACTTTCCTGCACGTGGAAATATACAAGCACTAGTAACTACGGTAACAAATGTGTGGCGTTACAAAATATGGAATGGTGCGGAGTTACGTTGGCTCTCCCAGGAGGGTGGCTATGGGTTCATATGGGTTGTCACTCCCGCGTGCTCGTGTTTCCCCTTCAGGTTCCTGAAATACGCTGGGATTGGAACGGTCATCGGACATGAGCTGTGTCACGGATTTGACAACAAAGGTAAGGCCCCGGCGCTCTGCTAGGTACGGGCAGGGCCCAGCAATCCCGACGGTCACCGTGCCACCGCTGGGCCCCCACCCCCCCGTCACCCCCTTGCATTGCCTGGATAAGCGTGGGAATGTGATTGCTGGCCACGGTAAACTCTGTTTATGACTGCTCGTATATGGCTTCTCTCAGCCCCGTTGTAAACTTAGGAATATATTCTAGCCTTGACCTACAACCTTTTAAGAAACTCAGGCAGACTCCACGTGGCTTAACACTGGGTGCTTTTATTTAGGATCAGGAGAACCAATTTAATCAAGAACATTGCTTATTAAAAGAAAATCCTCCAAACTAAATCCGTGCTAGTGCCATGTGACTCATGGTTAGTGCGCTCCGCTATGAACCCGATCGTACCAGTTTGATCCCTGCTCACAGCCAACACCAGTTAAGATTGTCGGAATTGGTCCTGGGCCTCTCCTTGGTCAAATCAGCCTCAAAATGAGTACCTGGTACGATGTGTGAACATCGCATCACTGGGAGGGGGAGAGAGAGATAGAGACAAAGGCGGTCGGGCGTGGTAGTGGCCACCCATCGCGCTGGCCTTCATAGGTGCTCGCTAACAGCACTTGACCCAACAGTCTGTTAATGCTATACAGGGGATCTTTGTCTTATGCCACTTCCCACACCATGACCCGGGTGTGTTTCCCTGTGATCGACGCAGGGAGCGAGTACAACGTGGAAGGCAAACAGGAAAACTGGTGGGAGAACGCGACGCACAATGAGTTTAAATTGCGAACGCACTGCATGGAGGTGCAGTACAGCAACTACACGTGGAAGGAGAGGCGCATCAACGGAACGCAGACCCTGGGGGAAAACATCGCGGACAACGGCGGCCTGCACACTGCACTTCTCGTGAGCCAGAGAGCTTCTCTTCCACATGCACGCACACATGCACACGTACGCACACATACAAAACAGCAACACAACAGCCACTATTCACCACAAAGTGGCGGTGACGGTACCACGGCACTTGATGCCAGGCTATGTGCTAACTTGCTGTGTTTTAGCCTCCCAGCACTCCGCTCATTGTTGTGAACGTCGCTTCTCTGCCCTCCGTTGTTGCTGGAGGGCGACTGCCTCTAACTGCCCAGTAGCAGCGTCCTTCATGAGCTTCCTCCAAAGAGGCTGATATTGACACCGCTGGTGCCGGTCATCGGCAAGTACACTCAGCTCCATACCCTCTCGTACCACTTCAGTACATCTCTTCTCTAGCCCATGCCCCGCACATTTAACCCCCCCCTATTCCAGCCAAACAAAAGCTGTTTGGGGATGTGGTGGCTGTGCATGTGGGTTACATGCCCCAGCCAATGCAGCCTTGCCGACCTTAGGAGCTCGCCGATGGGAAGGCACCCAGATCTTTCAAGGATTTGTGAGTTCCTCACAGAATCTAGCCTAGTTAAACCCAGGCTTGATTGTAGGCAGGCCAGTCTGAATGTTTCTAACTAGCACAGATGTTCCATCAGGGGGGGTCCACGTTTTGCAAGCATAGAGAAGGGAGGGCATAACCATGGCCGAGAAGACCTGGGGTTTCATGTGGAGTGACATACCAGGTAGTTTCCACATAGCGTTAGGCAGTTTATGAAAATATAATGTCGTTCAACTGATTTGGGGTGAGACCTCTGTCAAACCTGAGCTCGTCATAAGGACACTGCCCAGGTATGGAAACCTCTCCAATCTCCACAACTGCTCCATTACCAATAGGATGTTGAGGGGGTGGAGTGTTTGATGACACAAAATACCCAGGTAGGTGCTTAGTTTTGGTGGGGCTGATGGTGGCACACTCCAGGTTCAGCAGTAGTGCCTCCAACTCTTCTGAGTGAACAGCAATTAACAGCATACATACCATGGTTAACCAATAGGGAGCCATCCCTTGACCGCACCCAGGTATCAGTCGGCTTCCCATTGTGTCTGTTAAATGGAAATTCCTTCGGTACAGTTATGGAAGGCTTTTCGAAATATGTAGTCGAAAAATATGTTGAATGATGTAGGAGCCAGCAGAAACCCCTGTCGCACCCAAAGGTGAACAGGGAATGGCTCTGACTTTTGGCCGTGTAGCTTTACCTGGACCTGCCCACCATCATATGAAGGTCCTTAATTATTGTGAGCAGAGAGTCAGGGACTCCAAAAGCATGAAGAACAACCCAGAGTCGTGCCCTTTTGATGGTATCATAGGCCTTGACCACGTCAATAAAGTAGATATGTAGGTCCTAGTGGAAATCCCTACACCTGTGCTGTAGCATATGGACAGAGAATATGGTGTCTGTGCAGGACCGCACTTACCTGAAACCACATTTGGGATCCGCAAGCCTCTCCTCAGTGTGCTTGACAAGACGATGTTGTATAATCTTTTCCTTGCTTTGGAGTAAACGTACAGCGATGTGTGAATGTGACTGTATCAAGAAAAATGGAGTTCCACTGCTGTGTAGAGTGAGCTCCTCCAGGGAAAAGTGGAGGTCTCCACGCGGCGCAGCGGCGGCATTTGCTCGGCAGAGCAAATCCCAAAGCTGGTTTGGTTTACAAAGCCTCTTGTCACGGCGAAAGAAAAAAAAAATCACGACAGTAATCTACAAAGTGGGTGTATTTCAGTGAGACAAATCAGGCGTGTCAAGTATTTAATAGCCAGCTGATATTTTTGGAGGTCAAAGATGTTAATTTACCTCCAATGTATGGGAGGGTGCCGGCACAGTGGTAACACTCTTACCTCGCAACGACAAGAAGTGCTTGGGTTCGATTCCCGACTCTGGCGCTTTTCTGTGTGGCACTTTTACGTCGTTCCCCCCCCCCTCCTCGTAGTACGTGGGTTTCCTCTGGGTTCTCTGGGGTCCCTGGAGACCACACAATGTCACCAGTATTGAACAATCATCCCAATACTGCGATCCATGCAATTTACTAAATTGGGATGGCACGTAGCAACGTCGCTGCCCGCCCCCCCCGTACCCCCCCCCCCTAATGTGAAAAGCTGGCAGGATCCTCTTGAAAAGGAGTCTTGAGACTCAATGAGACTTTCCTGGGTAAACGAGCAGAATAAATACATATGTGTAGTTTCAAGTTTGAATGTAAGGCAATAACTATTTGCTACGATCTTCTTTACGTCACTGTTAACAGCTATGTTCAATCCACTGCTGGATGAACGCGTCCTCGTGGTCTCGTGCGATAACCCTGCTCCTCTGTCCACGGTGGCCTTCCACTTCGGGGCACGAGTCCTCCTTGGGCTGCCATTCTGTCTCCAGTCTCATCCAGCAGCCCACGGCCCTCAAGTGATGCTTCCTGCCCAAGTTCATCCCATGTTCCAACAGTCGATTTGACGTTCTCCGATCTGTGACTGTGCCCCGCCCGTCGTGTTCCCGTTTATCTCGGAGTCATTGCTGGCGTGCATCTCTCTACACTTATTATCCAAACAATGTTTTTCTGTCACGCGCCGCAGTTGCGAGATGTTAACTCCCTCGCCTGGTATGCAGGAGTTCGTGGGTTCCATCCCGACCATGAAGCCTGTTCTATATTTGGAATTTGTATGTTTTCTCTCCCCGTGGTCGCGTAGATTTTTCTCCGTGTCCTCTGGTTTATTCCTCCACATTTTGAATCGACATGCATTTACATTATTTGGCTGCTATACATTTCCACACGATAAGCCACTTTATTGAGCGATCATTTGTGATAGCCATGTCGCTTCTGAAAAAGAGCTACATAGCTCAGTGGGCATTACCTGGTAAAATAAATAAAAATGGTTTGATAGTTTGTTTCATCATGGTCGCTCCACCACGATTGCAATATCTATGTTAGGTCTCACTGTTGTTATCTTCCTGCGCTTTGCATCTGTGCTGTGTCAGGCCTATGCACGCTGGGAAGAGCAGCATGGCAAGGAAGAGCCCCTCCCCTACCTAAACCTCACCAACAAGCAGGCGTTCTTCGTTTGGTTTGCTCAGGTGAGTGACAGAGAACCCACATCGTCAACCGTCCGTAACGTGTTCACTACGATCACCGCTGAACCTAAGTGTCTAAATAAGCCGACAATCCACCTTCCCCACATCTGTATCTCCACATCAAACAGCCGAGTATTGTTGTACCCCTATTTACAGAGAGGGTCCTTGCCTTTAAACATCTGGCAATTCAGCATTGGTTTAAGCAAGTCTGCTGCTGAGACACAATGATGGAGAGCAGTTCGATATTAGCTAACCTGCACGGTCCCTGTCGGCACGACTTACATCCTCAGCTCTGGTGCTCGATGGAAAAGGAATCGGCGGAAGTGGAGATCGAGGACGCGCTAAGCGATTCGCACAGCCCAGCGGCTGTGCGTGTCCGTGGCATGGTCTCCAACTCGCCGGCATTTGCCGAGGCCTTCACCTGCCCCATGGGAGCTGCCATGAACCCCGAAGAGAAGTGCCGCATATGGTGACGAGGAGCCGGGGATGGTGGGACCCACCTCGCCCCGCAGGCCCAACACGAACGAGTGCACAGCATCCGTGGGCTGTGGCTTGACACGTGGCGGGGAGAGGGTCACTTCAGCGAGGTCCAGACACACCGGCGGCCTCGTGGGGGGTCTCGTGGGGGCACGCTCGGCAGTTTTCATAATAAACGGGAAGTGTTTTTTATTTGGCGCCCTGTACATCAAGGTCTCAGAGCGCTTTATGCCTCGTCTCAACGCGCTTGTGGGCATAAACGCAGAAGGGGGCGATGGTCGCCACGCGCAATCCCGATTTGGGTGATTTTAGAATCCCAATCTGTTGCCACGTTTGTTGTGGCTGCCCGTGGTGTTTTTCTTTCCGGGTCTTTGTGTTCATGAACTCGCATGGTTGTCACGTGCGTGCGCTCCCGCAGCCTCCCGTAATTCCGGCGTCTACCCGGCAGTCGTTAATTCTGTGCTTTGTAGATATTTTAACGCTTCCGATGTGTGCGGGCATCCAAAGCGTTTCCTGAACGAGGTACTAATGCTCTACCTGTCTTGGGGTCGCATTAGAGAGTCTTCCTGCTCTCGCGATCGGTGGCCCTTGAGCCAGTGGAGCTGTCGTACAGCGGAGTCCCTTATCTCCACAGTGCGACCATTGCTGGGGCTTCCCACAAAGTGGTACTCGATTTCAGAGCCCCGGGCGAAAGATGGGCTGAGTTAATTTGACCGAGTCAGGGATCTAACAGGGTCAGTTTTCATGTCCAGTATGTTTTACTGACATTTGAGCAGAGTTAAATACTGTAATCGCTCGCCAAACACGGTGGTTAGGTTCCTGGAAAAGGCTACGGTAGGCAAATCCGCGGCTGGTGAAGTACAGGGGCAGGCAATGTGGCGCTTTGATACAATGAGAATGGACTGACGGAATCACCGATCATGCAGATATTAGCCAATCAAAAAAGGGGGCATGTCACGTGACTTTACACTCATCAATAGAATTACTCGGTACATGGATCGAATGGCAATGAATCAACACAGCGATTAACCTTCAAATTATGAACCGATCGTGATTAACCTATCTTTTTATCTTTATTTCTTATATTTTATATGTTTATCTTGGTGCTATTGGCGGGATTAGTTATGCTGTGGTTCTTTTCTTTAACAAGGCAAATCAATGTGAATAACAAGCAACTTATGCGGTTGCGATGCGACGCGGTCTATGCTCTGCGAGAATTACAGTTCCTCGGTTAACAGTGACATCGGTTAACGGTTTTTCGGGTAACGTTTCGCCTCCGATAGGACCCCATGGTTTCGACTGATGTTAACATTTCGATTAGCGGCACATTAACGTTATGCACGCGTGTGCCAATTTCGGCCAATCTGAGCGCTTAAAAAAAAAAGAGGCTGAGCCATGCCCTCAGCCAATCAACGCCGCCTATTTATGTGCGTTAAGTCCTCGACTGGCTTTGTTTACATTATACGATTTCTGTTTTGGCAGTAGAAACAGCTCTCTTGCGGACTCATGTAATTTCCATATTCGATTCACAGTTATTTCGGTGAGCAGTTTTCGTGGAACGGATTAAGAACGTTAACCGAGGAACTACTGTAGTGTCCTGTGTAACAAAAGAGAGGGACAGCTCTGATCAAGCTACGCAGCGCCACGGGTGGCGCTGTGGCGCGGAGAACCGCGACCGCGTGACATTTGTAAATGTGTCGTGAGTTCAACTGAGTCGCAGACGTACTCTTGGAGGCAACACATTTATTTGAAACCAACACGCGGGGTAACTGCCCCTTCACAGAATAACAACCTATGGTGGTGACCACCAGGCTAACTACACTAATTACAACGTAACTGCTGCTATGGACCGGACCACAGCTCGGAGACTCTGTATAACGTTGGCGTAGATTTCTTCAGGATGAACAGCGCCGGTCCCCCTGGGGGACCCGGCTTCTATTCTCTGCGTCGTGGCTGCCTCCGCCCTTGGCCACGACCACCTTCCAGAATCCTCGAGCAGGATCTGGACTCCGATCACGTGACCACCCCTAGCCCCCACTTGGGGCCCCTTTGTAGACTTCACCGGTCACGTGTCCTCTCGGGTCAGCCAGAGTGCCATGGCCTTTAGTAACCCCTTTCCTACGGCTGGCACTCCCACACCCTGTCCTGTAGGGGTGGCACTGCACGCCAAGCGTGATGCCATCCAGAGCTATCAACCAGTACTCACCGAGCCCCTTCCAGAGCCGATATTACACCCACACCATCGTGGCGTCCGCGATGTCGTTACATCGCACGCCGTGCCTCTCTCGGGCCGGCACTGTACAGTGACATCCCGTGATGTCACTGCAAATGCGTGTGGCGGGACCCCGTGCTTACCCGTGGATACTCACATTTCCAGGCCGCGGTTGGTCAATTGGTATACACTTAATAATAAAACATGTGTACGCGAATTCCGTGATTGGCAAGTCTGCGGTTGGTGAGGGATTGCTGTGCTATTTTTGTCTTGTTGAAGGCTTCAGGCTGATATAAGTGTTTTTCTTTATTTGCGGTGTATAAGGGATAATAGGTGTGTCCCATTCTCTGAACTTTTTTTTACAATCCCCGTAGCCATAACACAGGCCGATGAGAATCTACACGTGTTACAATTGACAGTGAAAAGTGATGGAGTCAATCCTGGAGCAGGGTTGGTTGGGCAGTGTACAAGACAGTTGTGTTGGCACTTCTCGACGAGGTGCGTTAACCAATTGCACATTTGCAGTAGGGGTGACCCAACACGCCACTATAATAAGTTCGCAAATACCACACTGTATATTCTGCATGTGTATTGTATTTTCCTCTAGAAACGTTAGATTTGTCCTGTATTTAGTTTCGAGTGGAGAAACTTACAACATTGCGGTTGTGTATTTCATTGCTATTCATGTATAATTGGTTTTTCACAGCTGTCACGAAGCCAGAGCCTGCAGTCAAATGTCTTGGCAACAATTAAAAAATCTGGAAAAGTGGCATCGGCTCGGCAGCGCCAGCGTTTGGGTGATCCCACGAGGCCCCGTGATGCGTGCCGCCGGCCGGGGAGTTGCTCCCGCACCACTGCGCTCGTCTGCACTCCACGTTTTTCGCAGATTTTTGTGGAATTGCGTGGCCAATTGATCCTAGAATTTGCGAAATATAACGGTTTTTTAAGTTGTGGTAAAAAATGTCTTATTAGACGGCAACGATAATTGTAAACCGTCAATTGCACTATTTACAAGATGTTTTGGAAGTGTGGAAGAGAAGGTCAAACCACCACGTTGCCACTGGGCCTGGATGCCCAGCAGTAGGGATGGCCCCAACACATCGCATGATTACAAAATGCATATCAGGGGTTGGCAGGGCGGGTGCGTTAACCTTATCCGTGGGCTTCTGCAGCCAATAATCGGATTCGTAAGCATCCTCAGGTCACGAAATCAGGAAGGCAATGATATTGAGGATGCTTGCGAAACGTGTCTAATTGCTGCTAGATTTTGTCGTGAGAATTGTTCAACTTACCGGTGAGCTGAAACAGTTGTGGCGCACTAAAACTTTTGCACTCATAGCATTTAAATGTTGTTCTCTACGTCGTGCGGTGGAGGGCTTCGCAACAAAATATTGGCCGGATCATTACGTGGCCTAAATCAAATTATGAATCGCAATAGGTGTTTGGAAGGTGAAGTTTCCTAATAATAATAATGTAACAGATAGGGTGCCACCTTTTCTGGGTTCGACCCAGAGTCAAAAATGTGCATGTGTTCGGGTGGCAACAACAAATTTGTCAGGGTTTGGTTTGTGGAAACCGGCACTCCTTTGTACACTCCGATGCCTTCCAATTATGGGGGTTGTGCGTTCTTGATTCAATATCCTGTGCCTGCGATTCATCCCAAAATATGATTTGCATTCAATTGTAAATAATTATCACTTAATTTGATCGTTTTAAGTGTAAAGTAACTATGTGATATTGGGCTGATGGTATGTGGTTGTAAAAGTAAGAGGTATTACGTATTTTTTTCTCATATACTGTGTAGATTGGTGATGAGCTCTGCCAGATGAGATGGTTTGGTTGAATTTTGTTGGTCTTTTGGAGATTGTGAAAACGTATGTAATGTATGCTGCGCAGAATCGTGATTAATGGTAACCCACAAATAAAGGTGATTGCTTACGGAACGAAGCCTGGCTGGCGAGAATGGTTGCGAGTCGGAGCGTGGTAGTGTGCACCGTTCATACTGCTCCTCGTCACGGTTCCGTATCGACCTTGAGTTGGGGAGTCGACGGGGGGTTATTTAGTTGCTGGTTCTCGTCTCGTACAACCTGCCGGGTGCTGCCCCAGTGGCCGAATGCTCTTGCCCACCGTACAACCCAGCCGCCAGCCCAGCGGCCTCCCAAGGCCTCCACAGTGTCCCCAACCTCACAGAAGAAGCAGAATCGTCGCACATCGTCGGGCCTGGCCATGATGTGTGTGCAGGTTATTATGACGGCTTCGGCATTGCGGTTATGTCATTACGATAATTGTAAACTGAACTTTATGACTGGATGGCTTTCCAAAGCCATTTCCAACTTAACAGTCAATGTAATACAAAAATGATATTCTTACGTATGACAGCAACATGTTCGGGAGATAAATCCCAATGCCAATTTTTGCTCGCCACAAGAGGGCTTCATGGGAGAGTTCGTGTCGTGTTTCCATGCCTCCTCCGTTGCAGGAGGACAGACCACAGTTGGTTTTACTGTATGGGCCATAGTTTGGGTTGCATTGCTGTAATCGCATTGTGATTGTGGTTTGTCTTTTAATATTCCGCTCATGAAACAATAAGAATCTTTATTTGGAGATGTGTGCAGCGGCCTGTTGATGTTCTAATGCGGTTGATGGTTCCACCGGTGTCTTTGAGGAATATCACAAACCAAGAGGTCTTGAAAGTTGGGTTTATTCCGGACGTCCACCTTGTTCCACTCTGGAGATGTTGAATGATAAGAAAGGGCTTTACCCTGAAGCCTTTTTACCCTGAAGCCTTTTTTTTTTTAATAATTCAGTATTGTTCCACTCTGCTGGCCAGCAGCGTTCCTCCCGGATCTTGGTGTTGTCGTCGGATGGTGGCAGCGCGATCCCCAAAGGGATGGGTTTGGGACTTGAGTTGACGAGGGACTCGATCTGTTGGCGACGATGATCGGTGGAGGCGGTGTCATTGGCATAGAAAAAGTCGTGTGAACTCCCCTTCAAAAATCAAGTGTAGTACGTTTGTAGTAAGTATTCAGGAGGCTTGACGACGGGATCGGAGGCACACTTATTTATTAACACCAACTTGTGTACAGTAGCGGGTACACACAGTACTTAAGGGGTTAACGTCCCCTTTACTCAGCTAACAGGGAGACACAACATCTAACCCCGCTAACCTAAGCCCAAGTCCTCCACTACGGAGCTAAGGGAGGCTACCTATCCCAGCCCTGGTCAAGCTGGGATCCCGGCACCCTGAGTCTGGGCTCTCGGGGCCACGCCACCGGCTTGCCCTGGTCGGCCCTGACAAGGACAGCGAGCCAGGGGAGCTCCGGGGCCTATGCTAGCTGGTCTTCAGTCTTCGCTGGTTAAAGCTGATACTCCGACCTCGAGCACTCCGGCTCACCACCTTTTATAGTACTCGGCCCCCGGGAGGGGCCCATGGGGGATGCAGGTGCGGACGTCGGTGTGAGCACCTCCTCTGTGTACGGCCCTAACCACGCCCCTTGTGTTTGTTAGCCATCCGCGCCCATACACAA
This sequence comes from Lampetra fluviatilis, assembly GCF_964198595.1. Classification (NCBI taxonomy): domain Eukaryota; kingdom Metazoa; phylum Chordata; class Hyperoartia; order Petromyzontiformes; family Petromyzontidae; genus Lampetra; species Lampetra fluviatilis. The sequence goes on from NC_136289.1 coordinate 409,537, forward strand.
TTACACCTCTACATCACCCCCCCCTGTACAGCTCGCAGCCGTCCCCGGCTGCAACAAAATCAGAATAAAGGTGCATCCCTCCCCAAAACCGTGTGTGCCTCGTGTAATTTTAACAAGAACAATGACAACCATAACAACAACAACAACAACAGGAAACAGGTAGAAGAAGAAAGAGAAGGAAAAAAAAATAACCCGGCGCACCCCCCCGAATAAATACCCCATTCCGCAAACCCAACATATATATACACGCTCTCCGGACGCCTCCCCCCCTCGTCCGCAAAGGCCCCCCAACGGCCGACCTCACAATAGTCTGCGCGTTTTGGCGCGCGTTCTCGCGGCGGGCCCGTCACAAGGGCCCGTCCCGGCATGCTCAGTGGCGGTTGTTGACGGTCCGGGTGCGAGAGAGTCTGGTTTCGCTGCCGAGTGACCCCCGACCCCCCCGGGGGGGGTTGGCGGTCGTGGACCCGTCACTCCAGTTGCACCTGGAGATGGAACAGTTGATGTCAGGTCAGGCGAGAGCAGCGACGTCGGGGAGTCGGCGGACCCCTCACATGTTTGGCCATGCGTGTGTGTGTGCGAACCACGGGGCGGCGCAATGAACGGTTTCAACCTTGAGGGGTGCACGTACCACCGACGCCTCCCCCATTTGACGCGTACACATTGCGGCCGCAAGACCTGTACGACCTCCACGGGCCCCCGCCACGGCCGTACCAACTTTGACGAGGTCGCCAGCGGCACCTGGGGGCAGTGCAACCATGCCCTGTCCCCTGGTTTCCATTTGAACACATGTGCCCGCCCCAGCCGAAGCCTCTCGTTCGCCTTCTGGCGGAGTTCATAATTTTGCACGGCCGCTTCCCGCGCCTCAGATAATTTGCCGATGTTAAATTTAACGTGTTCGGACAATGTAGACTTCGCCCGAGGCGCCGAGAGCTTCAGCTGGGTCGTCACAGGGGGGTTAGCCTCGTGGCCATACATTAAAAAGAAAGGGGAAAATCCGGTGGCCGCATGGGGAGCCAATCCTGTAGGCTTGCAACACACCGGCAATGCGAAGGTCCCAATCTGTCTGGGATTCCGATACCTGCTGGGACAGCATAGACGTGATGGTCCGATGCAGCCGTTCCACCATCCCGTTAGTTTGTGGGTGATACGGGGAGGTCCGAATTTTCTCCGTACCCAAGAGGTCGCACACCTCGCGGAGGAGTTTCCCCGAAAAATTCTTACCCTGATCAGTCAGCAGCCGTTCCGGAGCACCCTTGTCGAGGACATAGCCCTGGACAAAGGCCTCCGCGACGGCTGCTGCTGACTGGTTGGCCAGGGGCCAGGCCATAGGCCATCTCGTGAAGTATTCGACCCCTGTCAATAAATACCTATTTCCCCTGGGTGTAGCGGGAAATGGCCCGAGAATATCTAGAGCAACGAGCTCGTTAACCCGGGAAACCTTTATGGACTGCAGCGGAGGGTTGGACCCCCTTGCTGGTGGCTTCCGCTGCGCGCATTGCGTGCACGACCCCAGGAGATCCCCCACGTCCTTTGCCATGCCCGGCCAGAAGAAATCGAGCTGGAGCGTGGCAAAGGTCTTGTGAACCCCCAAGTGCAGGAGCCGCTCATGAGCAGCCCATACCACCTTACCCCTTAATGCTGCAGGCACCACGAGCCGTTGGCGACGGGATTTTCCGTCCCAGTGCATTAAAAGACCCTGGAACAACCCCCACGAGTCAACGTTCGCCACCCCCTGACCAACCCCCCCGGTGCGACGGCGCAGAGCGAGGAGGGAGGTGTCCTCCATTTGGAGGCGTCCCCACTCCGCGACCGACAACCCCAGCAACGAATCCCTCCCTTCTTGCTCGATAGGACCCGAAGCCGAAGGCGCATCGGCGGCGGCCACGAGGACCGAATCGGTGGTGACGTTCGGGGGCTTACAACGCCCCGAACCCAAGAGGCAAGCGCACTCCGAAGTGGGTGGCAACCGCGACAGGGCGTCAGCGTTCGTGTGGCGGACGCCCTTACGATATGTGGTGACAAAGTCGTAGTCTTGGAGAATCTCCAACCATCGAGACAACTGGCCCGATGGTTGTTGAACCCGTAGGGCGTACTGTAGAGCCGCATGATCTGTACGGACAGTGAAACGCCGACCGTACAAATACGGGCGGTACTGCTGAATGAAATAAACAATTGCCAATAATTCCCGACGGGTAACGCAGTACCGTTGTTCCACTGGAGACAGTACCCGACTACTGTAAGCCACCACATGCTCTACGCCCCCAATGAGCTGGGACAGCACGCCCCCAATGCCCGTGTTACTTGCGTCTGTATCGAGCAAGAAGGGTTGTGAGAAATCGGGGTAATTCAATGGCGGAGCCCCCACCAGGGCATTCCGGAGGGCGCGAAAAGCAGCCTCCTCCTCCGGCCCCCAATGAAACCTGACTCCCTTGGACGTCAAGGCATGCAATGGTTTCGCGATCGTAGCGAAGTCAGCCACAAACCGTCGGTAGTACGACGCGAATCCAATGAAACTCCTGACCTCTCCCACCGAGGTGGGAGTCGGCCAGGAGCTGACGCATTCCGTTTTGGCGGGATCAGTGGATATCCCCGAGCGCCCAACAATGTGACCCAAATACCGCACCGATTCGCGGAGCAAATGGCACTTCTGCGGTTTAAATTTCAAATTGGCAGCCCGCATTTTGAGAAAAACAGCACGCAACCTCTGGAGGTGTTCCTCGAAGGATTTGCTAAAGACGATGACATCGTCCAAGTAAATTAAACACGAATCCCATTGCAAGCCTGCCAAGACCAGTTCCATTAACCGCTGAAAAGTTGCCGGCGCAGAATGTAAGCCCATCGGCAAGCGGTTAAATTGGAAGAGACCTTGCGGTGTACGAAAAGCAGTCTTAGGTTTTGATTCGTCATCCAGAGGAAGCTGCCAGAATCCAGAAAGTAAATCGAGGGTGGAAAAGAATCGCGCCCCCGCCAAGGCATCGAGCGACTCATCCATTCGAGGAAGCGGGTACGCATCTGCCACAGAAATTTTGTTCAATCGCCGAAAGTCGACACAAAACCGCAGTGAGCCGTCGTGTTTTTTCACCAAAACTATCGGCGCGCCCCACGGGCTGTTGGAAGGGGAAATGATATCGGCGGCTAGCATGTCATCAACGGCCGATTTGACATGATCCTTTTCGGCGGGACTCAGCCGAAAGGTATTTTGGCGGATTGGCGCGCTGTCACCCGTGTCAATATGGTGTCGCAGCAATTTAGTACAACCAATATCAAATTTGTGTTGACTAAAAACGTCGGCAAATTCTTTCAGGAGAACTCGCAGCTGCGCACGCTGCGAGTCGGACAGGTCCACTGATCCCGCGCAAAGTGCATCCAGCCATCCGTCATCACAGTCCGAATGCGGTCGCGACGGAGGATCGGTGGTTACCTGACCCACGAGTGGTTCCTCATAGGGTGCCGGCGTTGCGTGTGCAAGCACGGTCCCTTGAGGAACCACGGCCGTTCGCGATCCTACATTAAGGACTGCAATGAAGGGGTCCCCATCCCCTTTCACCATGGTCTGAGCCGCTAGCAAATCGGGGCCATTGACCCCGGCCCGAGATGGTCCCAACAAGACCCCCCGATCCGCAACCCCCTCAGCAAACGGCCGACGCAACCTAAGAGGGACGAGCATCTGAGCCCCCGGGGGTACGCGCACAGTTTTTGCCACGAGCGCCTGCACGGTTGCAAACGCCCGACGCCCCGTGGCGGGGGAAGACAAAAACGTTACGCGCCGACCCGACGGGAGCTCGATGCACCCCTGGTCAATCAAGATACGAATGGGCATTTTGGCCAAGAAATCCGTCCCCAACAGGCACGGAACCGCCAGTGAGGAGGAAACCAAAACAGGGCCGGATAATTTAATGTCTCCAATGCAAATTTTGGCGCGGATTTGGCCAATGATGCCTAGCGAGCCCCCGTTAGCAGCATAGCATGGCACGTCAACGGGGAGCAAGGGACGACTTTCAACGGGAAGAATGTTATAGATCAAATCAGATATAATGGTCGCCGACGCTCCTGTGTCAATTAAAATCCGCACCTCTACCCCATCAATATGACCGACCACAACCGACGATCCCGCCGACGCTGCAACGACACGATGGGCGAGCTCCGACCACTGACCCGGTTGGAGTGCTCGCCGCATTTCAGAACAATCGGGCGCAACGGCCGTCGATTTGCGAGCCCTGTTCGGTTGAGCGCGTGAGTGTGTGTCGGATGTGTGCATGGGCCAAACGTGTGAGGTGCCACGACTCGCTGTATTTCTCTGCTGGAGCTTGGGTGGAGACGGCGCGGCGTCCTGACGAGGTGTCGCCCCGCGCTGGCGGGGAGCCCGGCACCCTGAAGCAACGTGGCCTTGAAGGCCACAGTTGTAGCAGCGTTAGAGCGCCCGAGATGGCCTGGGCTGCTCCTGGCGGCTCGGTCCATTCCGAGCCTGTGGTGCCGCCGATCTCCATTCCCCCCGCCACTCCACCCCGCAGACCTCCTCCGATGGGAGGGTGGTGGCCGCCATGGCATGGCCGGCCACCCCCTTGGCGGCCTTGCGACGCAGGGACCGCAAGCCCCCGTGGATGTGGCGCGCGACCAGCAAGGACAACATCTCTGCGTCGTCTTGAGCCAAGACGGCGACGTCCAGCTCATCCGCGAGTAGCAGCAACTTTTCAGCCACCATAGCGTCCACTCCCTCCTCGTCCATCCGCGGGAAAGCTGCCTTCGCCAGGGCCAGGAGAGCCGTCCGGAAGGCCAGGGGCGATTCGTTGGCGCCCCGATGCCAATCGTGGAATAGCTGCCTGCAGTCCGAAGGCGGGCCATAGACAGCTGACAGCAGCTGCAGCGCCAAGTGCAGCGTGGCGCGCTTTTCCTTAGGCGCCGAGGTGAGAGTAGCCAGGGCGTCGTTGTCCAGCATCGCCGGCAGCGCGCGTAGTGCTTCGGCGTCCATCCAGTTCGCCATCTCTTGATGAGCGATGAACCGCCTTTTGAAGCCGCCCCAGTCTCCGTCCGCGCCCACGAATTCTTTGAGAGGCGGTAGTCGCTGCTGTAACGCGACGTCCGTGGCTGCGGATCGCGCTCCGTCGTTCCCAGCAGACGTTACAGTGTGGGCGGGCTGCGAGCATGGCATCGCCGGTCGCTCTGTTGTTGACGCGCTGGCCGGTGTTGATGATGTCACGGCTCGTGCTTGGCCCTCAGCAGTCACCTGACGCGGGCCGGCCCCGCCCTCTGCTCGCACTGTAGTGACGGCGGGAAATTTAACCGCGAGCCGCGTTGGGGTGGCGGGAACTGTCGCCGCGCGTCGGCTGCTGTCGTCGTCCCGCGCAGCCCCTCCAGCCCCCAGCCGCGTGATCTCTTCCAACGCGGCGGCCACAGCGTAGAGCAGCTCCGCCAGGCGGGAGTGAGCCAGCCGAAGTCCCTCGGCCGACGCATCCCCCCTTTCCTGTCGTAGCAGCGCGGGTGTACTCGGCCCCGGCTGCTCCGATCCGACCTCGGCCATCTCTGGTGGCGATTCGGCCGCGGTGTCCTCCATCTCCGACTCCCTGGTACGTGTTGTCCCTCGTGTGTCCATCGTTGAACGTTTTACTTCTGACACCAGATGTAGTAAGTATTCAGGAGGCTTGACGACGGGATCGGAGGCACACTTATTTATTAACACCAACTTGTGTACAGTAGCGGGTACACACAGTACTTAAGGGGTTAACGTCCCCTTTACTCAGCTAACAGGGAGACACAACATCTAACCCCGCTAACCTAAGCCCAAGTCCTCCACTACGGAGCTAAGGGAGGCTACCTATCCCAGCCCTGGTCAAGCTGGGATCCCGGCACCCTGAGTCTGGGCTCTCGGGGCCACGCCACCGGCTTGCCCTGGTCGGCCCTGACAAGGACAGCGAGCCAGGGGAGCTCCGGGGCCTATGCTAGCTGGTCTTCAGTCTTCGCTGGTTAAAGCTGATACTCCGACCTCGAGCACTCCGGCTCACCACCTTTTATAGTACTCGGCCCCCGGGAGGGGCCCGTGGGGGATGCAGGTGCGGACGTCGGTGTGAGCACCTCCTCTGTGTACGGCCCTAACCACGCCCCTTGTGTTTGTTAGCCATCCGCGCCCATACACAATTACACCTCTACACGTTCAATAACGAAGCAGACAATATGCGTCTACTGTCCCTCCAAGTAAAAAGCATATTTTACACATACTGTACATAACGTAAGCACCATTAGTTCACCGCAAGCAAACTCTAGACCGGTTTCTACATTCAGTATCTCTCATCAGCAGCCATAACTTGCTTGAAACGATCCCAGACGTTTATAGGCAAAAGGACCTGGGTGCTACGCAAACCCCATTCGACACTGCCAGAGGCGCACGGATGATCTGTGTGGTGGCCCAGTGGTTAGCGCGGCACCACGATACAAACTCGACGGACCGAGTTTTTGATTCCTGCTCACGACCCTTGACTTAGGTGGACTCAGCCTCAAGCGGGTACGATGTGTGATACATCAGCACTGGGGAGACAAAAGCGGCCGGGTGTGGTGTTGGCCACCCACCCCTCCCCCTCTCTATGGCATGATCGATAGTATAGTTTGATCCCAAAAGTTAGTTTAATTTGCACCAATATACTCACATATATACAGTACATGTAGCATGTTTCATTATTGGCAATGTATTACAAAATCGTTACGCAATTGAACGATTGTGCAATATGTTGCTCGAAATTAAACATGCATGTTAAACGCAGGTGTCACGTATTGGTTTAAAATGAAACAAACATTAGAGCAGTAAATATTCTTGGGTCTTTCGGTAAAGTCACGTAGATAGGTTCAAATAAAATAACAAAAAATTACAAAAAACTACGACGTTTCGATCGCAACACAAGCGGTCGTCTTCAGGAAAAGGGGGGTTCGCTTCCAAGGCAAACTGTTTAAGGGGTTGAAATGCGCGTAGCCCAAATGTCAGCAGCCAATGACAATGTGAGTGGTGGGCAGCCAACTCGACAGAGGGCTGCCAGGGTGAAAATTATCATATTAAACAGAGATTATCATGTTAATGGCAGAACGCAGAGCCGCAGCCAAGGGGTCGGCACGCGAAGTGACTGTGGAAGTGCAAGGTTTGAAATGGGCATGAAGCACAACTAACATCGGAAGGTGGTAGGATGGGAACATCATAGCCAATTATGACTTAAACTGGTTGATAACGTCCTTCCAATGATTGCTCAGTTTGTACCGATATTATTCTCTCTGAGATCAGGGCTAGGCGAGCCCTGAACATGATCCGTTTAGCATTGGGAGAAGTGACAGCAGCAGATGTCAGTGTAAAGGCGATGTATTTCCGACCGTCATCACCTAGCCAGTGAACTGGAGCACGTACACCAAGCCCTCAAGAAGAATGGATATTCAGACTACACGATCCGTAAAGCTATCGCCCCAACCGTTGGGAAATAACCATCTGAGGCCTCAATCAATACCATCACCTTGCCATACATAGCAGGGGTCATAAAAAATATTTCCAAAATCATGAGCAAACAAGACTTAGGTTCGATTTAACACAGTACATAACATTCGTGATGTGATCCCATCTGTGAAGGATGTGATCCCTGACATGAAATACCCCGGCATCTACAAACTAAGCTGTGTCTGCGGCAGTAGTTACATTGGGGAAACAAAGCGACATGTCTCGGACCGTGTTCGTGAACATAAGGCAGATCTGAAACATGGTAGGACTAATACCTCGGCCGTAGCTGATCATTGTTTTAACGTGGTGGGCTCACACGAAATTGATTTCCCTAAGACGCAGGTACTTTGCAAGCCCACTGGCTATCAACAAAGATTCCTTCATGAAGCCATCCATATACATAAAAAGACACAATTTCAACCGAGAGGATGGGTACAAATTGAGCAATCATTGGAAGGACGTTATTAACCAGTTTAAGTCATAATTGGCTATGATGTTCCCATCCTACTACCTTCCGATGTTAGTTGTGCTTTACGCCCATTTCAAACCTTGCACTTCCACAGTCACTTCGCGTGCCGACCCCTTGGCTGCGGCTCTGCGTTCTGCCATTAACATGCTCATGTCTCTTTAACATGATAATTTTCACCTGGCAGCCCTCTGATTGGTGGAAAACCAACCACCGTCGGGTTGGTTACCCACCACTGACATTATCATTGGCTGCTGACATTTAGGCTACGCCCATTTCAAACCTTTATAAACAGTTTGCCTTGGAAGCGAACCCCTCTTTTCCTGAAGACGACCGCTTGTGTTGCGATAGAAACGTCGTAGTTTTTTGTTATTTTCTTTCAACCTATCTACGTGACTTTACCGAAAGACCCAAGAATATGAATTCCCCCAGTCACGAAAGCTTTCAGTCAAGATTAGAGCAGTAGTTTCTTAACCTTTACTGCAGCCTTGCACCACTTTGGTTCTCAAAGTACAATGTTAATAAATACGTAGGGTATGATGAAACAAAGTAGTTGTACTTACGTGCCCGTGCTTAATTTGTGTTTCGATAATTTTTTCCTTCGTAAACAATCTGGCCATGCCCCGCACACCCCAGGGGATGCACGCACCCCAGGTTACGAACCACAACTGCCTGAAAGGATCGAACGCAGCAAACAAACACCGTGCCCAGTCCCCGTGGCGTGAGTCCACTCCACGTCCCCCCCCCCTCTAGGCGTCAGTCCACTCCATGTCCCCCCCCCCCCCAGGTGTGAGTCCACTCCGGGTCCCCCCTCTAGGCGTGAGTCCACTCCCGGTCCCCCCCCCCTCTAGGCGTGATTCCACTCCGGGTCCCCCCCCCCCCTCTTGGCGTGAGTCCACTCCGGGTTCCCCCTCCTCTGGCCCCCGGCCCGCGCCCCCAACGCGGGGTCACAAAACTGCACCGCCGCTGCTGCTTCTGCCGCTCTCTGTGACAGCAGCAGCAGTCAGCTGTAGCAGCTCTCTGTGACAGCAGCAGCAGTCAGCTGTAGCAGCAGCTCTCTGTGACAGCAGCAGTCAGCTGTAGCAGCAGCTCTCTGACAGCAGCAGCAGTCAGCTGTAGCAGCAGCTCTCTGTGACAGCAGCAGTCAGCTGTAGCAGCAGCTCTCTGTGACAGCAGCAGCAGTCAGCTGTAGCAGCTCTCTGTGACAGCAGCAGCAGTCAGCTGTAGCAGCTCTCTGTGACAGCAGCAGCAGTCAGCTGTAGCAGCAGCTCTCTGTGACAGCAGCAGTCAGCTGTAGCAGCAGCTCTCTGACAGCAGCAGCAGTCAGCTGTAGCAGCAGCTCTCTGTGACAGCAGCAGCAGCAGTCGCCTCGCGATTCCTGGAGGCGCAGAAGCAGCACAGAGCGCAGCACCCAGAGACACGAGTCGGGGGATACGGGGCAGCCGCACGCACAGATACAAGACAGAGACACACACAAAAACAGACAGACAAGACACAGAGAGACAAGACAGAGACACACAAAAACAGACAGACAAGGCACAGAGAGACAAGACAGAGAGACACACAGAGAGAGAGACAAGACACAGAGACACAAGACACACACGCACAGAGACAGACAGAGAGAGACAGACGCAGAGAGACACAGACAGACAAGACACACAGAGACACACAGAGAGACAGACAAATCACAGAGAGAGACAAGACAGAGAGACAAACAAGACGCACACACAGACACACACAGAGAGACAGAGAGAGACAAGACAGAGACAAGGCGCACGCAGACACAAAGAGGCAGCGCGCCATGGATCCGTTCCGCAGGGCAGCCCACGAGGAGTTGGATGAGAGGCCCCTCACGATGGACGACGACGACGAGGAGGGGGAGGAGGGGGACGAGGAGGAGGAGGAGAGGCGAAGCGACCTGGCGGGGCCTGCGGTGAGAGGCCCGTATTCTCGGGTACGAGCATCCGCAACAACAACACAGATCAACACACACATACAGCAACACATACACACACAACACACACAGCAACACACACAGCAACACCACACACAGTAACAGACACAGCAACACAGATCTACACACACACAGCAACACACATCAACACAGATCTACACACACACACAACACACAGCAACACACACAGCAATAGACACAGCAACACAGATCTACACACACACAACACACAGCAACACACACAGCAACAGATCTACACACACACACAACACACACAGCAACACAGATCTACACACACAGCAACACATACAGAGCAATACACAGCAACACACACACAGCAACACAGATCTACACACACAGCAATCCATGCAGAACAACAAAGACATCCCCGATATAAATATTCTCACCAGACTGTTGGGGCGAGCGCTGTGAGTGAGTAGCACCGATAGAGGTAGAGGCCGGCACGGCGCACGAGGGGTGGGTGGTTGGCCGGCACCAACACAATAAACAACACACACCAACACACACCAACAAAATAACACGCACATCAACACACACCAACACACATCAACACAACAATAACAACACACACCAACACAATAACAACACACATGAACACACCAACACAATAACAACACACATGAACACACCAACACAATAACAACACACACCAACACAATAACACACACATCAACACACACACCAACACAATAACACAATATCAACACACATAACAACACACACACCAACGCATTAACAACACACATCAAGACAATAACAACACACACACCAACACAATAACAACACACACCAACACAACACACATCAACACAATAACAACATAACAACACACAACAACAACAACCGCCATTCGCCACTAAGTGGCGGTGACGTCACCACGACGCTTGTGCCACACCAACACAACACACACATCAACACAATAACACAATACCAACACACACACCAACACAATAACACCACACATCAACACACATCAACACAATAACAAGACACACTAACACAATAACACCACACACATCAACACAAAAACAACACACAGCACACAAAGACAAGAATCCGTCCGACTGTTGAGACGGGGACTGTTCACGACACAGATCAACAACAACAACACAGACACAGAGACGACACACACACAGATCAACAACACAGAGAGACGACACACACACAGATCAACAACAACAACAACACAGACACAGAGATGACAGACACACAGATCAACAACACAGACACACACACAGATCAACAACAACACAGATACACACACAGATCAACAACAACACAGACACAGAGACGACAGACACACAGATCAACAACAACAACACAGACACAGAGACGACAGACACACAGATCAACATCAACAACACAGACACAGAGACGACACACACACAGATCAACAACACAGACACACACATATCAACAACAACATAGACACACACACAGATCAACAACAACACAGATACACACACAGATCAACAACAACACAGACACACACAGATCAACAACACAGACACACACAGATCAACAACAACAACACAGACACACACAGATCAACAACAACACAGACACACACAGATCAACAACAACACAGACACACACAGATCAACAACAACACAGACACACACAGATCAACAACAACAACACAGACACACACAGATCAACAACAACAACACAGACACACACAGATCAACAACAACAACACAGACACACACAGATCAACAACAACAACACAGACACACACAGATCAACAACAACACAGACACACACAGATCAACAACAACACAGACATACACAGATCAACAACAACAACACAGACACACACAGATCAACAACACAGACACACACAGATCAACAACAACAACACAGACACACACAGATCAACAACAACACAGACACACAGATCAACAACAACACAGACACACACAGATCAACAACACAGACACACAGATCAACAACAACAACAAGACAGTGCCTGTGTGTCTGTGTGTGTGTTTTAATCGTGCCTTGTGTGCACCCACGGAGGGCCTCACTGAGTCTCGCGACTCTCGTGTCTCAGGAGGGGAGGGTCCTGCCCGAGTTAATTGGCGCTGCCGCTGCTGCAGGAGGCGGCGTGGACACTGTGGGGGTGTGGGGGGCAGTGTGGACCCGTACAGTAGCAGAGGGACCCGTACAGTAGCAGAGGGACCCGTACAGTAGCAGAGGGACCCGTACAGTAGCAGAGGGACCCGTACAGTAGCAGAGGGACCCGTACAATAGCAGAGGGACCCGTACAGTAGCAGAGGGGCCCGTACAGTAGCAGAGGGACCCGTACAGTAGCAGAGGGGCCCGTACAGTAGCAGAGGGACCCGTACAGTAGCAGAGGGACCTGTACAGTAGCAGAGGGACCCGTACAGTAGGAGAGGGACCCGGCACGTACCCCCTCGTCACCCAGAGAGGGAGCTGTGTGTGGGTCGTGTGCCCGGGTCGTGTTCAGCATGGGGGGCTACTTGGGAAGTGAACTTGTTGGGGGGGGGGGGTCCCTGATCGGGCTCAAGTGGGGGTCCCAGCAGCAAACCACGCACCCCACAGACAAAGCTGCCCCGTGTAGCCTGTAACAGACTTGGGGCAAGTGCTGTCAGCGAGCAGCACCTATGAAGGCCGGCACTGTGGCACACGAGGGGGGTGGGTGGCCAGCACCACGCCCGGCGGCCTTTGTCTCCCCAGTGGCGATGTTTACACACCGCGCCAGGTACTCATTTGAGGCCGGGTCGACATAGGGGAGGCCCATGACCGGTTCAGATACTCATCACTGGCGCTGGCCGTGAGTGGGAATCGAACTCGGGTCGCCGGGTTCGTAGAGAGCGGCGCGCTAACCGTTGCACCACCGCTCCCACGGACCCCAAACGCACGGGGACCCTCCTCACATCACATCGACAATCTCTTAAACCACGGGTGCGGAACGCAGGTACAGTGGCCCAACACGTCAAGTGTCCAGCAACAAACAGCACAATTAAAGCTGTAATAGATAAGAGCTGACACGTGTCTTGCATTGAGCGAGGTCTTAGGAACTTGGGAAAAGAGACACTGCGGGGGAATTCTAAAGTTGAGCAGTGCAGGGGAAGAGGCAGACAAGCGAGGTGACCTGCAGTGAGTGAGTTGCTGTGACCTGCAGTGTGGTGAGTGTAGGGGTGAGTGTGTTGTTGTGACCTGCAGTGTGGTGAGTGGGTGAGTGAGTTGCTGTGACCTGCAGTGTGGTGAGTGTAGGGGTGAGTGTGTTGTTGTGACCTGCAGTGTGGTGTGTGTAGGGGTGAGTGTGTTGTTGTGACCTGCAGTGTGGTGAGTGTAGGGGTGAGTGTGTTGTTGTGACCTGCGGTGTGGTGAGTGGGTGAGTGTGTTGTTGTGACCTGCAGTGTGGTGAGTGGGTGAGTGTGTTGTTGTGACCTGCAGTGTGGTGAGTGTAGGGGTGAGTGTGTTGTTGTGACCTGCGGTGTGGTGAGTGGGTGAGTGTGTTGTTGTGACTTGCAGTGTGGTGAGTGGGTGAGTGAGTTGTTGTGACCTGCAGTGTGGTGAGTGGGTGAGTGAGTTGTTGTGACCTGCAGTGTGGTGAGTGGGTGAGAGTGTTGTGACCTGCAGTGTGGTGAGTGGGTGAGTGTGTTGTTGTGACCTGCAGTGTGGTGAGTGTAGGGGTGAGTGTGTTGTTGTGACCTGCAGTGTGGTGAGTGGGTGAGTGTGTTGTTGTGACCTGCAGTGTGGTGAGTGGGTGAGTGTGTTGTTGTGAACTGCAGTGTGGTGAGTGGGTGTGTTGTTGTTGTGATCTGCAGTGTGGTGAGTGGGTGAGTGTGTTGTTGTGACCTGCAGTGTGGTGAGTAGGTGTGTTGTTGCGACCTGCTGTGTGGTGAGTGGGTGTGTTGTTGTTGTGATCTGAGTGGGTGTGTTGTTGTTGTGATCTGCAGTGTGGTGAGTGGGTGTGTTGTTGTTGTTGTGACCTGCAGTGTGGTGAGTGGGTGTGTTGTTGTTGTGACCCTCACATCTTCATCTAAGCTCTTCATGGTAATTTACAAAACTCGCCCTACTTCCCCCCTGACCCCATTCCTGCGTTCCTTCTACCTTGCCTCCTCCCTCTTATCTTCCCCTACCTTGTGTCCATTTTTCAATCCTACCTCTCCAAACGTGTCTTCAGAGAAGTAGGAGAAACCCAAACTGGAAGAAATCCTCCCCAAGCCTTCGCCATAATTTCGTGATAAGTTGATAACTCATAGAGCTCCTGCACACGACATGATTTCGTCCCACCATTCCCGCCGCATTGCCCGTGCTTCTTCACACGCTTTTCAGATTGTGGTCCATGGTCTATGTTCATGTCCACATTCTGATCCGCGTGAGTCGTAGTTTGCACCGATCGATCGCGTTCTTCTATCAGGCGCATTGCTGCGTCACTTCTCGTGGCCGGGTTGAGGTTGACATCGGCACCAAAGACGAAGTTCCCCCGTATAGCCTTAACAGGCTGTAGGGGCAAGTGCTGTTAGTGAACACCTATGAAGGCCAGAACGGTATACGAGGAGGTGGGTGGCCAGCACCACGCCCGACCGCCTTTGTCTCCCCAGTGGCGATGTTTACACACTGCACCATCTACTCATTTGAGGCTGAGTCGACCTAGGCGAGGCCCAGGACCGGTTCAGATCAACGTCACCGGGGTTGGCCGTGAGCGAGAATCGAACACGGGTCGCTGGGTTCATAGCGCAGCGCGCTAACCGCTACACCACCGCTCCCCACACGTTGTTTGTGCACTCAGGTGACATCAGCACCACACCCCTGCTCTCATCCACCTCTGCATTCCATCTCTGTGGTTCCGGTCTGTTGGCAGTGGTTGTTCTCGGTACACTCACTCTCCTCTTCATTTCAGCCGTGCCCCTCTGAAAGACAACTCCAATCGTTCAGTGCACTGGTTGCACTGTTTAGCCTTCCACAAAATGGGTAACACATTAACAATTTCATATTTGCTGATGTGGTTACGATGACATCCAATGGAAATGAACGACAGAACATAATCAAATAATTGAAAGAAAACGGCAAAGTGGGGCTCAAAGCAAATAGGAGCAAAGTTGGTTTGTTGAACAATGCCTTTGTTATCATCCAAGAGTTTTCGGCATCACATGTTAAGACTACACACGATGCATTTGGAGGAGAAAGGTACAGTATTGTCAAATAGAGGAAGTGCAATTAAACTTTTTTTTACGATCAGTAAACCTGTTGTATTCATAATAGCTTGTGACAGAACCTCGACAAGGGATATGCATGAGTTGATAGGTGAGGGGTGGGTGGATGAGTGAGCGGAGGCTCGTGAAGGACGCTGCTGCTGGGCAGTTGGAGGCAGTCGCCCTCCAACAACAACTGAGGGCAGAGGAGCGACGCTCACAACAACGAGCGGAGCTCCGGGCTGATAAAACGCAGCAAGTTGGTGGTGCATCTGCCAGTCACCTCAGTCATTCTGACTGAGGTGACTGGCCTGCAGCGGGCCTTCCACACCTCTTCGTCCCTCGTGGTGCAGATCGTCTGTCCCAAGCTCCGTGGTGATGTCACTGCCACTTGGTGGCGAATGGCGGTTGTTGTTGGGGTGGTTGAGGTTTGGGTTCGTGGGTGGGAGAGGAGTCACCTGCCAGGTCTCAGACACCAGGGCCAGGAGAGAGACGGGATATTTCCTCGCTTTTTGCGGGTTCGGTTTGTGCAGTTTTGCGTGTATGCGGCTAACCTATTTCTACCCCAAATTCACTACATTATGCGATTTGAGTTAACTCGCATGCGGCTACGCGGTCGAACGTGGGCAAGATTGCGTGTGTACTGTGTGTACTGTGTGCGCTGCTCGGCAGGCAGCTATATCTGGTGCGTTGTGGATTGTGTGACTGATGGTCCATGCTGCACGATTTCGCTTTGTGTGCACAAAGCGAGGGAAACTGGTGTCAGCTGAACGTTGTGCGCTCAGGTGTGCTCAGACCTGGAACCCGAACAGGCGCTTGTACAAATAACACGAAGTTTTATTTGGGGCACTACCCTGTTTTTTTAGCAAATGATGTAACGACCTCGTGCTCGGGACGGTGAGACGCGTGCCTGAACTTGCTGAGGAACTCTTTTGACTTCTGCGGGGAAGGGACAGGGGCTGTCTCGCAGACAGAAAACAGTGACCTGGCGGGGCCGGAGGCCCAGCGAGTGGGTGGAGGATAACGTGCCCGTCGTCGGAAGAGTGAAGGGTGAGCGTGGGAGGAGGCAGGCGGGGGGTGGGGGCAGCCGTCTGCGTGGAGAGAGCCGGGAGGATGGAGGGAAAAGGAGAGGGCCGCTTGGGAAGGGCAGTACAGCTTCGTGCAGACTTCTTGTTTTTCCACACGGCTGCTGATTTAGATGCAGATCAACGACTGCAATGTCACAGTCAAGTGGTCAAGCCCAGATAACTGCGTCAGGAGCGGTGGAGTTGTATCGCATTGCTTCGTTCTACGTTGATCGGTCTGTTCTGGGTGACCACAGTCGTGCACTGCGTGGCTTGTGTTGTTGCTCTGGAGACCGGGAGATTGATGACACTTTGTAACACATTTTTGTTCCTGGGTAGTAAGTGTTATTTCCTAATTGCTTATGCCTCAAAAGTATAGAAAATGGCTATTATTCCCCACAAACTTTGCTTTTGTGACCAGGACAGTGATGTTTTGAAATGTACCTTTTGATCTCCGACAGGCATGCCGAAATATGTCTTGTAGGCCTCACACATATTCGCAGATGCTTAAACAGAGTACTTTTTTCGCTTTTGTTTTGATAAATTGCCCGCAGACATAGCAAAATGCGTCCACCGGATGCTTGCAGCCTCTTGATGCCATCTCAGAAAAATACAGATATGTAGCCACTTAGGCAGCTGGAACTAAAGTGAACTGGTGGGCTTAAGGCCCCTGTATTTATACTACTATTTATATTACTGGAAAGTTCTAGAATGTTCTAGAAGTTACTCCAAGTTTACTCAGCACTGAATCTATCTGGAATGTTCTGGAAAATAGGTAAATTTCAAAATATCACTGTTCTGGTCACAAAAGCAAAGTTTGTGGGGAATAATAGCTATTTTCTGTACTTTTGAGGCATAAGCAATTAGGAATTAACACTACCCGGGAACAAAAAATAAATAAATAACTGTTACACCGTGTGATCGATGTTCGGTCACCGTGTTGACGGCATTAGTCGTGATTTCTCACCTAACAGTGTGCGCCGCGTGAAAGCTGCCATCTTCTGCTCCAAATGTGTGGACTAATCTCCGCCTGTATGGGATAGCGTGTTTCCCCCTCACACTCGTGGGGTTTCTCCCACATGTTATAAACGCTCATTAATTTTGCGGAAAATGTTTGAATGCACTGAAGACCGCAGAGCTTGTGCCTGGCTCCTGCCTTCCCACTCGCCTGTGGCTCCTCGCTCCTCCACGCTTACCACTTGCTCAGCGCCGTGATGAGGTGCATTCTGCAGGAACGACTCGATAATCTACGCAAGACAAAAGCATCGTTTATTATTACGAACGTTGGGATGAGTGGAGTCGCGCCCGGTCGGGTGGAACCCAATGGGAGGGAGGGGGGGGGCACGTGTTTACCCCACTGCCACCAACGTGGGTGGTGGTGTATGTATGTTTGCTGAACTTCCACAATCGAGGTTTTTGGGTTAGATCACGTGAGTATGAATGTGTCATTAAACCCGCCACCTCCCGACACGGCCAATAGTAAGGTTCGTCACGTAAACAAAACGTGACAATTCGTTACTAGTGCAGCACTAACCGGTGTGTTGGACACATTCATATTTATTCCATCTAACTCAAAAACCGCTATTATGGATAATATTCGTCGCGAAAGCCTACGTGCTAAACTTTGTTGAACTTCTTTCGCACCGTACGTAGCCAACCATGATTATTATCATGGTAATTATCATGGTTGGCTATTATTCAGTGGTGCAAAGGCCTTAGTGTTTAAGTGCACAGTGGATCTCTCCCCGTGTGCTTGGTCCTCTCGCCACGATCCCTGTAATTTGCGGGAACAGATTCTTCTGTGAATCGTCTTAACATGCGCAGGTCGGGTCTTCCCATTACCTGGGTTAATTCCACCAATCCCAGTGTCTACAACTTGTGTGGCTAACAGGCGTGGCGCATGATTCCCCAAGGCCTCTGTCTAAACCGCAGAAGGTTGTCACGTGTCTGCGGTTCTGCATGCGCTGAGACGACCTTCATCCCACGGTGGATTTGCCGGAGGGTTGTAACTTCATTTTATTATTCTTTCGCTGTCAAAATGTTTCATTATAATTTTACCGCTCGCTTGGAAATAGAGCAATTAAAGCAAACTAGCCTGGACCCCAGGATTCTAAGAATCGATGGTGGAATTCCCACCACCGGATTCGGGCTGTGGACAGAAGATGAGCACCAACGCCTCTTTCGGACCTTTTGACATTTAGAAAACAAAGCAACAAGCACGTGCCTGCCGTGGAGGCGGAGCAGGTGCCTGCTGCCAGCCTGGTGAAGTCAGCAGTCACATGAGTGGTGGTGTGGGAGGGGGTGTCACAGGGTGTGCGGCTGCAGCAGTTGCTAAGCTTCGTGATGGGGCAAGTAAGTGGGTTGTTGTTTTTGTGCTCAACTGGTGCCGTGAGCTTCCGGCAGCAGCTCCAGCTACCCCCCCCGAGGGCAATCCACTCTTTTTGAATGGGATATTGTATTATACCATTTCAATTGTACGACTTACGCAGGTTTATGCAGTTTGAGGGTGAGAAAACATTTACTGGCAAAAACCCCCACCCGGTTTTGTAATTCCCAAAGATAAACACCCTTGGATTTGTTTTCCTCCAGAAATTTGAATGTACATGCCGAGTTCCATCTCCATGAGCTTGGTCGTAGCTGAGCCTGCCGGCTTGGTGTGAGACTCTGCGTGAGTCTCTGAGTGAGTGAGTCTCTGAGTGAGACTCTTGTGTGAGTCTCTGTGTGAGACTCTGAGTGAGTCTCTGAGTGAGTCTCTGTGTGAGACTCTGAGTGAGTCTCTGTGTGAGACTCTGTGTGAGACTCTGAGTGAGTCTCTGAGTGAGTCTCTGTGTGAGACTGAGTGAGTCTCTGTGTGAGTCTCTGAGTGAGTCTCTGCACACAGAGAGACTCTGTGTGAGTCTCTGCGTGAGGTTCTGCGTAGGGCTCGTTTCAGCGTTCGCAACGCGACGGGCGGCTCGGTGGGATCTGTGCCTCCACCTTTGCGGGTTCCAGTCCCGTCAGAGGCCGGATTGGGGCACCTGCCGCCATTCTCTACTCCGTGGCTTCTGCTCAAGAACGTGCAACATACAAACAAACCTGGATGGAAAGGGTGCCGTGGGGGTAATTCGATGAGAACTGTAAAACAGCAGTGTTGCTGTGGCGCGTGACGGTGAGTGGCCCGCACCGAGTCGTGAGTGCTGCTCCGTCAGCAGTCGCGGCGGCAGCAGCAGCAGAAGGCCACATGCAGCTCTCGGGGTGTGCTGAGCAAGCGCGTTTGCACAAAGCACGTGTTCCTGGAATGTGTTGAAAGAACACCGCATACATTTACTCCACTTTCTTTAAAGTAAGTGGCTTGGTTATCAATTTGTGGAATAAACTGCAATTGATGATGCCGACTGCTGCTGTCGTAAGAAACCTTGGGTTTCTTAATCGTATGCTTGCTTTGTTCAAACTGGCGTGGGGTTTTTTTTTTGGTAATTTCCCTTCTAGACTTATATATTTATTTTCCTCAACTCGTGACCAAAGAGGAAGACGCTTTCAAAACACGACACAAAATCATTTTTCGCGTTGTGGTTGTTGTGGCGTTGAAAATAAATAGATCAGCAGACAATGACTCTTTATATTTATCTCTAAAACGTTAAAGTATTTTTACACAAACCATCGGCGCCACAGTTGATTCAGTACAAGCAAATCCCAAGCTTGGCTTGTGATCTAGGCCGCACGATGCGTGACCCGATGAGATGTCACACACGGAACCCGTGGCAGTGGAAAGGCATCATGATATCATCATCATCGTTGTCATCACTTTCTGACTGCGGAAAATATCTCCAGCATCTTCACTCTTTCAGCCTCCATTGTCAGCTCGAGATTTGGCCACCGTGAAAGTGGTTTTACTTACTGTAGATTCCAGCAGAGTGGCCTAGGGGTAACGCTCGTCAGCGCCCTTGTAATGCTGTGCCACGTTACGGCGCTTTAGCAGCTGTCAACATTATTATTAGAAGAAGAAGGGCCTGGCTAGATGCCCGACTCGGGTACCTCTCTGCAGTTTGTATGTTTTCTATCTCCCTGTTCTGCGTGGGATTCCTCCAGGTTCTGCAGTTTCCTCCCAGAGCTAAACAAACATACATCGTAACTTACTGGTATTGGCCAAAACATCCCAGTGCCGAAAAAAGTCACCTGCAAATGACTCGATGGGAATTACACAGCGACATCACTGCGGCGGCATAGCTTGCCGCGGTGGTGGCGGTGGTGGTGGAAACGCGGTTTGTCTTTGCCTGCGTGGCACGTGCCTCCATGTCCGAGGGCCCCACCCGCGCCCGAACGGGGCCACGCGTTAGCCCAGCGGCACCTCGTGGACACTGCGTGCTTCCGTGCATCCAGAAACAAGAGAAGCGTCTCCCCGCAGGAGACCCGGGTTCCACGTGGAGCGACAAGCGCGTTTATTAAGCCTGCAGAACATTGCCTCCCATCGAGATTCGATGAGTCGAGTTCAATGGGCGGTGACGCGGCCCAGCGGGAGCGTGCTCACCGCTTGTTGTTGAGGTTTGCGGTTCGAATCCAGTGGCCACCCTGGTTATTACTGTGGTTGTGTATTGACCGCGATACTTTACACCGTCCGCTTCACAGCCGACGTTAAATAAACCCGTGATGTAATTTCGTAAGAGTAGGCCATTGTGTGCTGGCATTTGGCCAAATTTGATAATCACCCTCAAATTACTCAATTGGGACATGTACACACCAATCGTCGCCCCTTGGCAGAACACTCGTGGTAAAGGGTAATGAGACTCAGGCTCTTCCGGGTAAAGAAGCAGAATACTGTAGTAGTAGTAGTAATAATAATAATACAATGAAAAACATTTGACCAGGACAGACTGTCAGCGTGAGTCGTGTTTGCAGATTCTGTTACTTGACATTTATGGAAACCTGATTCGCCACGTGTTGCCGAGGCTCCAAGTTGTAACGCCCGCACGGAATTATTTTGTAACAATGGAAAACAAGGCCACTGCGTTAGCTACAGTACTGTAGTTGTACACCCACTCCAAAAAAAATATTTTATACAACGAACCCGATTTTTTTCCCAACGCTGCATTGCCATTCCTCATTTCCGTACAGAAATATCGTGCGGCGTACAGAGACTGTGCACAGTGGATGCCTGCTTACGCCGCGGTTACAAAACAAAACACGGTTTGGAGAAGTCTGCTCATCATGCCCAAAGGTGCCGTGTTGATTGAGAAGGTACGCTCTGCTGAAAACCCCGCAGACGACGGTGCGGCTATGTCAGTGAAAAAATTGAAAGCATCATCCAGTCGGCCTTTCTTGATGCCGGTGGTGACGGTGGGGGCCGTGTTCGGGGGTGCAGCCGCCTACTCCGTAGCGTGTCCACCCATATATTTTGCACACAACGGAAGCAGGCTGCGTGGGATTGCAGCGTCTCACGCAGAGAAAAGCGGATCTGAAGGAGAGCCAAGTTGTGGCAATAGGCAGCAAAGGTCAGCGAGGAAGAGCAAGCGCAAAGAGGAAGGAGAGACGGGCGAAGGGAAGCACGTGACGGGCAGAGAATAGACGAGAGGGGTTAGCTGACAACATCAGTAGTCGGCCAGCAAATGGGGCACGCACTTTCCTGTGGACAGCTGTGCAAGAGGGCCCAGAGATAAACATAAATCTATATATATAACGAGAAAATCCATCGCAACATTCAAATAGTGCATGCCAGAACATAGGAAGTTTCAAGGCCTATATGCATTCTACAACAATCAACAGGTCATCTTCGGTAAAGTCACGTAGAAGGGAAATAATAAAATAATAAAAATTAAACATAATAAAATAATTCTCACGACGTTTCGGCCACAACGCAAGCAGCCGTCCATGCGTTGTGGCCGAAACGTCGTGAGACGTTTCGGCCACACGTGCCTTTACCGAAATAACCAAGAAGATGAATCCCTGCAGTCACGAAAGCTTTAAATCGAAAAATCAACAGGTCCTGAAGAACTGCAACAGCACTGAGACACAGAGATAGACAACGATGGACCTGTTTTGTTCTTAGTCGGACTCATCAGCACAGTATCGTCACACATGCTCACTGCTGCAGACTGTCAGTTGGTCACATTTGTGAAATGTATTAAGGCAAGAGGAGCATTCTGCAGTACTTTGGGAACTGCCGATGATTCTTACATAAGGCACAGGGGTGGAGTGCTTTTGTCGGCATGTTTGTGTTGTTTGAAACTGAAGAGCCCAGGGGTCTGAGCACAGGCAGACTCGTGATGGTCGGACTCAACTAATGCCATGACAGGGAGTTGTTTACATTTCATTATTCAGTAAGTACTGTCGCTTCGAAATCCTGTTGTGTGAATGTGATATATTCACTCAGAGTACAGTATAAGTTCATAATCTGTTCAGATCAGATGCTGTCCCTTCATCTCATAGCTAACTTAAATTTTTGTTGATTTTTAAACCATAGTGTTTTTGTTACCGTTATAAGGACCCTAAGGGTTGGTGCACTAAACGTTCATAATTTCTCAGGTGCAATGAAAGTTTTAGTCCCCGCTATGAAACCTTCGGTGCGTTGATTATTGCCCCCAATGGCCATCGCCGCTGTAAACGGAATTCGCCCCCAGGATCGAGGCCGGGGAGGAGCACCTCCACTCGAACGCCAGCACGGGACGCCCGGGGCAGCTCCAACGTACAGTTGCGGTGTAGGGGGTGAGCACCCTAGCCCAGGGCTTCACAACCGGTGCGCCGCCAATTGGGCACGCCGCTGCGCCGCCAATGGGCACGCCGGTGCGCCGCCAATGGGCACGGCGGTGTGCCGCCAATGGGCACGCCGGTGCGCCGCCACCGAGCATGGCGGTGCGCCGCCAATGGGCACGCCGGTGCGCAGCCAGTGTGCCGCCAATGGGCACGCCGGTGTGCCGCCGGTGTGCCGCCAATGGGCACGCCGGTGCGCCGCCGGTGTGCTGCCAATGGGCACGCCGGTGCGCCGCCGGTGTGCTGCCAATGGGCACGCCGGTGCGCCGCCGGTGTGCTGCCAATGGGCACGCCGGTGTGCCGCCGGTGTGTCGCCAATGGGCACGCCGGTGTGCCGCCGGTGTGCTGCCAATGGGCACGCCGGTGCGCCGCCGGTGTGCTGCCAATGGGCACGCCGGTGCGCCGCCGGTGCGCCGCCAATGGGCACGCCGGTGCGCCGCCACCGCTGTGCCGCCACCGAGCACGGCGGAGCACCACCGCAGCAAATTCCAGTGAGCTGCGGTATTTTGAGAATGACAGTAAAGGAAAGAACCTGACTATTCCCAGGGCAGGAGAGACGAACTCTCCATGTCCGTGCCGTTGAGTGGCCGATGCAGCCTCCACCCTCATCCCCCCCACTCGCCGCTCTCTCCTCTCTGTCCGTCGGTCGCACGTGCGGAGTATGGCGGACGGCCGTCAACCCTCACCCCCAGGCCTCTAGACTCTCGGTCGCGATTGCAGAGTTGGGCAGTCTTGTGCGACGTTTGAGTCAGCTCGATAGTGAGTGCTGTGGAATGAACAAGGTTGAAAAGCACTGCCTTGCACGAACATTGAAATTGCATCGAATAATCACTTCGAGCATATTTACCACACCTTCCGATTAGCACGGTTGGCTACGTACGGTGCGAAAGAAGTTAAAAATACATACAAGAAACCATGGACAGAGTTATGATCTCATCAGCACGATTCGACTCAACAATTTAATGAATTGTTACTGTCTGTGGTCACAACTCATTTTGATGGCTTGTGTTTTGACAATTGTAGAGCCTGTGGAATCTACTGCAGTTGCTGGTTTCCAGTTCTATTCAATTCTTACCTCCGGCAATATGTTCTGGATTCAAATGCCAACGTAGAGGTCTGCTAGCCACGAGAGGGCTTTAGGAGAAAGTTTGTGTAGTTTTTATTTTCCTCCATTGAGGAAGTGCAGACTACAGCGGTTCACTGTATGGTCCATAGTTTGGGTTGCATGCCTACAATTGCACTACTGTGGCTTGTCTTTAATTTTCCTTTCATGAAGGAGATGTGCCCATCAGCTTGTTGATGTTTTCACTGAGTGAAGTTCTCTCGCACGCACACAAACACGAAGACATCCAATCCTCAAAGCACAGCGCGATACATGGGCCCTGAGCATATGTGTCATGTCTCCGGTTCAACGGTGAAGGTCGATCATTGTGCTCAACGTGCGTGCGGCCCACGACGTCGAGCCTGGCGGACAGCAACTCGCAGCCGTCCGTGTAAACAGAGACACGGTAGCCGTGTATGTATTGGTGTAGAACTTATTTCACGCCGTACGTAGCCAACCGCGGTAATTTGAGGTTCAGATGTGGGGTGGGGTTGGTGACGCGAGCGGGTCGGTACAGGTGAGCGGTTGCCGCAGGCGAGACGGCCGAGGTGAGACGGGACCCATGGAGTTGTTTTGCCGAGTCATGGTGCTGTGGTGCGGCGGCGCCTCCTCGAGGCGTGACCGACGGGGTAGACTCGCCGACTCGCACTGCGTGCCCCCGACCTGGTGTTCAGTTTCTCGGCGCCATCCCGGGTGGTGACACAGGTGCGTCCAGTTGGTAATAACATTGAACAGTAATACTCACAACCTGCCTTTGTGAAAAGAAAAGGTCAGATTCATCGACTAAAGTTGTAAGTGTTTGATGTCATCCCCGCATGAAAGGCCCACAACCTCGGTGGATTTGAATTGCGATCATTTTGCATTCACATCTGTTCACGCAAATGTAAGCTAAATTTGCACGCCCCGTAGCTTCTGCTGCAGTTGCTCTAGATTCACGCTCCCGTGTGTGTGCAGGAGTTCCAGGCGGGTAAGTCTCGGAATCGTTCTCTCGTTCTCTTCAGCACGTGCAACCCGCAGCACGTTGCAGACTTCCGGCAATTGCTCCGATCAGGGCCCCGGAACTCCCCTCACCAGCTTCTTTTAACCTTAAAAGAGTTTTTTTTCCGGTTAGATTGCATAAATATAAATGTGTTGTTGTTAAACCTGCCACCACCCGACACATTAATCGGTAAGGTTTGTCACGTGAACAAAACCTGCCAAATCGTTACGACTTCAGCACACGCCGGTTGTGTGTGTTGGAGAGTAAACCTCACTACAACATTGACAATTCGAGTGCCGTGACGTTTCGCCGGTAATTGCAACCAGCTTCATCAGGCGACAGCCAGAATTTGTGGAGAAATCCTCATCGTCACTATGAGCTAATCGGGTGCGAAGACCAGAATGGAGGTTGGGTTAATGTAGTCATATGAATTACAATGGATATATTATTATTAGTTGGGTTATTCACAGTTAATCGACATACATAATGTACATTTATACATTATGTATGTCACATTAACAATTTTTGGGTCCAAAAATCTTTCCTCCAACCGACCCCTCCTTTATATTTAACTTTGCCCGGGCTTTTACAAATTAACCTCTCCGCCAATCAGATTTTAGTGTTTCACGCGTGGGAATTGAGCACCTTATTTCAACTCGCAAGTCCAAGTACAGATTGTATAGATTCTCACCACTATATGTTGACGTCACTATCTATATAAAATCGCAAATCTGTCTGTCTGTCTGTGTGTGTGTCTGTCTGTCTGTGTGTCGCCGGACCATACGCAGTTTCATTGGACGAAATGTGAGGGATTTGCGAGACACGATTGGTCTGTTTGGTTTTCCTAGCGCTGCGATTGGCCCGTTCATCGAGGCCGTGGCGGAGTAGCGCAGTTAGTAGCGCCCTCGCTTCCCATGCCAAAGGTCGCGGGATCGATCCCCGCGTCCTTCACAGGCGAATATATTTTTAAATCCTTTATATTAAGTTCGCTGCCACGCATATAAAGAATTTATAGTGAAAAACTTTCTTTTTACGGGTTATACTTATTATTTATTACTGCAGAGCGGCCGAGGAGATCGTGGCTGGGGGGGTGGGCAGGGGTAGCAGCCCAACCCCAGCCTGCCAAGGTGACACCTTGGCCGGCTGGGTAATCTAGGTGAGGCCGGAGGCTCTGCACGGGACTAGGCCTCACCACGCCACTCTGACAGGTGAGTACTTTGTGCTATACAGTCCATAAATACTGCTATAGAGTCAGCATGTACTGCTGTAATCATAGCAGGTACCACCACACTATGCACTGCTGCAGTGAAAGCAGGTACCACCACAGTCAGTACGCACTGCAGTTACATTATTAAGAGTAGTTTTGAAATATTTTTTTACCCCGGGCAACGCCGGGTACTTCCTGCTAGTCAATCTATAGATTCACTCCACTACTGATTCTATAGATCCACACCACTGAGTCTCTATGCGCCTCAATAGCAGTACAAAGAGAAAGGATCTGTGAATCTAATAGTGCATCAATTTCATTGTGGAAGCGTCATGGCGGCGAGATGTTAACTACCTCGCCTCATATACATGAGGTAGTGGGTTTGATCCCCAGCCTGACTCCTTCATATATGGAGTTTGTATGTTCTTCCCATGGTCGTGTAGATTTTTCTCCAGGTCCTCCGGTTTTTCCCTCCACATTTAAAAACACGCATTTAGAGTATGTGTCTGATATAAATGTCCACGTGATAAGCCACTTCGTTGAGCTGTCATTTGTGGCCAGGTCGCTTCTGAAAAAGTGAAAAAGAGCTGTGTAGCTCAGTGGGCGTTACCTGGTAAAGAATATTCCCATTATACGCAGTAATATGTTCGCGAGCTCGACGCCAATGTCGGGGTCTCCTGGCCACGAGGTGAGGGCTTCAAGATGGAGAGTTCGTGTCGTTTGGCTGCTCCTCTTCCGTTGTAGGAGCTCAGACTACGGTGGTTTACTGCATGGTCAGTGGCTTGGCTTACATGGCCACACTCGCTCTCCCGTGACCTGTCTTTGATTGTTTTACATTCATTAAGGAGATTTGCACGTAAGCTCGTGGATGTTCCCACGTGGTCGATGGTACGTCAAAAAACGTGAAAGCCGGGACGTGCGATGCATTGTCAGTGAAATAGCAAAAGGACTTTTAAGATAAAGGGTTGGTCAGGCACAGGTCGAACAACTATGTGAGGGTGTGAGCTCGCCATGGTCACGAGGGGAGGAGAATGATTAATGGTGCAGATTCCCGTGTTGTGTCAAGGTGGGGGCAGTGGGGGGGTTCAACGAAGTGGGTTCGAGGGTAGGGCACCTGGGTTCAGAGCTGTGGACAGGTGGGGCACAGCGAATGTTGCACTCAGGGGCATCGGAGTTCACAGATGGCGGGCGGTGGGGGTGTTTGAGGCGTGAGAAGGGGCGCTTAGACTACAAGGTGGCTAGAACGCGCTGACAGATGGAAAAAGAGAACGAAGAAGATTCTATATGACGGAGATGACCGCGAGTTGAGTCAAGCGATAGGGGAGGGCAAAGCGACGGCTAGACACTGCTTGTGGAGGTTTATTGAGTGACCGTTGAATGCATCCACATAATCCAAGTGGAGTTGTTGTTCCACGTAATGCTTTTGCTTGACTGAGCGACCGTGTTTTGCCGTCACAGTGTTATCACAAACGACTCCAGAAAGTCCGATCTCGACATCCGCGTGGATATTTAGTTCGCCTTCTTAGTCCCCATCGCATAGAACCAAAGACAAAGAAGACCCTATAGTCTTAACAGACTATTGGGACAAGTGCTGTTAGCGAGGCCCATGACCGGTTCAAATAATCGTCACTGATGGTGCTGGTGGCCGTGAGCTGGAATTGAACTCGGGTCGCCGGGTTCATATCGCAGAGCTCAAACCACTACACTACTGCTCCCCATCGCCACAGACAGTGACACACATAGACACACGTGCATTTCTGTTGTCATTGAGGTATCACAGTGTTCCATAAGCAATGCCACGGTGGCGAGACGTTAACTCCCTCGCCCGGTATGCAGAAGGCGTTTGCATGTTCTCCCCGTGGTCGTGTTGATTTTTCTCCGGTTCCCCCCCCCCCCCCCCACATTTAGAATCAACATCACGCGTTTTAGAGAATTTGGCTGCGATACATTTCCACATAAAGCCACTTCGTTGAGGTGTCGTTTGTGGCCAGGTCGCTTCTGGTGTAAAAATAATAATTATTGTCCAATAATTAAAACCTGGTTCCGGACCAGTTGGTCTGGATCCACTGATTTAGATGTGGATGGAATGTGCGCAGTGTCTCGGATCTCCTCGACAGAAATCTCGGGGGTTGAAATAAAAACTCGTTTCTCCAACTTATGCAACACTCTAACAATTACTGTATCTCACATGCTGGTTTTAACGATGAGATTATGCAATAGCTTTGATATGTTGTGCTTCGTTCCGCACACACGTTTTGTGTCGCGATTGCGCTATGTACGTGTGTATGTTGAACTTCTTTCGCACCGTACGTAGCCAACCGTGCTTATCGGAGGTGCCGTGTACAATACAAGCAACATAGGCGGGGAGAGAGGGAGACCTTCCTGAGCTGTGCTGCGCAGTTTGTAACACAAGTGTTATCTCAATAGGAACAGCAATCCAACACCTTCCATGAACTCCGTGACACATCATTGCTGTCGTGTGCCTGAATTAACATAGCAACATCACGTCGTTCAATCGCATCATTGCATCGAACCCTTATTTAATATCCTGCCGTACTATGGCAGTCACCGTCTCAAAGCACCTCGCGAGTTTACGGCAAACCCGAGGATGAAGGGCGCAACAATTGGGTGACGGTAAAACAAAACGTCAAAACCACATGTCTGTTGCCTTTTCCATTAAACAAAACTAAATCTGTATTGAGCGCGCGCACTGGGCGGCATTTCGGGTCCTTTGCAGCTGAAGTGGCCCTCGGACACGGCGGTGATGGGGAGTGCGGTGGGGGGTAGGGGAGCCCTCAGCGCTACGAACCTGACGACCCGGGTTCGATTCCCGCCGCGATCAACACCAGTCGTGACGATTATCTGAATCGGTCGTGGGCCTCACCTAGGTCGACTCAGCCTCAAATGAGTACCTGGTGCGATGTGTAAACATCGCCACTGGGGAGACAAAGGCGGCCGGGCGTGGTGCTGGCCACCCACCCCCTTCGTGTGCCGTGTGGGTCTTCATAGGTGCTGCTCGCTAACAGCACTTGCGCCTACAGTCTGTTACAGGCTACTCTTTGGTGAGGCGTGGGAGCCTCGCGGGTGGAGAGATGCGGAAATGCTCGGCCCGTTGACCCGGCTCGTTGGCCCCGTGGCCCGGCCCGGCCCGGCCGTGCCCGCCGGCCCGCTCGGCCTACGTGACCGTGGCGGTCTGGCGACGGCTCCACCCTCCACTACCCCCGGGGCCCGAGTCCCGTGACCGACGCGGCCCACGTGATGGCAGCAGCGCGTGTCTGTGTGTGCGCACACGTGACTTTGTGTGCGCTCACGTGACTTACCCGCATTGTTCTTCACGGCAAAACCTGCAATGCAGCATTCTTAGCTGCTGGCTCACACAGAAAGAAAACTGTAAACGGTGATAGACGTTTCACTATCTAACACCCTTAAATGGCGACATTGTCAAATTATTCTCTTTACAGGACCATAAACTCATTTCAGGGGGATTGGCTTTAAAATGCCCTGACATCAACACTTTGTGTTCTTCCGAGGGAGAGTTTTCTCTGACACAAAACCTTGGGCAATGAACAAACGACGAGGAGTATTTATAGGCTTATTCTCCAACTTTGTGTTCTTGAGATTTTAACAACAGCTTGATAAGGAAAGAGAAAGCGCCCTACTGAGAGACAAAGATCCCCCGTGTAGCCTTCACAGACTGTTGGGGAAAGTGCTCCTCGGGGAGCACCTATGAAGGCCAGCACGGCACACGAGGGGGTGGGTGGTCATCACCACACCCAGCCACCTTTGTCTCCCTCTTGTCCATGTTTACATGCCGCACCAGGTACTCATTTGAAGGCGAGTCAGATAATCGTCATTGGTGTTGGCCGTGAGCGTGAATCGAAATGAGGTAGTCGCGTTCGTAACGCAACGTGCTAACTGCTGCACTACCGCTCCCCACTACAGAGAGACACAGAGCCAGAGACTGATTTGTGGAAATACAGACACGGAGAGACACAGATATTCGTGAGCAGAGAGAGGTGAGTGCGGATAGAGGACTCGTATGTTCATTAATTGCGTTTATGAACTTCAGTCCGTTATTGCTATGGGGCAGTGCCCACGATAACAAAAACAAGGGTGGAGAGTGCTCACCTGGGCTGGAGTATCGACTCTGCCACCTGTGTGGGAGCGTCTGGGGTAGACACTGAGCTTCAGCGGAAACAGGCTCACAACAGCTGACACGTTCAGCGGTGAGTGACGTGAGCTAGAGGCTAGAGACAGCCAGGCCGTTGCCGAGAGGCTATCAATATTGACTCGGCTCAGCGTCGCTTTGCTGTAGAAGTTGACGGTTCGAATCCATCAGTCGCCCTGATTAGTACTGCGGCTGTGTTCACAGTACTACACGCCGTCTACTTCACATAGAAACTTGCGGATCCCGGGGTCCCTCCGCTTTGCTTGGTGCTCTCTACTTTCTACCATGAGCAAGATAACTGTCAGATGTTGGCGCTCCTGTGAGACTCCTCTCTCTCCCGCTTGCGCCTGACCTGTTCCTCGCAGGTCGAGCCACAGCTGAGCCTCTCTCGTCCGCAAGACAGGCCAGAAGAGGGGGACGACGCCGCGAGAGTGGTGGACGGCACACGGAGCGTGCTGAGCCTCAAGGCCGTGCGCGCCCTGCTGGGCCTGGTGGCCGTTCTCGCCATCGCGTTTGCCGGTGTGCTCGCCGCTCTCATCGTCAACATCAAGGGTACGCCACGCATGCGGCCTCTCGCACGCTCGATACAGGTCTCCTATACGCAGAGTGCTCGTTAGAGGTCTCCTACACGCTACGACCTCGTTAGAGGTCTCCTACACGCTACGACCTCGTTAGAGGTCTCCTACACGCAGTGACCTCGTTAGAGGTCTCTTACACGCTGTGACCCCGTTAGAGGTCTCCTACACGCAGTGACCTCGTTAGAGGTCTCCTACACGCTGTGACCTCGTTAGAGGTCTCCTACACGCTGTGACCTCGTTAGAGGTCTCCTACACGCTGTGACCTCGTTAGAGGTCTCCTACACGCTGTGACCTCGTTAGAGGTCTCCTACACGCTGTGACCCCGTTAGAGGTCTCCTACACGCAGTGACCTCGTTAGAGGTCTCCTACACGCAGTGACCTCGTTAGAGGTCTCCTACACGCTGTGACCTCGTTAGAGGTCTCCTACACGCTGTGACCCCGTTAGAGGTCTCCTACACGCAGTGACCTCGTTAGAGGTCTCCTACACGCAGTGACCTCGTTAGAGGTCTCCTACACGCAGTGACCTCGTTAGAGGTCTCCTACACGCTGTGACCTCGTTAGAGGTCTCCTACACGCTGTGACCCCGTTAGAGGTCTCCTACACGCAGTGACCTCGTTAGAGGTCTCCTACACGCAGTGACCTCGTTAGAGGTCTCCTACACGCTGTGACCTCGTTAGAGGTCTCCTACACGCTGTGACCTCGTTAGAGGTCTCCTACACGCTGTGACTTCGTTAGAGGTCTCCTACACGCTGTGACCTCGTTAGAGGTCTCCTACACACAGTGACCCCGTTAGAGGTCTCCTACACACAGCGACCTCGTTAGAGGTCTCCTACACACAGTGACCTCGTTAGAGGTCTCCTACACGCAGTGATCCCGTTAGAGGTCTCCTACACACAGTGACCCCGTTAGAGGTCTCCTACACGCAGTGACCTCGTTAGAGGTCTCCTACACGCAGTGACCCCGTTAGAGGTCTCCTACACGCAGTGACCTCGTTAGAGGTCTCCTACACACAGTGACCCCGTTAGAGGTCTCCTACACGCAGTGACCTCGTTAGAGGTCTCCTACACGCAGTGACCTCGTTAGAGGTCTCCTACACTCAGTGACCTCGTTAGAGGTCTCCTACACACAGTGACCCCGTTAGAGGTCTCCTACACGCAGTGACCCCGTTAGAGGTCTCCTACACGCAGTGACCTCGTTAGAGGTCTCCTACACACAGTGACCTCGTTAGAGGTCTCCTACACGTAGTGACCCCGTTAGAGGTCTCCTACACGCAGTGACCTCGTTGGTGGTCTCCTGCACGCAGTGACCTCGTTAGAGGTCTCCTGCACGCAGTGACCCCGTTAGAGGTCTCCTGCACGCAGTGACCTCGTTAGAGGTCTCCTACACGCAGTGACCTCGTTAGAGGTCTCCTACACTCAGTGACCTCGTTAGAGGTCTCCTACACGCAGTGACCCCGTTAGAGGTCTCCTGCACGCAGTGACCCCGTTAGAGGTCTCCTGCACGCAGTGACCTCGTTAGAGGTCTCCTACACGCAGTGACCCCGTTAGAGGTCTCCTGCACTCAGTGACCCCGTTAGAGGTCTCCTGCACGCAGTGACCCCGTTAGAGGTCTCCTACACGCAGTGACCTCGTTAGAGGTCTCCTACACGCAGTGACCTCGTTAGAGGTCTCCTACACGCTGTGACCCCGTTAGAGGTCTCCTACACGCTGTGACCCCGTTAGAGGTCTCCTACACGCTGTGACCTCGTTAGAGGTCTCCTACACGCTGTGACCCCGTTAGAGGTTTCCTACACGCTGTGACCCCGTTAGAGGTCTCCTACACGCAGTGACCCCGTTAGAGGTCTCCTACACGCAGTGACCTCGTTAGAGGTCTCCTACACGCAGTGACCTCGTTAGAGGTCTCCTACACGCTGTGACCCCGTTAGAGGTCTCCTACACGCTGTGACCCCGTTAGAGGTCTCCTACACGCAGTGACCCCGTTAGAGGTCTCCTACACGCAGTGACCTCGTTAGAGGTCTCCTACACACAGTGACCCCGTTAGAGGTCTCCTACACGCAGTGACCTCGTTAGAGGTCTCCTACACGCAGTGACCTCGTTAGAGGTCTCCTACATGCAGTGACCCCGTTAGAGGTCTCCTGCACGCAGTGACCTCGTTAGAGGTCTCCTACACGCAGTGACCTCGTTGGAGGTCTCCTGCACGCAGTGACCTCGTTAGAGGTCTCCTACACGCAGTGACCTCGTTAGAGGTCTCCTACACACAGTGACCCCGTTAGAGGTCTCCTACACGCAGTGACCTCGTTAGAGGTCTCCTACACGCTGTGACCCCGTTAGAGGTCTCCTACACGCAGTGACCTCGTTGGAGGTCTCCTGCACGCAGTGACCTCGTTAGAGGTCTCCTACACGCAGTGACCCCGTTAGAGGTCTCCTGCACGCAGTGACCTCGTTAGAGGTCTCCTGCACCCAGTGACCCCGTTAGAGGTCTCCTGCACGCAGTGACCTCGTTAGAGGTCTCCTACACGCAGTGACCCCGTTAGAGGTCTCCTGCACTCAGTGACCCCGTTAGAGGTCTCCTGCACGCAGTGACCTCGTTAGAGGTCTCCTACACGCAGTGACCCCGTTAGAGGTCTCCTACACGCAGTGACCCCGTTAGAGGTCTCCTACACGCAGTGACCCCGTTAGAGGTCTCCTACACGCAGTGACCCCGTTAGAGGTCTCCTACACGCTGTGACCCCGTTAGAGGTCTCCTGCACCCAGTGACCCCGTTAGAGGTCTCCTGCACGCAGTGACCTCGTTAGAGGTCTCCTACACGCAGTGACCCCGTTAGAGGCCTCCTGCACTCAGTGACCCCGTTAGAGGTCTCCTGCACGCAGTGACCTCGTTAGAGGTCTCCTACACGCAGTGACCCCGTTAGAGGTCTCCTGCACGCAGTGACCTCGTTAGAGGTCTCCTACACGCAGTGACCCCGTTAGAGGTCTCCTGCACTCAGTGACCCCGTTAGAGGTCTCCTACAGGCAGTGACCTCGTTAGAGGTCTCCTACACGCAGTGACCCCGTTAGAGGTCTCCTACACGCAGTGACCCCGTTAGAGGTCTCCTACACGCAGTGACCCCGTTAGAGGTCTCCTACACGCAGTGACCTCGTTAGAGGTCTCCTACACGCAGTGACCTCGTTAGAGGTCTCCTACACGCTGTGACCCCGTTAGAGGTCTCCTACACGCTGTGACCCCGTTAGAGGTCTCCTACACGCAGTGACCCCGTTAGAGGTCTCCTACACGCAGTGACCTCGTTAGAGGTCTCCTACACACAGTGACCCCGTTAGAGGTCTCCTACACGCAGTGACCTCGTTAGAGGTCTCCTACACGCAGTGACCTCGTTAGAGGTCTCCTACATGCAGTGACCCCGTTAGAGGTCTCCTACACGCAGTGACCTCGTTGGAGGTCTCCTGCACGCAGTGACCTCGTTAGAGGTCTCCTACACGCAGTGACCTCGTTAGAGGTCTCCTACACACAGTGACCCCGTTAGAGGTCTCCTACACGCAGTGACCTCGTTAGAGGTCTCCTACACGCTGTGACCCCGTTAGAGATCTCCTACACGCAGTGACCTCGTTGGAGGTCTCCTGCACGCAGTGACCTCGTTAGAGGTCTCCTACACGCAGTGACCCCGTTAGAGGTCTCCTGCACGCAGTGACCCCGTTAGAGGTCTCCTGCACGCAGTGACCTCGTTAGAGGTCTCCTACACGCTGTGACCCCGTTAGAGGTCTCCTGCACGCAGTGACCTCGTTAGAGGTCTCCTACACGCAGTGACCCCGTTAGAGGTCTCCTGCACTCAGTGACCCCGTTAGAGGTCTCCTGCACGCAGTGACCTCGTTAGAGGTCTCCTACAGGCAGTGACCTCGTTAGAGGTCTCCTACACGCAGTGACCCCGTTAGAGGTCTCCTACACGCAGTGACCCCGTTAGAGGTCTCCTACACGCAGTCACCCCGTTAGAGGTCTCCTACATGCAGTGACCTCGTTAGAGGTCTCCTGCACTCAGTGACCTCGTTAGAGGTCTCCTACACGCAGTGACCCCGTTAGAGGTCTCCTACACGCAGTGACCCCGTTAGAGGTCTCCTGCACACAGTGACCTCGTTAGAGGTCTCCTACACGCTGTGACCTCGTTAGAGGTCTCCTGCACACAGTGACCCCGTTAGAGGTCTCCTACACGCAGTGACCCCGTTAGAGGTCTCCTGCACACAGTGACCCCGTTAGAGGTCTCCTACACGCAGTGACCCCGTTAGAGGTCTCCTGCACACAGTGACCCCGTTAGAGGTCTCCTGCACACAGTGACCTCGTTAGAGGTCTCCTGCACACAGTGACCTCGTTAGAGGTCTCCTACATGCAGTGACCCCGTTAGAGGTCTCCTACATGCAGTGACCTCGTTAGAAGTCTCCTACACGCAGCGCGTTAACACCTCATGTCACCAGGTGCGAGCGAGCCAGCTATTGCTGCCCCACCACATAAAATAATAAAATGACTTTTTCCCATCCCATCAGCCACATTGCCTTGGTTCAACAACAGTGTTGATTCAACAAGAGCAACCTCTGACTCGGTTTCGAAATTCAGTGTTTCATCTGCAGAATCAGGTTTGCTTAAACCATTGCTGGTGAACTGCCAGAACTTGTTTTATTAACAAGGACCCTCTCTGTTAGATACGGGTCCGAGTTCGTCGCAAAAAATATATAATGTGCAACGCGGAACAATCACGAGCACTACGGAACAAAATTAGTTTGTGTTGTGTATTTTATAGTTTTTTTTCGAATCCAGCACCTATAACTAACAGAGATGGTCCTTACTTAAGCGAGACTGACTCTGCTGATGAGACTTTTAGGAACGTGATGGAGTCAACAGTTTTCGTGTGCCAACCACATGCATGAAATACCATTGTCATTCATATATTGATGATCAAGGTGCGCGCGTTGCAGTGATGTCCCCCTTGGGGGTTTACGAGCCCCGGCCCCCTGTCGCGTCTGTAGGCAAGGTGCCGCCGCCCGTGTGCCAGACTGATGTGTGCGTCAGCGACGCGAGGCTCATGCTCAACTCTATGGATCCCACCGTGGAACCGTGCCAGGTATGGAGACGCGCGCCCACCACAGTGGCGTCACCACGGTCGTTGTGGAGAAGATCATTAACGAGATGGTTAAGCGGACGATGCGCCTCCGTCCCATATCCATATCTCCGCATAAAACATTTGCTCAAGCCATCGGCCGCACGGCCATCTGGGAGTGCGTCGTTTCAGCGATGTAGTTGCAGAACAACAACCACAATTTGTCATTCTGCAGCATTGAATCAGTTCGAGCAAACTCTGCTGCGGTTTTGACACATACAGGGTCTCATTGGCAGAGTGTGAGGCTGGATGGGCTGGGCTCGCTTTGCAGTGAGTCGTGGGATCGGCTGCGATGCTTCGTGTCAACCCACGAGGACGAGTAGCACTCCCCAATTGTGACCGCTGGTCTCGACGTTTGCATCGCGTGAGGCGATCTCAGCGCCGCCACCACTGTTTTTGTCGCAGGACTTCTACGCGTACGCGTGCGGCGCGTGGCAACCCAATGAGCGGTTGCCCGGGGGTACCGCCAGCTGGAATCAACGCAACGTCACGTGGAACGGCAATCTCAAGTTCCTGCGCGACATCTTGGGTGGGTGCTGCCCGCCTCCTTTCCGAATAAAGATGAAAGTATATATTTTTACAGAACCCATCAGCTGCACGACCTTCTGGCAGTGCGTCTTAGCAGGAGCATTGGGCCAATAAAAGTAAACTCTGGGCCACTTTCTAAACTTGGTGTCACATCAGCAGGATTAGGCCTACTTGAACCAATGCTGTGAGTTGCCGGATGTTTAAAGGCAAGGACCCTCACTGTAACTCACTGTAATAAATGGGTCCTAGTTTAACGCAAAACTCCAATGTATAACATGAAATAGCCTTCTGGTCATCTTGCAGAAGAGCAGGATTGGGAATTTCATGAATCTCTACGTAATTCATCAACCATTGCAAACTTCATCCACATTTCCATCATTAACTTGATCGGCAACATCATTTCCATCTTCATTTATCTTCCTCAACATAATCATTGACACAATCATCATTCTAATATCACTCGCCACTGATGTTAGCCATGGCGGGGATTAACTTCAGGTCGCTAATTTCATAGCGCCGTGTGCAAACCACTATTCCACCACTCCACTCAGGTCTTATTTGGTTCATGATGTCGTGCTCGGGTGACACGCAGTTTTATAACTGGGGTTGTTAAACAACAACCACCGCTAAACCGGTGACCGTTTGTGTCATCGGTTAGCGATTCCAAAAGCCAGTAACTGACAACCGTTTCCTGTGGAGTTCAAGCAATGATCGCACCGATTGGCACGCGTGGATGTACAAACGGCAGCACGGCGCAGCTCCTGGTTGGCCAGCGGCAAGCGTATTCCAGTGCCTAGGCCGAACCCAGTCCACACGTGGTGCGGTCGCGCCTCGGCAAGATAAAACGGTAAAGGCCCAGCCCCCCAATTGCTTTATCACACCACTGCTCGTTTAAACGTTTCCACTGGGGGGAGTTCTGGAAGGGATTTGTTCTCCTCTTCCACGCTCTACGAGACGCGTTGTACCCACACTTTACTCCACGACACACAACCTGCCCATTGACGAACTGGAGTGCCCATTCATACCGCTCGGTGGACAGAGGTGGTGAGATTACAATAGACTTGCCCCATGGTTTCAACTGCCGCGCCACACGATGGAATCGAACCACTTCCTCGACACTCAAAGACATACACACACACACAGGGCTGTGTGTGTGTGTTCATCGTTATGCATGGTTTTACTTGCAGTTAACCAGCAACCGGGTTTGTTCTCATTTTTACAACGCGGTTAGTGGCAGTGAAAGGGAGACGTTTTTAACACCCCCCCCCAATCACCACCCCCGTGCTTTCCATCATCTTCAACCTCTCATCTCAAATTCGGATTCCGTGCCCTGGCTAAATAAAGTACAACGTTCAAGCGTATTCTCCCGCCACGTAAAGGGGGGCTCACAGTACATAAAAAGAGGCGTTCGGGATTTTAAAATCCAATATATTTCAATTCCGCATCCTTGAACACCTTCCAATACAAACGTTTGTGGGTCTAGGTTAGGGGTCGTCAACTTGCGGCTCTGGAGCCGCGTGCGGTGGCTCTTCTGCTTCCACCTTCTGGCTATTTGGCTGCCCCCTTGTGGGCAGCCGTTTAAAACAAACTTAAATCTTTAACGTAATTTCACGGAAAGATAATTAATTAAACATGGCAGGCAATGGGTTGCGATGGAATGTCTTGGTGGCAACAAAATGTACAACAGTCAAATTGTATTGTTAAAGAATAATTAAGGGAGAAAAAAAAAGGGCCCAAGTTATTCCATCATCTATTTTTGTGTATTTAAGTCAGACTGTGTGTTGTCATCTGCTGTATACCTGCTGTGTTTGTGTACAAGTGGCAGTGCGTGTGATGCGGCTCTAAACCTGTTTTGGTCAAAGACAAAAACTAAACAAATGTCTCTTCTTCTTTGAAAGGTTGCCGACCCCTGCCCTAGATACTTCGTAGGTCTATCTACCTACAAACTATCTACCTGCCCTAGATAATTTGTAGGACTTGACTATCACTGTGCCAAATGTAAATGTTGTGTTCCCTTTCGAGAGCACCGTCGGAATGTACATCGCTTGCGGACTCGCGACCATATTCATTCAAGTATGCGTTGATTTTTGACGTCGTGAATATGAATGACTGCGAATGAATTTGTGTTGCAGAAAATGTCACCTTCTCCGCTGATCAGTCGTCAAACGCCGACGCACAGACGTTCTACCGCGCGTGCATGAACCAGGGGCGCATCGCCGAGCAGGGCGCCCAGCCCCTGCGTGACCTCATGGACGGAGTACGCCTTCCGCTAAGCGTGCACACAAACATCGCGACGTAGCGGACGGAGTACGCCTTCCGCTAAGCGTGCACACAAACATGGTAGCCTAGCAGCAACAACTGCTTCCATCAACAGGAATCCCTAATTACAGTGCTAATCTCCTTAATATTAACTCACTCTAGTAAGCAATTAACGCATAAATGGAATCACAATAGCATTCCAATTCCCGATTCATTACTAACACACAATTCCTTAAGGATGGCCTATTTTCACAAACTAATACTGTAGATAGATAGATTACTACTGGAGATAAATAGATTCACCTTATTACCTTATTACATACCTTATTACACTAACCAACCCTGCCAATCATAACCATAAACCAGTACTCAACTCTCATTATTAATAATAATTCTTGATAAAATAGTTACAGTGGCATGGATATAAATACAATCTTTGTTTCAAATTAGGCCAGAGTCTGTAAGAGGTGTCGGGGTGTCTAATGGGATCAATATTTGGCATTGACTTAAAGCTTTCGTGACTGCAGGAATTCATATTCTATGGGTCTTTCGGTAAAGCCACGTAGATAGAACAAATAATAAAATAATAAAAATAATAACAATATCACGACGTTTCGATCGCAACACAAGCAATCGTCATCAGGTCAAAAATATTGTGGGAGAGCTTCTGAGAATATATGGTGGGAGCGCTGTTAAGGCAGGGAGTTGTAAAGGTTTGAGATGGGTGTAGCCCAAGGGTCAGTGGGCGGGGCTAGAGATGAAATTTGCAGAGGTGGGACAAAGTCATTGTTATGCAAGTCCAAGTCGAGTCGCAAGTCATCAAATTCATGACTCGAGTCTGACTCGAGTCCAAGTCACATGACTCGAGTCCACATCTCATAGGTGGGACAAAGTCATTGTTATGCAAGTCCAAGTCGAGTCGCAAGTCATCAAATTCATGACTCGAGTCTGACTCGAGTCCAAGTCACATGACTCGAGTCCACACCTCTGGAAATTTGCATGTAAATGTAAAATTTCTCCGATCTTACATTTACATGCAAATGTAATCTCTAGCCCCGCCCACTGACCCTTGGGCTACATTAGTAAATGGCGGCTTGCCATCCTTTTCCACCTCCATGTGGCGATGGCTCTTTCCGAGCTCTCTCTCGCTTACATTAACAAGCAAATGTCTTACATTGACATGCTAATCTCTCACAATACAATGGCCACCCCCACAGCTTCGTTTGTCAAGATTTCTCTGATCGTACACCCACAGTATTTGAGCACAGGCCCTAAGTCCCAAAACATTAAGCGGACAGCAACGGCCACCACTATCATAGTTGCAATAGATTGGAGTGTAACGCGTAGCTGTTATTATACCAGCCAGGGGACAAGTGACGCTGGTGGGAGGGAATTCCAAAGTGGGGCAGTGTGAGGGAAGAAGCATAAAGAGAAGTGTTGTGTGACCTGTAGTGTGGTGGGTGAGTGGGTGGATGAGTCAGTTGTTGTGACCTGCAGTATTGGTGAGTAACTGGGTGGGTGAGCTAGTGAGAGTGCTGTTGTAAGCTGCGGTGTGATGGCTGAACACAGTGAGGATGAGAGGAGGCATTGATTCTGCTAGACCGAGTCCTCCACGTGCTGGAATGACTCTACAGCAGCAGCAGCAGCACAGCGGCTAATAACAACGATGTGAACAGGAATTTGTGCCGCTTTATTCACCTAAATTATTTTTATTTCACCAGGTAAAGCTGTGTATCTTTTTTTCAGAAGCGACCTGGCTATCACAAATTATAGCTCAACTAAGGGTGCTTATCATCACGTAGAAATTTATAGCAGCCAAATACTCTAAATGTGGAGGGAAAAATCTTGAGGACCCGGAGAAAAATTCACACAACCACGGGGAGAGAGAAACACGCAAAGCCCAAATATCACGGGCGTCAGGGTTGGGATCCGAGCCACGACCTCCTGTATATCGGGCGAGGTTGTTGACATCTCGCCACCGTGGCACCCCACTGAAGGAAGCGGGGATCAAGCGACTGCCGCTGACTCACGCCGGCTTCACCCTGTGCTCTGTGACAGCTCGGCGGCTGGATGCCCACACCCAACAAGACCACGAATCTCACCGAGTTGCTGACCAACACCACCCTAAACTTCCTGTTGCCAGTGCTCTTCAATGCCCACGTGGTGCAGAGAGGCTCCAAGAATAAGCTCTTTCTCGAGGTAAGCACACACAGGATGCGCTCGTTGCCGAGACACGGTCGTTGCCGAGATGTGGAATTGACGAGTGAAGTTGACGAGGAGCCGTAACCGTGGTAGTAGCAATAGAAGGGTGAGAGGGAGGCGACTGACCGCCGGTGAGCGAGTGGCTGGAGTGAACCGATGAGTGCTGGATCATCAATCACGCTGACTGCGTTGCATTGATTGTATGTCCAGTGCAGCAGTGTTGTTGCGACTGAGTGCTGCACCCCAGATATGAGAGCAGCAGTATTTCAGCTTCAACTGAATGCTGATTTGTGTAAAGCAGCAGCAGTGATCATGGCTCAGAGTTAACGAGGCTTTAGCATGGAAAAGGAAATGAAGTTTATTTTTCACTGCCTTGATAGCCAGATGAGTGACACAGCCATTCCATGACAGCCCAGATGAGATTGTTGTGCTCAAGCACGATTCATGGTTGTACTCTGGATAAAGTAATTACCGTTATACATTGATGGTAAAAACTGTGGAATTGCCAGCCTTACACATTAGTTTGTCATGGTTTTTTAGTTGAACGTGACCTGGTATTTTTTTTCACCCCAATCCAGACTTGTTTCACATCAGTGGTGTTTAACAGTAAAGTAATAGAAATGTATCTGAAGTTAGCTAATTGTGATGGTCATCTAGTGTGTACTAAATCCTTAATTTAACAGAGAATTTATCATTTCTCTGACAACATTAATGCTGCTGTGTCTGATTTTATCACGCATTCACGCACGCACACATACACACGCACACACACACGCGTCAATGTGTAAAAACACACATGACATGCATACACAAATGCGCACGCACAAACCCAACGCAGCTTTCTCACCCGGAGCTCGGGCTTCCCTCGGAGTACCTGACGAGCAACGCGACCCCGCAAGCCCTCAAGGTGATCGCCGCGGCGCTGCCGTCCCCGCACGGAGCGCGCTCGCCGCTCGTGCCACTCCCACTGCACCAATGCGCGCACCGCGGCGTGCCGCGCTGCCGGTACCCGCGGCGATGTGCGCCGGATTAAGGGAGGAGGCATTCCAGCCGCTCCCGGGAAGAGATCTGGAAATGCGCCGTTTTTCCGCAGATTTCGAGATCTCTGCACCCACGAATCACGTGAATTGTGTTTTAAAATACAGGAGCATGCAACACAGTGATAATAATTGAGTACGTTTAATATTTGTGCCATTCTTATAGCGGAAGGCCATCACGAAGGCGCTGTGTTGCACAGGCACAGTCTGCAGTAGTTTGACAGTCGAGGGCGATGTTGCTACTGTGTGTCTATTCCCAACGAGAGTAATTTTTTAATTGGGCAAATGAGGACCATGCCGCCGGCACACAGTGGCGTCCTCATTTCAAATGACGTCAGGGGATCTTTAACGTCTGCTGCAATGCAAACGGCGCGGAGTGTTTTCCGCTCAATAAACAGCGCGGCAGTAACCAGGCAGGGCTCTCGGATTGGTACCACACACCTCTGCAAATGCGCTACCGCCGTGCCGTGTGACCACGCGAGCCTGTTGTCACGGGGTGGTCTGCACAGGTGCGGGCCACTTATCTGCACTACATGGTGCGCTCGGCCGTGCTGCTGGGCCAGAGCCTGGGGGACGCGCGGCAGCACATGCAGGAGGTGCTGAGCTTCGAGTCGACGCTGGCCACGATCGTGGCCCGGACTCGGGACCCTGCCGAGCCCAGCGAAGTGACGTTGGATCGCTTGCAAGTGAGGAAATGGGTCTGTGCCGCGTGCTGCTCTGTTTGCCGCCCTTTGTGACGACCAGGCTTGTGCACAACGGGATTCTGGGAACCTTGCGAACCCTCGCTCTGGCGTGAGGAGCTCACTCCTCTCTCTCTCTGCTCCGGCGGGTTTCGTTGCCAAGAGCATTTTGCAAATGTGCCTGTGGCGTTAATGTGGCTGTGCGCGATGGTGCACCACGCCGGCATGTCTCAGAAGACCAATGACGCATCTGCCGCGGTATAAAGAGCAACTCCCCGCTCAGTCTGCCTGCCCGTCAGTCTTGCACCATCCTCCAATACCCGATAATGTCAGCCTCTTATATGCGTCTCTGTAATGAAGCAGCGATCATTTTGAATGTGGCTACGTGGTGATTTTAAATACAATCGCACCTCGATCAACAGGACTGGCTGATCATATATGGTGACCAACTTACGGCAGAGTTGACACGTGGACAGGTGGAAATATGGATAGACAAGCTGAGAGACGCTTGCACGATGCCATGAACAGGCACACGGACGCTTACACAGATGGGATCGGGTATGGACACATGTCCACCTCTTGCGATAAAGACACTGTAATGCCGTAGTACGGTTGGCTACGTGCGGTGCGAAAGAAGCCCAACATACATACAAATTGCACCTGCATTTAAAAAAATGTCAGTGTAAATGAAAAATGCCTCTGCAAAAAGACAAAACGAGCTTTTAGTTTTTCCTCGTTTTCCCTCTGCAGGCCATTGCTCCATTCATCAACTGGCAAGCGTATCTGCACAAGGGAATTCCAGGCGGCTTTCCTCAGGAGGCGGGGCTCCTCGTGTCCTCCACAGCTTACTTCGAAAACCTCACCTCGCTCCTCAACCACACGGACGCTTCGTACGCCCACGCGTGCACCGCTCGCACACCTTTTTATTGGCTCACGGACGCCGCGCTCAAGCAAAACCGGCACATCGACTCGCGATGCAGTGAACACGTCGTGTAGTAATGTTTTATTTTGCGCGTTGCATCTTTTGTGGAAGAAAAATTGCGTCTCAAAAACACCGTGAACTTTGTGACGCGCAAAGGCCATGGGAAGCCACAGACAAGCGCTCGCGAAGACAGAACCGTGCACTACCACCAACAATGACTTCATTCATTTTGTTTCAGCAGGGGAGAACACGGGAGACACCGGGATGAGTCTAATTTGCAAGAGTTGACGCGGGGCATCGATCTGCCAGCCAGTAGGGGGCAATGCTTGTTGCCGCGTGTGTAATCCCAGGAGAGTAATTTGCTGGTCAATTTATAATTTGGCAAATTTGGGCCCTGATGCCGGTGGTGCACAATGGTCTGCTCTTGCGAATGATGCCGGGGCATCATTAAGTCTGCTGTGAAACAAGAGGGCGCGCATTTTTTTCTGGCGGCTGCCTGATGATGCTGGTTGTGTAACTACGGAGCAAAATGTTGGGCTCATTTGTGAAATGTTGTGAGATTACTCACCAGCGCGGAGGTGGTGCTGCCGGAGCAGATATACATTGGCCACGTTTGTTCGTCACGTGACAACTTTATCCGTGGGCCATGTCAGGTGGAGGATGGTTTATAACGCACATTTTACTGAGGTGAATCTCACCCCGAAATCAACAATGAATCGGGCGTGTAGTGTTATTGTTGTTATTGCCGCCGCAGTCAGAATCAGGGCAGCCACTGCATTTCCACCGTGAACCACTACAACAAGCGGAGGTGGAGGTACCGCTAGGCCATGTCACCTCTCAATCGCCCGAGTTCTGTGGTCCTATATGAGAATGTATGACCGACTCCATGAATGAGTGTTTTATACGTGTGGGAGGAAAGCGGATCCCTCGGAGTAAACCCACGTGTGCCACGGGGGTAACACTCGATCCCCGTAAAGATGGAAACGAATCCACTTGCTGCACTGCCATTGTACCCTGCAAGCCAGGAGATGACAAAGCACTATGCCCATGGGTAGGGAGAGAACTCT
The DNA here is from genome assembly GCF_964198595.1 of Lampetra fluviatilis. NCBI lineage: Eukaryota > Metazoa > Chordata > Hyperoartia > Petromyzontiformes > Petromyzontidae > Lampetra > Lampetra fluviatilis. The sequence goes on from NC_136289.1 coordinate 454,266, forward strand.
GTAAATGTGTGTGCCTGTAAGCAAAGCAGGGCACATCTCCTTGTGAGCGTGATGAGATTGTTTGAGTTATATCAACGGGTGCCTAGTCACATGGCACAGGAGCGCGACGTGGGGTCGGCGTAGGCATTGTGGGGCATTGTGGGGCATTGTGTGATCACCGTATCACCGTTGCTCACTCGCGCCTGCAGAGATATGGAGGCATGGAGTGGATTTAGTTTACAATGTTATCTGAAAATAACAGAGACTGTGTCTTCAGGAGGAAGGGTGACGCAGTGGTAACGCTCGTGCCTCACAACAAGAATGTCCCAGGTTCGATTCCCCACTGGGGCACCTTTCAGTGTAGAGTTTGTGTGATCTCCCCCTGCTCTGTGTGTGTGTTTCCTCCAATAGCAACAAAATATATACGGTCTAACTGGTATTGGCCAAACATCCTCAAAATGACTCAACTGGGATTACACGCAGCAACGTCGCAGCCTACCGTGGCACACGTGGCAGGGTCTTGTCAGTACCAAACGAGATAACATCGAGGTTTGGGACCGATAGCCAATGGGCGTTGTGCAAAATCAATAATCTTTTGCGATGTGCTGTGTCAATTCACACCCTGGACACCCTTGCAAAGCAGATGTTCACATCTCGAGGATTTTTTTGGGTGAAATATTTGTAACGAACTAATATAAATTATATCTATGGGACCTTTTTGCCAGTATCAAAACTGATGAAGAATAAGAACAGGTTTTACCCTTACTGGCAATAAAACAGGAGGAGTTGAGATGTTCATATTTTTTGCAAGGAACTAAGTCTGCATTAACCACACACTTGTGGCGAAACAAACATACTCTGATAACAGTGGTCTACAGCCAGAATGCTTCCCAAATAAATGTAGTCCAACTTGACTAATTCTGGGTCACTGAGAATGAAAATGATACTTACAATTGTTGATTGGCTCTAGTTTTCAAGATATGTTAACGGGTCAGTATATATGACCCTTGACTTGGGAATGGCGGAGGATATATGTGAGTTATAAAGGGAAGGGATTTCAATTTAAACCAGAAATGACTAAAATACATATCTGACTGGATCTATGAATAAATCTATGACGGGGTATGGACAGTGCTTGCTTCATGAGAAAAACAATGAATGATGCAATCTGAACCTGGTATTGCATCATACATTATATGAGTTGCATCCTGTTATTCCTAGAAGTTATGGATGATACAATCATAACTTGGCTTACATCCCTCTGCTGAACAAATTTCCCTATATCAGCTCGAGAAATCATGCAGTGTCGTGCTCTCTTATATGTCAGTGTTTGATTTTGCAAAGGGACACATTTCTGTTTAGCCAAAGTGAGCAGAGATGCCTTGTACTTGTGTGAACAAAGCAGATAACGTCTGCTGTGTTTGTGGTGAAGTGACTTTTGCATCACAAAAGCGCAGTATAAGCACTACGGTTAAGAAAGCCTATCACCTTTATTTTGGCTGCAAAATTGGAGATCAGGATAAGACGTGGGCCCCACACATTTTCTGCAACACTTGTGCAACAGATCTTTGCCAGTGGTTGGCAGGAAAAGGAAATCTATGCCTTTTGCAGTGCCAATGATTTGGAGAGAGCCAACAGATCATATCAGCAATTGTTACTTCTGCATGGCGCCTCCAGTTGGGAAAGGTGTGTCAAAGAAGAAAAAGTGGACTGTGCATTATCCAAACATTCCATCAGCTATATGCCCAGTAGCCCACGGAGAAGGACTGCCGGTTCCTGATGCACCAGAATCATTCTCACTTGAGTCAGACGAGGAAGAGGATGAAACTTCTGGTCCTGAACCATCAAGGTCACATGACCCAGATTTTCTCCCATCCTCCTCTGAACCACACCTTATAACACAAGGTGAACTGAAAGACCTTGTCAGGGAGTTGGAACTACCCAAGAGTAAGGCAGAGCTGTTGGGCTCCAGGCTGGAGCAGTGGAATCTCCTGGCAGGTGATGTTTGGGTTTCCATGTTCCGTGACCGTCAAAATGATCTTGTCCCATTCTTCATGGAAGTTGATCTTGTAGCCTGCACCAACATCGATGGTGTGATGTCAGCCCTCAACATCGTTCATGATCTAGATTAGTGGATAATGTTCATTGATTCATCTAAAATTAGTCTTAAAGCTGTTTTGTTGCATAATGGCAATGTTTTGCCATCAATTCCAATTGGTTATGCAGTCCGTATGAAGGAAACCTATGACAACATGAAACAATTTTTGAGGTGCATGAACTATGATCAACATAAGTGGCAGCTTTGTGGTGATTTGAAGGTTGTTGCCCTCTTGCTTGGTCTGCAGGCTGGATACACAAGGTACGAGAGAGTCTCACTACATCAAGATAGATTGGCCACTCCGACAGTCCTTGGAGCCTGGGATGAGAAGTGTTCAGAATCCACCACTTGTTGAATCAAGGAAGATTTTGTTACCACAGCATGGAAAGCCTTACAGTTAGTGGCAACACATTTTTTCGGAAACAACAAGGCAGACAACTACAGGGAGTTGGTGGAAAACCTCCTCAAGGCTTACAAAAACTTGGTTGCAACATGCCACTAAAGATATTTTTTTGCACTCTCATCTAGATTTTTTTTCCCACCGAACTGCGGAGCAGCGAGCGACGAGCATGGCGAGCGTTGTCACCAGGACATTGCGACAATGGAGACACTCTATCAGGGCAAATGGAGCCCATCAATGCTTGCAGACTATTGCTGGACAGTCACAAGAGATGCTCCATTTAATGAATACAAGAGACACGCCAAGAAGCGCCGAGTAGACACTGAAGAAGGACTAAACTATGTACTTATAGATACATAATAGTGTTTTGCCTTTTGTTTCATAATACATTTTATTTATATAACCTTTTTGCAGATTTTTCAAGTGTTACATGAACAGGACAGGCGAAAAGACCCAGGTTTACAATTTACGAGTAAACTCTACTATCTACACAATATACACAGACGTAAAATGTAAAAACTTAAATATCTTGGGAATAGTAGCCAATCAGTTGTTTTAATTGTCATGTTTGTTTTCAGCACATCAAAATCCATAATAGACAGCACATTTCATCTCTGAAGCAGACGACGTCTAAAACATTGTAGAGCAGCGTCATTTTACATGCATTGACCTTGCCGCTGATTGGCCTGCACCATAGACAGCCTTCTGTATGGCCCAATAGAAATGAGCTGCCCACCAGGCACCTTAATGCCAAAGCCCGCGACGAAACGTGCCCTCCTGCCTTACCCCTTGCCGTTGTTAGCGTGCCAGCGAGTGCCGTGGTCGCGTGTGCGTGCGTGCATGCGTGCGGTGCGCTACCCGCAGCGTCGTGAGCGGCTACGTCCTCTGGCGGCTGGTGCAAGCGATGTCCCCCGCGATGGACGACAGCTTCAGCGCCCCTCACCGACAGCTGCAGGACGCCGTGGCCAACGCGCAGACGGTGAGCTTCGCTCGCGGCTGAATAACCGCCCGGAGAAGCGGAGCGGCTTGCGAGTTGCACATCCTGGCTTGGGGAGAGGGGAGGTGTTGGCTGACTCGGGTCGATGAAAGTTACGATATCTGGTCGAGCAGTTGTTACAGCAGCATTGGTTTAGCGCAAAGATCTTTTGGACAACGTTTTTACAGGAGGGGTGATTTGTTTACCTTTCTTTAACTTTGCACTTACATCGTGTTTTTGTATTGTTTGTTCTAACATGCCTACCCACTCCTACTGGACATCTGTGAAAAAGAGCTTAATTCCTCCAGTATACATAAATATTCCGATTAAATTGTATTATTCTGCTATGGATATCCCGATTGAGTCATGTGCGGTGTAAATTTTTTAATTTGGCAAATTTGGACTCTGACGCCGGTAGCACGCGATGCCCCTACTCTCACGGGATCTTTAGCGGCCGGCGCGTACTATGTTGCGGTTAATGCACCCGCCAGTAATGACCGGGGCAGGTGCCGGATTTCGCGCTCTGGCTGGGCTGTTGCGACGCAATGACAGCACCGTGCTCCTCCCGTGTGCAGAATTACAGTGCGGCACGCTGGGAGTTCTGCATGGAGAAGACGAACTGGGCCATGCCCTACGCCCTGGGCGACATCTTCTTCTTCGCGACACGCAAGGAGCAGACGACCGATGATGTACGTGGACGCAAAGCACAGGAACAGATGCGCGGACAAAACACCCCTAGCACGGAGCACTACGCAAACTGTTATCCCACTGTCAGACTGTGAACTCACGATGGCTACAGCCCCACGCTGCTTTGCCTCTTGTCCAGTTGCCTTCAGCACAATTCCCATAACTCGCTCACTGCTGGTCGATCGCCTCCTTTTCGCTCTTCTACCGCTGCGACTGCTGCTGCTGCTGCCACAGTGGTTCCTGTTCCTGTGAACTTCACCCGTCGATTCCTTTTCCTGTGTCGAAGACTCGGTCTGCCAGACACTGACCGTTTCATCTTGTGGACACTGTTAAACCTTCACCACAATCCAGGTCAACACACTTACCCACCCACTCACCCCACTCACCCAACCACTCGGCACACTGCAGGTCACCAACACTTACATTTCTGCTTCGTCCCTCGCGCTGCTCCGCTCTGGAGAATCCCCTCCGTCTCTTTTTCCTGGTTCTCGTAAAAAAACCTTCATCAATTCAAGAAACGTGTTGACTCTTATCTATTTTGCAACGTTGACCCTGCTGTTGTTGCTCTCCACTTGACAGTTTGAGCGTTGGGGCGTGTGCTCAGCGATTTTGTTTGAAAGAAAGCGACCACTTCCCTGTGATGCTCAATAACCAATGCCAATAACCGCCATTCCCCAATAAGTGACGGTAACATCACCACGGCGCCTGCGCCAGGCCAGGTGCAGTTTCAGGCCATGTGAAGTGTCGAAGGCTCGTTGACAGGAGGTCTCGGGACAGACCCAGGTGCCATGGCTTGGCTGACTGAGATGACTGGTAGATGCACGCCAGCTGTGCCCCCTGCTGTGCCAACTTGCTGCATTTCTGCCGCCCGGCGCTTCACTCGTTGTTGTGAGCGTCGCTACTCTGCCCTCGTTGTTGTTGGAGGGTGACTGCCTCCAACAACTGTCGACAAGTCTACTCAGCTCCACGTCCTCCCGTACCGTATCAGTCTTCTTCAGCCCATGTCGTAGCCTCCTCTATGCGGAAAAAACAGAAGCTGCTTGGGCATGCGGTGGCTGGGCATGCGGGCTACATGACCCAGCCAACGCAGCCTTGCCTGCCGTAGGAGCTCACCGATGGGAATGTGTCCAGACCTTTCAAGGATTTGTGAGCTCCTCACACTTTCCCTCCTGGTTAAACCCAGGATGGATCACTCAATATCACCACCCCCTTGCTTGCTTCATTGCCCGCTGACCGAACAGGACAGTGATTACAGTCTATGCAGTGATATAAACATATATTTATATAGTATATAGATGTTTATAGTCGTATTGGTCATGAATGACTTCGCGAATGCAAGTCCAGGAAAAGCTCTGTTCTCCGGCATATATGGGGATTGGAGGGTGCCAGTTTACTAAACATGCCGGTGACCTGCGAGTCATACTTAAGGTTCACCACATTTTCCAAGGACATACAATGTTTACAAAAGATGCTTAACCTACGTTTTAACTATGATATAATAAATTAAATACCCTTTTACAGAGAGGTACTCACCGGTCAATTGTAGAACATCTTTGTCGTGCAGCACCGTATCTGAAGCTCCCATGAGCAGCAGATCGATGATCAGCGCACGGCAAGATGCCGGATGGCTTTCGGGATTTTTCTGGATAAATGAAGGGAGATTAGTATGACAGGTGCCGGTTAATAGAGCATTCCGGATGGTGGTGGATAACAGAGCTTTTCCTGTACACACAATGACAGACAAATTCATTGAAAGGTGTTCATTCTAAAATGCTTGCATGGGTGATGCTAAAGCAAAATTCCGGACTTGAAATTGATCATGGATTCAAACCCCATTTGTAAGGTCTAAGAATCGTCATTATTTATTTACCCAGGAAAACCATACTGATCCAAACACTAATTTTCACAAATGTCCTGCTTTGCGATGTTTGTCCAACACCAATGGCATTGTATTTCTTGTTCGTTGTGGGAGGAAACCGGAGAACCCGGAGAAAACCAATGCAGAACAGACGAAGAGCATTCAAACTCCACACAGAAAGTCCCCGCGTTGAAAATCGAAGCCAGGTCCTTGTGCTATGAGTTGCAAGTGTTTATTGTGTTACCCTGTCGCCCTCTGGATTTGGCCTGCAGTACCTTTGTAAATGGTATAATCATGGCCACCTCGCAAAAAGTCATTGAGATGGCAGTCCGCAGTGAGGCTACGTGTCATTTCCACCTTCAAATGACTGTAATGGTTTACGTTTCACGCGGATGCAAATCCATTTAATGATATATTTATTTACATTTGCACTGCGACTCCTTAGGTGAAAGAAGTCATCAACAATGTCCGCTTCTCGTTCCAAACCACTCTGACGACACTGACCTGGATGGACAACAAGACGCGAGACGATGCCCGGGACAAGGTCAGTGGCGGCAAGGGCACGGCCCCCCCCCCGCCCCCCCCCTCGCCCCCCCCTCGCCCCCCCCTCGCCCCCACCCCCACCGCCGTAGGGGCACCATCGTCGCCCTCCACGTCGTCGTTCACCGTCATGCGCCATGTTACCGTCGCTCCGTCTCCGCGGCGGTCGAGTTGCTTGTGTTACGGAAGTAGCGGTCCGGTACGGTAACGACGACGTTGTAGCCATGTGGCGGCTGCTGCAGCCGTGGGCGTGGATCGGTCGGCGCTTCGAGCGGAAGGGGCGCGCTGTAGCGTCAGCCGCCGAGTGCACGGGTCGGATCTCGGTGGGGTTGGCGGTTGTCGAGAGTCGGGCCCCGCCTAGGGATACTGTAGACACTGTAGACGCTGTAGGTAACAGGGATACAAACATGGAGAACGCCGTGGTCACCCTCGGCGTGTGGACGACTTCCCCTGCTGTTCGTGGGAACTCTCAGCGAACACGGAGGACAAGCCCAAGTTCACTTTATTTAGCCCGGTGAGAACTCGGGAGACCAGGATGAGTCTCCAGAGGGACCTGGGTCACCAAAATGAAGGAAGCGATAACTTCGAGACGAGGACGACAATTCCTCAACCTTCCACCCGTCACCTGGACCCAGAGCGGCAATGACGGGCCAACCCCCCTCCCCTCTCCTCCCCGCCCCCCTCCACTCCTCCTCCTCCCAGCGCCTCCTCCTTCTCGCCCCCTTCCCCTGAAGAAAATCCCTCGACCCCCCCCCCCCTCTGATGAGTCCGGTGTGGGACTGATGCCTGTTACCATCGATGCTCCTGGAACTACCGCTCGGAACGTCGCATCGTTGTTGATCTACACCCGTCGATGTGCGATGTGAGAGAGGATGTGCAATTCAAATATTGTATATATACATTAAAAAAACGAGCACAGCAATGAAGGAAATATAAATTAGAGCAAAAAACACCAAATATTAATGGCAATAAATGCCGCTGCGCTACTGGTGAGATGTAAATCGCACCCTGAGTATCAATCAATGTCCCACCGGAACATTCACCTCTTCTCCCACATTCGCGTAACCTGGAGCTCTGGGGGGTTGAGGCGTGCGAGTTGAATAGGCGTTGGCGAGTAGCGGGGTCGCGTGATTAGAGCGCGAGTGTGCTGAGCGACGTGACAGCATGCGTTATTTGCCTTTGCTTAGGCGAGCGAGATGAAGCCCTTGGTTGGAGCTGAGAATAAATTTAGTGACCCAGGCTGGATCAACAGCTTTTACGCTCAGGTAAGCCTCATCGTTCGCTACAAACACATTGCAATCACCATCGGTGAAGCAACAACTTTCTTTCTGATGTAATCCCTTACGTTGTTGCAATGTGTAGATTTTAAGGATTGTTAGACCGAGGTGAAATTACTCGTTTAGGAGGCCAGGGTGGCAACGCAGTGGGAACAACTCGTGCCTCACAGCAAGTAGAGCCTGGGTTCAATTCCCGACTCGGGCGCCTTAATGTGTGCAGTTTCTACGATCTTGCCCTGTTCTGCGTGAAAAACGTCTGGGTTTTCTGGTCTCCTCTCATCGTTAAAGAAAACAAAAATACGATGTAACTGGCATTGGCCAAGCATCCCAATTTTGAAAAGTGACACTGCAAACGACTCTGTTGGGATCACACACACAGTAGCAACATCGACCGCTCCTGCAAAAACTTGGCAGGACCCTCCTGAAAACGAGTCATGAGACTCGGCGAGGCTTTCTTGGGTAAACACGTGGAGTAAATAACAATAATATACAATATCTACTGTCGCCCCAAGAGGTTTAAAATATACCATACACTACGTTCGTGACTGAGTGCATTTGTGAAACACTGCATACATTTCCAATTAGTCGCATTGCAGCAAGTAGTACCATTGGTATCTGGGTCTTCTGGGAAATGACAGGTGACTTGCTGTGTGTGTGTGTGGTTTGTAGATCACACCGGATGAGAACTCTTTCTTTCACACGATGGTGAACTACTACAAGTACCTGGCCAAGAAATCACTGGAGCAGCTGTCTTTAGGCTGGAACACCAAGTGAGTATATGTACATTTCGTCTGTTTGAAAATCAGTGTAAACGGTGTAACTTTGTCTTCCTGGGTAATCGATAAAATAAATACGCAGACAATAATTCTGCTTCCCACGCCAATTGAGCTATCTCTAAATCTTGACTGAAAGCTTTCGTGACTGCGGGAATTCATATTCTTTGGGTTTTTCGGTAAAGTCACGTAGATAGGTTGAAAGAAAATAACAAAAAAACTACGGCGTTTCGATCACAACACCAGCGGTCGTCATCAGGAGGAAAAAAATATGACGATTGCTTGTGTTGTGATCGAAACGTCGTAGTTTTTTATTTTTCTTTCAACCTACCTACGTGACTTTACCGAAAGACCCAAAGAATATGAGCTCTCTTTGTTTTTGTTCCTCGTGAATTTGTGAACAATCGTCTCACGACGCGCACATGCTGCAAGTCCGGTCCATTCATCAAGAGCGCTCGTGACATCACGGAAGGGATCGAGTGATTCCATACGCCCAGCGATTCCAAAACCGTCACAGTACAGGGGTGTCACGGTGGCGAGATGTTGACTACCTCGCCTGGTGTGCAGGAGGTTGTCGGTTCGATCGCAACCCTGACGCCTGCTGTATATTGCAGTTTGAATGTCTCTCTCCCCGTGGTCGTGTGGAGTATTTGCTATAAATTTCCACGTGATGATAAGCCACTTCATTTGTGACCAGGTCACTTCTGAATAATAAAATAATAAATTAGAAAATTCTGTTTCAGTGCGGCCAGTTGACGGCGTTACAGTTGAGGTCTCCCTTAAAGACAAAGGTCCCCCGTGGAGCCTTAGCAGACTCTTGGGGGTGAGTGTTGCGAGCGAGTAGTAGCTATGTAGAGCCCGTGACGGCGCACAAGAGGGTGGGTGGCATGCACCGCATCTAACCACCTTTGTCTCCCCAATGCTGATGTTTACACGCCGCACCAGGCACCCATTTAAGGCTGAGTCAACCTCGGGGAGGCCCAGGACCGGTTCAGTTATCGGTCACCGATGTTGTCTGTGAGCAGGAATTGAAGTTGGGGGTGCGTGGGGGGGGGGGGCGTTGGGTGGGGGGCAGAGAAGGAGGGGGGCGCGAGGAGGGGTAGCGGGGCATCTGGAGTGTCCTCGGCAGGGTGCGGGCTGGACAGCAAATGCCGCTGGGTCACCTGGTGATGCCGACAAGTGCAGCATCCATTCAGTGCAGGACAACTCACTCACGCAATTATTATTATTATTTGCGATATTTTAGTTGTAATAGAGTAAACACACTAGTGTGTGTGTGTGTTTCACCCAAAAGTCGGTAAGATGAGCATCGACCCATTGCTCATTTGCACGGGAAGTTGGCTTGAGTCAACTTCTCCCGGGCTCGTGAATGAAAGCGGTAGCGTGTATTGTCATCGCTGGGCAGCACGGTCCTCAATGTGACATCGTTCTGCACTCCGTGGCCGCTTTCTCATCTCGACGCGGTGTTTTTGCGTCTCTGCAGCGGCAACCTCTTTCCACCGCAGGAGGTGGAGAGTCGTTACCTCTACACAGATAACCGCAATAAGCTGTTCGTGCCCATGGGGATTCTACAGCCACCCTTCTACGACCTCCAGCAGAAGAGGTGTGTCCCCCTCTCCTTGTCCCCCCCCCCTCCTTGTCCCCCCCCATCTCTTTGTCCCCCCCCCCCTCTCCTCGTCCCCCCCCCTCCCCTTGTCCTCCCCCTCTCTTTGCCCCCCCCCTCCTTGTCCCCCCCCTCGCTCCTCGTCCCCCCCCTCCCCTTGTTCCCCCCCTCTCCTTGTCCCCCCCCCTCTCTCCTTTCCCCCCTCTCTCCTCGTCCCCCCCCTCCCCTTGTCCCCCCCCCCTTATCCCCCCCTCCCTCTCCTTGTTCCCCCCCTCTCTCCTTTCCCCCCCCTCTCCTTTCCCCCCCCCCTCTCCTTGTCCCCCCCCTCTCCTCGTCCCCCCCCTCTCTCCTCGTCCCCCCCCTCCCCTTGTCCCCCCCCCCTTGTCCCCCCCCCCCTCTCCTTGTCCCCCCCCTCTCCTCGTCGCCCCCCCTCTCTCCTCGTCCCCCCCCCCTTGTCCCCCCCCCCCCTCTCCTTGTCCCCCCCCTCTCTCCTTTCCCCCCCCCTCTCCTTGTCCCCCCCCTCTCCTCGTCCCCCCCCCCTCTCTCCTCGTCGCCCCCCCTCCCCTTGTCCCCCCCCCTCCTTGTTCCCCCCCCCTCCTTGTCCCACCTCTCTAAGTCTGCCTCTCTGAGGCAGCATGCGTTAAGCATTCTTGAGTGTCAGTGGAAGTCTACTCGGGGATTATTCATTACGCGTATTGTCGTACGTGTATCTTCTCTCCAGATATCTGCGGTATGGAGCCATTGGGTCCGTCATCGCCAGACAGTTTCTGCATGGGTTCTATGGTGAAGGTAATGATGACACACCATCGTACGTCAATCATAGTTACACCGACATGCCGTCTCCCGTTTTGGAAATTGTGTATCAGCTCCGATCAGTCATAGCAATGCAGGTGGTTTGATGGCTCACAGTTGACGTTTAGAGCAAAGATCCTAGGTCCAGTGGCCTTTGTGTGAAGTGTATCCGTTATCAGTCCTCCCATTCTGCACGGGTTTCTTCGGGGTTTTCCGGTTACCTCGCATCGCTAGAATCACGCACAGCGTAACTGGTGTTGGTCAAAACAGCCCAATGCTGAAACATGACCTGAAATATGCTCAATTGGGATCACACAGCAGTAGCAGCAACATTGTTCCCTACTGCAAAATCTTGGCAGGACCCTCCTGGGTACACAGGTGAAATCAAAATCAGATTACGGTCATTTCCCGCTTTGGCCCAGGAAGGGGTTGTGCCAGTAGAGTCGTGACGTTAGTGCCGGTGTGCCCCCCAGGGAGCCAGTATGATGCGAGCGGCGTCCACAAGCCGTGGTGGAGGAACGCGACGCGCGAGAAGTTTGAGGAGCGGGCGCGCTGCCTGGAGCATCAGTACGGGAACTACTCGAGCGGCGGGCTCGCCGTGAACGGCACGCGCACGCTGGCGGAGAACGTCGCCGACAACGGAGGCCTCGACACCGCCCTGCATGTGAGAGCGCCGCCCCGTGCCAACGCGTTCACAAACACAGGGCGCCTGGAGCGGGCCGGTGGGGCTGAGTGCTGTTAGCAGAGAGCGTCTATGAAGGCCGACGTGGCACAAGAGGGGGTGGGTGGCGAGCACCATGCCCGGCCGCCTTTGTTTCCCGAGTGGCGATGTTTACACACCGGACCAGGTACTAATTTTTTAGGCTGAGTCAACCTTTGGGTAGGCCCAGAACCTGTTAAAATAATCGTCACTGGTGTTGGCTGTGAGCAGAAATCGAACTCTGTTCACCGGGTTCGTAGCGCAGCGCACTAACTGACCGCTACGCTACCACTTCCCACATTGCATTGACACACACACAGACATACAGTGACACAAAGACGAAGATGCCCACGAACCCCAATCAACATCGCACCCCCGACCAACCCCGCTAATGGCACTTGCTCCTTCTGGTGCGCAAGTTGCTCCAACACATCGCCACGGTGGCGAGCTGTTGACTACCTCACCTAGTATACAGGAGGTCGTGGGTTCAAACCCAACCCCGACGCCTGTGTATTTGAAGTTTGTATGTTCTCCCAGTGGTGGCATGGATTTTTCTCCGGGTCCTCTGGTTTTTCTCTCCACATTTAGAACCAACGTGTATTTTAAGTATTTTCCTCTATGTTCATGTGATTATAGCCATTTCGTTAAGCTATTATTTCTGGCCAGGTCACTTCTGGAAAAAGAGCTGTATAGTTCAGTGGGCCTTACCTGGTCAAATAAAAACATTGTTTAGTTTTTTTTTTATTTTGAAAGAAAAACTGTGGTGGCCGTCCTCTTGGGCGCGTTCCCTCCTTGGGCTTCCACTCCGCCGTTAGTCTCGACCACCGGCCACCAATCCCTCCTTGCCGTGACACGTTCCGCCCAAGCCCCACTCACTGTTATTATTAAATATTTTAAACATCCCTTGATGCCCACGACCACAGCAATAAAATATCAAACTGCTCTTGAAAAGTAGCTGTTAACATTTGTAAGGAGGCACCTCTGTGCCAGTTATTGTTCTGGAGAAAGTTTTGGCCGAAAACCAAAAACCATCGCGGGTTACAAACTGAAAATGGTGGCAGCGAGGTCACGAGAACGCCTCGATACAATACCACGCGCCATGCAACAGCGGCACGAGCTGCAACACGTCATTACAAGGGTTGTAAAATAGGTCTCTTAGAATTGTTTGGGCTTATAAATGGTCAATAAGCTCAAAATAAGTTAAATGTGGAGGCCGCTGCCGATGACTGCAGTGTTACAGCTGTCGAAGCGAGGTAGTCGCATGACGGCAATTCCCAAGGTCACATTGAGACTCGCGGTCATTCCCAGCATCCTGCTTCTCAAGGGCCGACGCAGTTGTGGTGCCGGGAGTGATGATAAAAAGTGTCGTGAGACTCAGTGAGGCTTTCTTCGGTAAACGAGAGGAATAATAATGAGAAATAATGTATCGGAACATTTTCAAACTGTTCACAAGTGTCTAATGAGTTGTGTGTGCGGTGCTGTGTCAGGCCTATGAGGACTGGATCGCCAAGAACGGAGAGGAGCCACAGCTGCCCTTCCTCGGCCTGAATGCTCGACAGACGTTTTTCGTCAGCTTCGCTCAGGTGCCCCACTCCCTGCACCCAGCGCTCCGCTCCGTGCCGCGTCACCGCCGCTCGGCACAGCCCCTCGCACCTGCCACTTAAGGATAAACAACCGTGCGCGTACGAGAAGCACGGGCGTGCGCACGTCGACTCGCACGTAGGCACGCTACGTACGGCGCACTCGTGTTCCCTGTGGCTCTCAGCACTGTCACACAACAAATGTAAAACCTGCGCATGTTACTTTCTTCTGAACAGCTAAATTAATCGTTCGTGTTGCCACTGGGTTTGTTTTGCTTACAGCAAAAAGTAGCCTTTTCATGCAATTTTAGATAAATCATTGCTTATATGTTGTTAAATTGAAAAAATACATAACTTTTTATGAAACCTGCTCTAGGAAACCGGTAGCAACACGGCTGTGAGTGAGCTACGCGGGCTCCCAAAGTGTAACATGTGTAATGGGTTCCGGAGACACTTGTAGAGGTAACTTATTTATTACAATGCAAAACCTCAACAGTCCTGATACTCTGTTACAGCCTAGGTACACAGCCTAGGTACACAGCCTAGGTACACAGCCTAGGTACACAGCCTAGATACAGAGCCTAGGTACACAGCCTAGGTACACAGCCTAGGTACACAGCCTAGGTACACAGCCTAGGTACACAGCCTAGGTACAGAGCCTAGGTACACAGCCTAGGTACAGAGCCTAGGTACACAGCCTAGGTACACAGCCTAGGTACACAGCCTAGGTACACAGCCTAGGTACACAGCCTAGGTACAGAGCCTAGGTACACAGCCTAGGTACACAGCCTAGGTAGACAGCCTAGGTAGACAGCCTAGGTACAGAGCCTAGGTACACAGCCTAGGTACACAGCCTAGGTACACAGCCTAGGTACACAGCCTAGGTACACAGCCTAGGTACACAGCCTAGGTACACAGCCTAGGTACACAGCCTAGGTACACAGCCTAGGTAGACAGCCTAGGTACACAGCCTAGGTACAGAGCCTAGGTAGACAGCCTAGGTACACAGCATAGGTACACAGCCTAGGTACACAGCCTAGGTACACAGCCTAGGTACAGAGCCTAGGTAGACAGCCTAGGTACACAGCCTAGCGACGCAGCCTAGCGACACAGCCTACTCTTAGCGTACCTGACTCTAGCTACGCTCTGGGGTCCTCCGGCTATAACTACCCTAGGGGAGGCTACCTGACCCGACCCAGCCAAGGTGCGGCTCTAGACTCTGGCTTCCTCGGAACTCGCCCTTACAAGGACGTAGAGCCGGGAGTCCCAGAGTCCCACCACTGGCCCGCACAACGTCCCGGCCCTTACAAGGACAAGCGGGACGAGGGGGTCCAGGGTCCTAAGCTGGCTGGTCTTGGGGCTTGAGCTGCGACTGGCCCCGATCGGCCAGGGAGTGGCCCTTTTATGCCTCTTGCCCAACGAGGGGTGGGGTTGTGTGTGCCCCCAGATAGCCCACAGAGCGCACACAGCCCCCCCCCCCCCCCCCGTTGGTGGCGCCAAGGGGCTTAGCTGTCTGGGTTGCCTGGGATCGTAGGGCCTGGCGCCGAGGGCTTATCTGCCTAGGATCCTAGAGCCCCCAGCAGCCCCTCCCCTCTTGGGCTGGCACAGTGGCCCCTCCCCTGGGGGTCCAAGCTACCTGCTGGTAAGTGTGGCCCATCTATGGCACTCCACATGTGACGAGAGTTGGTGGTTGGGGAACCATCTTCTAGGATTGTCAACCAAACCCAGACATGCTCGTCAATCAACCTAGGCCTACCATTCCTCTGCGGTATCCTAAATACAGGAATTCTCTGCTATATGTTAAGGATGTGTTCCTGCTACTTAACTCGAAATTACTTCAAGTGAATTCTAATTTCCCATAGACATAATGTTAAAATCAGAGGTTGCGTTCCTGGCCAACATTTCTGGAATAAAATATGTGTGACTAAATGTCATGAAGTGCACAAAAATGCATATGATTAACATATATTTTAACTCATGATAAATACAAATAATTAGGTAAAACTTATCAGAGATGGATTAAGAGCTTGCTGATCGAGTGCTCTAGGGGTGAGCAGTGGTGGAGTTACGCAGACGAAGGGGCAGGGTCTCTCCTGCCTCTACAATGACGCTGGAGCCGCAGGAATATTCACTCGAGAAAGCTGCCTCCCTTCTGGGCTCTTCTTCAGACATTCTGGCCTGATTGCAGAACTTAAAGAAATCTGTCCCAAGGCAGCTGGACAGCATTTTTCATCTTCTGCTGGTACAGCTTCTTGTAGCAGTGAATGCCAGTGAACATTCGTGGTGGTGGTGGTGGTGGAGGTATTGATTTATTGGCTCTACCTCAGCTCGTTGTTACAGCTGCATCCTTGCCATGGGACTCCAGCAGCTCCACCATGTTGTCCGACATAGTGGAGTCCAGCTTGCGTCTACTGTCCAGTATTACATTGCAAAATAGTCCGTTTTCACAGCGTGCGTTCCTCGCTTAAAAATTGCTCAATATGTTGTGCATTTTTTTATAGAACGCATATGCGAAACATTAAACTTATGAGGAAATATGTTCCCTAATCCATCAGCAATGTATATAAGCGAACTAATCGCAGGGAAATCCTGTAAATGCTCAAAACGAGACCAATAGGAGATCTTGGTAAATCTCTGTTCCTACCACCTGAATACAGATGCGAATTCCGTGACGGGTGGCTTCCCCAGCGGGTAGCATTGGTTTCTCTGTTCTCATGTCCATCTGGCCACCCTCCTTGTGTCTCCATCCAGTCCCTGTGCTCCGCGGAGACGCCGGAGCACCTGCGGGAGACGCTGGCGACAGCCCCCACCAGCCCGTCTCGCTTCCGTGTGCTGGGGGTCCTCTCCAACTCCGCCGAGTTCTCCAAGGCCTTCGCCTGCCCCCAGGGCTCCGCCATGAACACGGAGAAGAAGTGCCGCGTGTGGTGAAGGTGCCCGTGGGAATGGACAGCGGCGGCTGCGGGAGCAGCGTGCCGTCCCGCCACAGCACGTCTGCTTCGAGTCGGTTTGCTGTTGCCACTCGGTCCAATGAGCCCAGACCAGATATATTACTTGTCGGTACCACCTGAAGCAGCAGCGCTTCCGTGGGTTACAATTTGTGTGCCCAATGACTGAAGTGATAACCATTCGTAATGAGTGGGTTATCAAATAATCCACTCGTATTGGCAGTATAAAAACGTTGGCATGTTACCTTGGGTGGTACAAATTTTTGCTCTGGTCCATGGATTAACACTCAACCCATTTCGATTGGTTATAATTAACCGTATTTGTGAGGTATTGCACATCTCAAGAGATTAAACACAGACGGCCAATCGTGCCACCAAATCAAGAGGTTTTAATCCTTGTTAGGCCTCGCCAATACAATTGGCTTAAACGTGTTACTTTGAACCTAATTAGGAAATGCTCTTTCATACGAGCAGTCATTTTTATACTGATTCTTGTGTTTAAAACAAAACACATTCGATAACTTTTTAAAGAAATGCAATAGGGGCAGTGATTGTTCCCTCGGTTGGATGACGTCTTCGAGCGCCATCGACCCCGAACCCCGTTGAACTGGCACGGCTTCCCCGCTCCCCGACCACAGCATCGTGCCTTCCGCGGCAGCACTCTCTCGCAGCTACAGATTTTGAACATGCGTGGCAGAGGCTTCGCTGTCGTTTTCCCCGAGAGCATTTTATCCACATTTTTGTAAGTTAACATGTAGATGCACATCAACGTGTTTGTTCCGTTAACGTAGCTGTAGTCAAGTTTTAATGCTCTTTAGTATAAGGCGTAACATTTAAGATAATTTGCTAAATAATTAGTGAGTTGATTACACGCAACTGTGTGTTCTCAAACTGTGCTTTAAACGTTGATGCTGTCACAGATTCGATTGGCTGGTACACACATCACCCCCACGAGTCATAGGGCATCGATTTTGCTTGGGACAGGAGGAGGGTTCTTGGCAAACAGGAGGGAAGTGGAGCGTTGCGTAGGCTTCCCACGGTCGGTCATTGGACCCCAGATATTCGGTCGTGGGTTGACGCTGCCCCACGGATTGCCCGAAAACCGAAGAGACCAATGGTTGGAGGCAGTGCGCGCACGTGGCCTTACTTGGTGGTGGTGTAGTCGTAGTTATCGCTGCATGTGAACGGTACGTATTATCAATTGTTTTATTTCGTTTTTATTTGTTATCGTTGTAATTGCTGGATAATCGTTTAGCCGCCTGTGTTTCACTCGTTTGCTTTGGTTTGTTGTTGTGTTAAGAAATGTTTCAAAACCTGCACCTTAGTGAGCAGCCCCACGCCCGTTTACGCCCAACAACATCCTCGCCATGGACAGCAACCCCAACGCTAACCACATACTGGTTATCCGCACCGTCACCATTGGAGTCATCGCAATTAAAATGCTGTAGGGTTTATCGAATGAGTTCTGAATTGTCAAGTAACCTGCGTAAGGCCGCAAGCCCTTGTCGTGACCGCTGGCCGAGCCGGGAGCTCGCCGTCACGCGATCAGTACGGCGCGCTGCTCATTAAACAACAAAGCTGGAGTGCGATCGCTCTCACTTCCATCTTAAAGGATGGAAACGACTTTGAGAGCGCGAGCACGGGGAAGGCTGGGTAGGGGAGAGCGAGCTGGAGGGGGTTCGGAGGAAATGAAGGGACGACCCCACTATCGACAGACCCCCAGTGCTGCTGGTTGACGGGGGAAACAAGTTTACCCGCGAATTGTACGAATGTGAACATTCCCTGGGGCCTGTTCACATGTCCACTGCTCACGACTTGTGACTGAGCTTGGCCTTAGCACCATCGGCCAAGGATGATGCATAGTGGACGGGCTGGGTGGGGAATGCATTCCGGGCAGTGTTGCTGCTGCCGAGCGATGTTTGTTTGTCGGTCCCTCTGAGGGTTTCCTTGTGGTCTGCCATTTAGAGAAGCACACTTACTGCACACGGTATCTGATTCCTGACAAGAGAGTGGATTTTGGATGGTGATATGTGGCCCTTTGGGGTTACATTAAATGTAGAGTTGCTGGACAATGCAGCGGTAAAGTTAAAGATTCTATTCAGAGTAAAGCATGTTTTGTGAAATGTCCCATTTTGGTTGAAAATTTGCACTTTGAATATGTTTTCAGATGTTAGACTTGCTCAACTGCAACGTTGTGTACCTTTTAATGCCACTTCTGTATCGTGTTTTTGCGCTCCCTGTAGTCAACATGCAAACAATCATGCCACTACTGGACAGTGTGCAGACATTGAACTGAACTTTGACAAGTCTCACACTGCAATTCTCGATGACAGAGCTTCTTGCACTATGTCGAAACCATAGTCGGCTCTACCTCTGCTCACGGTAGCCTGTCACCTGCTGATCATGTACTGTATGTTGCAGTTCTTTTGCGCCGTACGTAGCCAACTGTGCTAATCGGAGATGTGGGAGAAAGACAACAAAATTATTTTGATCAAATCAATGCACAATATCAGTCTCATTTCAATTGTAGGAAATAATACAAATGGACATGTGCTCGGCAATCACCGCCGCCTCCTGGGAAACGAATGCTACGCGCCGAGTCACGCCGTGCCGCACAGGGACAGCTGCCCACGGGGAGACGCGTCGTTACACGAGAGAGATGCGAATGCTCGTCCGTTCATTCGTCATAAAGTAGTGACGACCACTAAAGTGTCTCGCACAAATGTCTCTCGACGTTCTACGGCGTGATCCTGAGAGACTTGGAGACGCCCTGACCCTCGCAATGGGAATGCACGCCGCGTTGTTCGGCTTCAGCACGGCTCGTTGCCCCTGCCCAAGTTGGGGCAACGCTGGTAAATCCACGTTTCCGTGGTGGGCGCGAGTTTTCACTGTTGACATCACACCAGGTGGGGTACTGTTTTATTTTTAATGAAGGAGTGATGGGCTCAGTTAACCCCCAACCAAGATTTTAACTTGCGTTCATCCCTTTCCTTGCCAAATACTCTAACCACTGACCCACTCAGCCAGATAATATACAAGACACTTATACAGAACAAAACGATGGTCAGTCGCACGGTGAAATGAGTAAATACGCAGACCAGACGCCTCCACATAAAAAAAAAATGTTTACACATCCAATCAGCCACAAAGCCTTCTGGGAGCACATAGCGGCATTGGTTTAGCACGAGCAAAAGTCTGTACTGGCTTCAACATTCAGTTGTCTCATCAGGCCTGGATGAATCCATGCTGGGGAACAACCAGATTCCCATAGGCAAGGACCCTTATGTTAGATACGGATCCTCGTTTTGACACGCAACTATACTGCATGGAATTTAACATAAATAACTCGTGAGGGTTGGTAATTATAACTCCATGGTGATATTAAAAAGGCAAGTTGAGACATTGGGTGGCCCGTAAACATGAGTTTTGTTGGGATTAGGATGCTGGATCCCAACACCCATGAACCAAACCCCGTGTCCTTCGGTGAGTCAAGTTGAGGCCTCCGCTGTAGCACCGCCTGGCTCGACACGCTGCGTGTAGCTATCGCTGCCATGTGCCGTGTTCATTTGATTCAAGCTAATTGCCTCATCCTACCCACAAACCCCGCAGTCACCCGTGTTCACGTTCAGGGTGACTGGAGGCTTCCTCAGCTGTTGGCAGCGGGGTTTTAGAATCGAGCGGTATTTGCTGCTTTCACGTTTTGCACAAATGGACAGTCGATTTTCTTGAAGAGTTGATTGATGGATCGTTGATTTCATAGTTTTGTGAGACTAATTGTTTCGTATCCCAACGTTGACCCTGAAATGTGTGTACAATAAAATTGTTACCCAAATATAAAATCACGCAACTTTCAACATAAGAAACGATTAATGTCGCTGTCATCACATTCAATGCTGCTGGAAATGCAGAGTTGCATTGTACTTGCCACTGTTGTGTGAGATTCTGTTTGAGAATAACTGGCGTGACAAACGTTCCAGATGTTAAGTAAACATTTGTTGGGGTGATACTACGTAGATAAGACGAACATTTTATATTCAGTTTGGTTTTATGGGGGTGTCTGGATACTGGTGAGAGATTCGCAATATAATCCTTGTTAACTAGGAGTAATTTTTTTCTGCAATAAAATGATCTGCAAATACCTGAGCCTTATTCATGCTTGATCAATGAAGGCAGCGGAGCGGAGCAGCGGTAGCGCCCATACCAAGAAGTCCTGAGTTCGATTCCCACCTCGGGTGCTTTTCTGCGTGGAGTTTGTATGTTCTCCCTCTGTTCTGCATGGGCTTCCTCAGGGTTCTGCAGTTGTCTCCGATAGCTAACTGGCATTTAGCCAATACCAGTTATGTTGTATGTGTTTTTTTACGTCCTCCACATGCTCAAAGAAATTTACTACAAATTACTCAATGAGAGTACACAGCAACATCGCCCCCATACTGCGAAAACTTGGCAGGAGCCTCCTGCTCAAGTGAGGCTTTTCGAGGTAAATAATCCTTAACGTTCAATGGGCCTAACTGCCCTAACATGACAGAATGGGACGACTAAAGCTCTCCTGGATAAATGCCATTGCCACAATGTGTTCTTGCAAGAGCACGAATGCATGTGAATGGACCACCGTGTTGACTGCCATTTTCATAATGCGTTAACTGTCTTGGCATGCCCCTGAAGTCGGCGGGGGGGGGGCACCCCAAACCTTCAAAAAACAGCCCCCCCCACCCCCTTGTTAAATATCCAAATGGTGACAAGAGTCGGAGTGTCCTCTCTGCTCAAGTGGAGCGATTATAATCTCTGTCGATAAATCCCATCGGAGCAGAAGAGCGAGTGCAAGGCTGTGAAAGAGAGTTTTATTAACACAGCCACATGTGCCGTTTTCCTTATCCAAACCACCGTTTCTGAATAACTGGTGGGCCATGTTTGCTAAACTTTTTGAGCGAGTGGTCTGGATTCTGCTGCTCGGGGTTGTTGTGCGTGCAACGCTGTACACCTCCACGTGTTGCTCATTCCAAGTGGAGCGCCGGGCCGCTCCACGCACGGAGCCGCTCTGCATCGGAAGTGGAACGAAGTGCAGGAGACCGAAGCCAGTTCACGAGTTTAGGCGATGAACTTCTGCAATAAGAACACAGTTTAACACGTAGGCTTTCACGACCAATATCCATAATAGAGGTTTTTTTGGGGGAGACCGCACAGAAATCTGCTCTTATCAAGACGCTCATTCATCGAGCTAAGAAAGTGTCAGATGGTGACAGTCTGAGAAGTGAAATTCAACATGTTAAAGAAGCGCTGCAAATTAACGGTTACAATGATGCACAAATCAACAGGGCATTGAATGCCAAAACCAAATAAAATTACACGAGCATTGAAACTGCCCAAGTATTTAAAAAGATCAAAATACCGTACATTATGGAAGTAACTGATAAGCTAGTCAGATGTTTGGAAAAACAAAATATCAGTTAGATTTGTCACGGTACATAAAATACAGAAATTAATATCTGGTACAAAAGATGTATTACCGAAGCTATCAAGAGAAGGTGTGTACAGGATTAACTGTACGTGTGGCAAATGTTATGTTGGGGAAACAGGACGAATTATCAGTTTTTAAAAACCTATTAAGGACGAATAATCAGCACGAGACTAAAATAACATCAGAGAAACATAATAAAATAATTCTCACGACGTTTTGGACGCTGTCTTTCCGACAGCCCTGTTCTTCACCTGAGGACGGCTGCTTGCGTTGTGGCCGAAACGTCGTATTGTTTTATTTGTATTATTTTATTATTTCCCTTCTACGTGACTTTACCAAAAGAACCAAAAAGAATACATTTGTAGTGATGTCACTGTGTGGTGCCGGGCTTACGAAGCCACGGCGGATAATGTGTTGGCATTACGTGTAGCCCGCTTACTGGGCATAGTACCAGCCCTAGCGGGGCTTGGGTGAGCGCTGATCAGCGCGGAGGCACCACGTACAGTGTGCGGTGCGGGCCTTCGGTGAGGGAGCAAGAGGGATTGTCAGCCAACCAGGGTTACGTTGGGGCATGGTACGCTGGTTGACCTGCCGACACGTGACCAGATGATATTGGAGGGGGGCGACCGGTGGACGGGGGCCGTTGGGTGGTCACGTGGTCTAAAGGAGCTCTCGGGAGCCTTTGGGAAAGAGCTCGAGAGATCTAGAAGGTGGGTGGGGCGAGGGCCGGAGCCAGCCCCAGCCCAGGCCGATATAATGGGGGCCCCGTGAGGGGCTCGGGGTTCTTCGGGTTGCTGGTGAAGAAGATCCACGTCGGGTAAAAGAAGCCTCTAGCCACGCGGTCCGGGACCCAGCTTGTGGTCCTAGCCGGGACCCAGCGAACCGTGTCTAGTTCTGCCGTAGTGTGGCTAGATGAGCATTCAACACCCAAGTGTAGGTTGTGTTATGTTATGTTGAGTTAGTGAAATAAATAGTGTTGTCCACTGTTGACTTTTCAGTTGGACTCACTACACATTGTTTAAATGCGTGCCTATAAAGGGCACCATACTTCAATAGGGATTACCATTGGTACGCTATTTTAATACACAATGGACAGGAAGGACAAGATCAAAGGGCTCGTATAATGCACATGCATAATGTACGTTGACTCATTAATCTCCCCCCCCCAACTTTGCGCAAGAGCGCAGTGTGGTCACCACATCTACACCTCTATATAAGGAACGAAACAGTTAGACTTCACAAATCTGGCTGTCGCCTGATGAAGCTGGTTGTAATTACTGGCGAAACGTACTCAGATTGTAAATGCTGTGGCTTGGCTCTCCAACACACCGGTGTGCTGTACTAGTGTTCTGTTTACATGACAACCCTTACTAGTTGGCTGTGTCGGGTGGTGGCGGGTTTTAACAACACATTTATATATTTACGCGCTCTAACTCAAAAAAACTCAAATATTAATAACAACAGTCGTTGTAAAATTAAAAATAAACAAATTAAATTCATTCTGTAAGGCACGTGCAATTTTTATTCTGTGTTTATTTGCAGAACTGCTATAATACATCAGACAGGAATCATCAAATGGACAGCAGATAATACAGGAGACAAAAGAGTGAACTGGAATATAATGAACCCGAAGGGAAATATCCATGCCAGGTGACCCAGCAGTGGGGTCAGTGGTCGGTTGAGCTGCTTTCAATTTAAGTCTGGCTGGGGGATAACTCGGCCCATCATCCCTTCAGGGTCACTCAAAATGAATGACCCCTTTGTGGTGATGTCAACAGTGGTTATAAAATGGAGGGAGTCACCTCTGCCATGGGAACGTGGAATTTCCACCACTGGCTTAGGGTTGTAACAGGAGATGAGCAGTGCCTATTTTAAGCAGGCAATCACTTTAATGAAAAAACACAGCCAAAAGAGGCACAAGGTGAATCGACATGAATGGATAAAGACAGTAGAGTGCAAAAGAAGCCGAGTTGAATGAAAGCAGCCTGAACATAGACACACTTGGCTTACATAGTACAACTCGAACATAGACACACTTGCCTTAGAAGACATAGTACAGGCTTCATTCCCATAGTATGTCTTGCGTATTACCAAGTTGAAACTCGAACAGCCGCTATAAACTCCAGGATGGAGTGCACGAGGCTATCCCCGTCGATGAGACCGGTGGTGCAGAGCCCGCGTCTCGCGCTGCCGATCCTGCCTCCACCCTCGGTGCAGCCAGTTCCTGGCTAATCCTGCAGACAGACGGCGGCGGCTTCACTCACACTGCGTCCAGCGGCAAAATCACACGCGTCCGCAAGACACGCATTGAACAAGTAAAAAAACGATAATGTGTCCATCTCCGATTAATTTAGTTCCTATTATTATCCAAAACGCCAGTATAATACATATTACACAACACTAGGTGCATAATGAAACATTCTAATGAAATTCCATTCTATGTTCATGATACGCGTATAAAACCGTGTATGAGAGAATTTTTTATTATTACAAATTCATGGAAATGAAATGATATTCCATCTTTTAGGCTCATGCGATCCACCAAAGCTCACTTCCAAAGTTATGGTTTACAGGCATGCATAGCCACCACCACCACCACCCGGCGAATATTGGATGCTCTTTCTCTTGTGGTGTCTATCATTAGGCCAGGCGTTAGATTGCTCAGCAGGGCCGCCTGGAACCTGCCCCTCCTGGTGCCAGCCCAGCAGCTGGCATCACACGAAAGCTTTCGCAGCCACTCGTAATCCTATTGTGCTGTTTCTCTTTGAAGCTTTTGCCACGAACTACTGCAGGCACCATCAATATTATCAAAATAAAAAAGACGAGCATTACCTTTTTTCCTTCGTACTCCTCCTCCTCCAGAGCTCCCTTTTCCTGCACAAAAACAACATTGGGATGTTCGTAAACAATAAATCAATAAAAGCCCCTGGCAAGTAACAATCTGTAAGTTTTCCATGAATTGCGCTGCAGTGGATGGCATTACTGGGGTTATGATTTTTGAACACTTGTAAGTTTAAAAATAACAGTCAACGTGATTTCCTCCTCAAATGATGATCACGGCGGTGCTCGTTTCAGCCCTGACCCAGTAGTGGAACTTCTTTCCTTTGGTGGGGGTGCATCTATCCATACTACCACCACTGTTGACTTTTCCAAAGAGTGCTATGGTACTAATTTTATTGACCCGAAAAGTGTTGATGGGCTGAGCTGGACCAGTTACACGCTCCCATTGCGAGCTGCCTGCTTCTAGTGCTAGGCCACTTGACCAGGTTATCAAACTGACAAAAGCCACAATCAATGTTCAGTCACAATTAGAGTAAAAGCTGAAACGTTATTGCTGTTGTAACTGTGTTCACAACATACCAGCAAGAGCATTAACATTTAATATTTTACTGGTTAACAATTATATATCAACATTTGCATATCCACATGTGCAAAGCAGCTACTTTTGAAGGCTGATATGCATTTCCACATGGGTTATTCAACAGACTCTTTCGCCAAAAAGTTAATGGCTCCTACCAAATAATAACTTGAATCCTAACGTTAACACAGAAACATGGGCGGCAGAGCGGCGGCGCTGTGGTAACACTCGTCCCTCGCAGTAAGACGTCCCTGGGTTCAATTCCCGACACGGACGTCGTTCTGTGTGGAGATTTACCATTCTCCCCCTGTTCTGCATGAGTTTCCTGTGCGTTGTCGGGTTTCAGAACACACAAAGGCACTGGAAGCAGTAACCCAATCTGAGCGCTTCTTGCTGCCAGGCACGAGCGTTCACCGTGGAACCCTGCCGTCAGTAAAAGAGCCCTTCATGCCAAACACGGCAGCATGGCTGGTGGGGAGGCCGGAGGCTGTGCCGGTACCTGCTCGTCGTCGCCGTGCCGGCGGCTCTCCTTAGCCGCGTGGCGGCTGCGCTCCTCCTCGATCGCCTGGTAGAAATCGCGCTCGGCCCGCGCCACCAGGTCGTGGCGAGACTCCTCGGCCTGGCTCTCGCGCCCTTCCTCGTCACGTCCCTGCTCCGAGCGGCCCCTCTCCTTCAAACGCATCTCCCGGTGTCGCGCCTCCAGGATCTTCTCTCGCTTTGTCTCCCGCTCGAACATCTCGGCGTTGGAAGGCAGGCAGAAAAGGTGGCGTTAAACACCATGCTCTGCTTCAAACTTCCCCTTTCAAAAATGACACTTTGTCGACAGAATAATGGCTGCTTTTTTTTTTCAGTGGTACCCTACAAATCTGTATTCAGTAAGGGTCGATCCATTGTAGGACCCCGCCTAAACCCAGAGGGTGGGAGACTGTAAGAGCAGATGTCTGAGGTGCCAGCTGTGCAACTTTTGCAGAATCTGACGCAATGAGGCCTTGTAGCTTGAGCAGCATTGGCCGCGACAATCTATTTATCTTGACGGACCTTGTAACATGCCATTAGTTCAGGTAAATCGCACGCAAATACTAAAGTGACTTTTCTGTGGAGACGGCTCCGAATGAAAGGAGGTCAAGGGTATCCCCAAACTGTAACGGAGGATGTGGCCTCACTTACTGCAGTGATGAGAGCCTTCTCATTGCGCTGCAGTGACGAGAGACCGGAGGAGAGCTCCAGGAGCGTCGCTGTGCCGTTCTGGGACCCACACGCCAAAAACCGCCCATTGTCCTGAATCCGCAGGCTGTGCAGGGGCTCATCGCTCACCTAGACACATAACGCAGGCAATGTCATTCCAAGGATGTACCTTTCCATGCGTCTTTGCACACTTTCCATTTCTGTCATTTTATTTGACAATGTCCAAGTGTTTGGTACGTGTTAAATGCCATTAACATGGACTGGTTAAATACGTTCTTCTTTGGGCACGCGGGTACGTTATCCAATGTTAACCCAGTCACTGGAGCATGTCTGTGAACACAGACAGGCGGTGATGTGGCACAGTGACCGTGGACGAGCGTATCACACCCCACTGCGAGTGAAGCACCATGAGGCGCTGCGTGCGGGTGGCGCCAGCTGCTGAAGGAGCAGGGGCAGCGCGCATGGAGTCCGGCAGCACTCCGGAGGCAGCAGCAGCAGCAGCAGTGGGGATTGGTGGATCACACACAGATGTTGTCAAACCCCCTTCTTACCGGTGGCCGTTGAGAAGGAGCTGTACCCTGGCTCACCAGGAGAAGCGGCACAGCAAAGTGCGGACTAATATCACTATTCAACCTATAAGGGATAGAGTATTGCCCCCTTGCACACTGTGGGTTTTCTTTGAATTATCTGATTTCCTCCCATTCATATGAACACTCATTAATCGGCTGGAAACATATTCATCTATATGCATCTAACGGCAGCAGTTACATTGGGGAAACTAAGGGACATGTCTCAGACCGTGTCCGTGAGCATAAGGCAGATTTGAAACACGGCAGGACCAATACTTCTGCCATGGATGATCATTATTTTAATGCGGCTGGCTCACACGAAATTGATTTCTCTAAGACGATGGAACTTTGCAAGCCTACTGGATATCAACAAAGATTGGTTCATGAAGCCATCCATATATACAGACACAGACACAATTTCAACTGAGAGGAACGTTATAGACTCAGCAATCATTGGAAAGATGTCATCAACCACTTTGGGTCATGACTTGATTTGTGTTTTCTTGGTATCCTCCACCGTCAGCAGTGTGGGTGTGTGGAGCGAGGTGCAATGCTTTGATTGGTGTAGACCTACTGCCGGTGTCAGAGCTTTCTCCGACATTAACATTAGCTGCCCCACCCATCTCTAAACCTTTATAAACAGCTTGCCCTCAGAGGCTAACCTCCCTGTTCCTGATGATGACCACTTGAATTGCGATCGAAACGTCGTGATATTTTTATTCACTTTATTTTTATTATTTTATTGTTATTTTTTATATCTACGTGACTTTACCGAAAGAACAATAGAATATGCATCTAACGTGTTTGCAGTTTGCATGAGTTCTGCTGTTATAAAAACGCGTATTGTTACTACTACCTGCAGAGTGAGAGTCGCATTGTTCTGCTTGAACAGCAGGTCCCACACGTCGAGCGAGCCATCCATCTTGGTGGTAAAGAAGACGGCCGGGCGCACCGGACTCCAGGAGCCGTCGGTCAGGTAGGACATGTGGTACCTGCAGGGAACCACCGCTTGGCTATTAACGCACAGCATCGCAGGGGCTCGCTGAAATGACCTTTACCCGAATTTTAACTCGAGTTGCCACCTGTTCAGGAAATTGAGATCTGCGTTCGGGTAGCAGGAATTGATTTGTAGTGAGATCTGGTTACCGGTATTTTGGTGAATTTCATTTTTACAATAACCTGCATAGTTATGATAGACCTAGGCTGACTGGCGGATATGTCTCGGTGCCATCTGTAGAAAAGGTGGCAGCCCTAGTCTGAACTTTGAGACCGATCATGAGCCAAGTGCTCCAGCCACAGCGCCAGATGGCAGGGAACGGAGTATAACAGTAAATACGAGACGGGTTCCTTGCGCTCACTTTGTCCACATGATGGACGAGTCACGGATTTCTTCTGACCAGATGCGAGCGGTCCAGTCTCCGATGGTCAGGAAGTTTTTGGGAAAAAACGGATGGCGCTGCAGGGCGTAGACAGGACCGTGATGGCCGCTGTAGGTGCCCACGATTTTCTCCGCCGGGGTCTTGGCTTTGCGGTTGCAGGACACCACCATCCCTTGCTCTGTCCCCACCATGAACTTGGTGGGCTGCGCGGGACACGGCGTGTCAGGTTAATACGGGAGGATTCCCTCCTCAGACGCCAGTGATCGCTGTCAACTGCATCAAGATGCTGTCAGCTGGCAACATCCAGAAATTGTAGGAAAATGACAATTACATCAAACGCGCATGTCACTGTGAAATTGTAAGATATTTACTGTTATTCTTTGGATCTTTCGGTAAAGTCGCGTAGTATCTATGTGACTTTACCGAAAGACCCAAAGAATATGAATTCCTGCAGTCATGAAAGCTTTAAGTCAAGATGTTTACTGTTCTTTAAGACGAGGACCTTTTTTTGAATTTTAACACGTCATATTTTCCAGTTCTTTCCAAAGGGAATTTTCAGGGAGAGCCAACTATGGCAACTTCTCCTGCCTAATGTCCCTCATGTGGGCTTCTCCACGTCCATCTCATGCTGCGCTTACCTTTGAACAAACGCGTCCATTGCTTTCATGGCTGTGCTGGCCGAGAACTCTGATGGACGCTCACCCCTCTCAATCCTCACTCCAACATCAAACTCACCGATCTAACTGCTGTCCTCCTGTCTGCAGGTGGTCACAGACTTTTGCACTCGACAACCATTACGGTGTTGTGCTGTGTTCTACTTTCCATTTGGAGTTGAATACATCGTTTGTAAAATTGGGTCTAGTTTTAGAAAACTGAATTTGATCGTGAAAAGTAACATACTGGTTTGGCAAAGATGAAAGTTTTAAATCAGTGCATATTACCTGTGATGGCAGATAGATCAGAAGAATCTGACAAGTGCTCAGAAAAGCAGGGAGAGGTGCATAGTCGGAATTACATTGGAAGTCAGAGGTATGAGCATGTGGATGAGAGAACAAATGCAGTTGTAAGACGTCGATGGTATTGACTGTAAGTGGGTCTCTGTGGGACACAGCGCGAGATGGGACAATGGCCGGTGGATGCGACTCATGAAGGAATAGCTGCAAATGGAGAGAACGGGCCCGAGATGACAACAAGCAAAGAGATGGGCCAATGAAATCAACTCATTGGCAGGAGCGAGATGGATTGCGGCATCACAGAACCATGAGGTATGGTGACAGCATGGACATGCTTTCATCCAGCTATGGATCAACCATGGCTGATGGTGATAATGATGTTACGCTATACGATATACATTTGTCCCTATACTATACACTGCACACTGTCGACAACACTACACAAGTCACTAGTTTCACTCATAAACCAAAAGTGTTTGAAGCCCTAAATATTTACCCTGTAAACTATTTACTGCCTCATAAAAAGCCGAGACACGGAACGACAGACATGGACGACGCTGCGATGACGCTGCACCAGCTAACTCCAGCAAATGAAACTCTGCTTGCCGACTGATTACGCCCTAATGAACCCGACACAGCATTGGTGCACGTAAGCACCGGTCGCACTGCTTAAAGTTTAGAGAGATTTACATCCTATTAGTACTGCAATATCAAACTATTCAATCCATAGATGTTAAAACACGTAAAATATGTGCACTGCATGTATACACCTCTCAGCCTTGTCTAGACCACCAGCTCAAAAAGAACTGAACGCATGGCTATTTTGTGTTTTTTGAGGACTCATCAGTGCAGTCGTTCGTGTTCGCTGCTGCCATAAGTCTCTGGGAGCCAAATATGTGGGAAGGCTTGTTACCTTCACAATCAGGAGATCCATTAACTAGTCTCAAGGCAACAATAATTCAACCATTCATTAAATACGCACCTGCGAGTGTGAAGACATGATTTAATATTTAGAAAAAACACTTACAATTATAATAGTAATGGTTATTATATTCAGTCGGTCTGATGTACCATGGTGGGCTCAAACTCCAGACAGGTGGCTCCCATTGCGTTGTCTAAATCCCCTTTCTTGGCAGGGTCGAGCGCGAGGCGTTCCATGGGCTCCGTCATCCTGCGCACGTCCCACCACAGCACCTGCCACACGGACGCCCAGAGATCTCACCCTCCACCCTGGACAACCGCCCACCCGCCCGCACGCCAAGCCTGTGCAACTCAAGTCGACTACTTATTAATTAGAATAATATAATCAGTTTCACTTGTAACGCACACAGTATTCGACTCAGAGGTCCGAAGAACTGCAGATAAGTGGGAAATCAGCCACGCGTTTAGCCGCCGCAAGCTCTGCGGTCCTCTATATATTAAGGTGTTGTCGGCCAATTAATTCGTGTTTACACGTGAGAAAATCCACGTGTGCGAGGGAGAAACACTCTATCTCAAACAGTAAGAGTCCATATTTTTGCTGTATTGTATTCTCCTGGCAAGTCAGGATACGGCTTCTCCTCGACGTCCGTGGGAAGGGAGTTTCACAAAATGCGTGCGATCCACCAACCCTCGCCTCCACAGTGCTGCTGGATTACAGGCATGTGCCCGGCTAAAATATGCCTATATCTTATTAACACAGGGGACTCTTAGCTCAGGGGCAGGGTGGCAAAGTGGTAACACTTGTGCCTCATCCTGGGTTTGATTCCCAACTCTCTCCCTGTTCTGCATGGGGTTTCCTCTGGGTTCTTAGTTTACTCCCATAGCTAAACACACCCACACGCGCAGTGCTACTGGTTTTGGCGAACACATCCCAAGGATGAGAAATTATCTGCAAATTACTCAATTGGGATAACATGTAGCAGCAACATCGCCCCTCCTGTGTAAACTTGGAAGGACCCTCCTGAAAAAGAGTTGAGACTTTCCTGTGTAAACAAGGATCATATTACTTAATAATAAATAACTACACTAACCAGGGGAATGCTGGGGATGGGGGTTGAGTATTTATCCTCACTCAATGGGTCTAGAGCAGTGGTTCCCAACCATTGTGCACCCGCGGGGCCCAACTGTAAACCCTCCAAAAACTTCTGCGAGTCACCGTGCAGTAAAAACGTGGTGTTTTGTGACACAAAAACCAGATGTGCAACAGTTCCGCGGATTTACCACCAGTGGCCAGCGGACCGGAGCTTAGGACCCACTGTTCTAGATGGTACGTTGAATTTGTGATTATGACATGATCGTCCACCACTGGATTGTGTTTCCTGCAAGGTCTACAAGCACATGTGATCACGATTCACTTCCCCTGGCTGTACAAAGAAGCTGGTACCACCAAAGTGTTTGCATCTCATGTGGTTCCAGTTTCTGCTCTATGCAATTCATCAGTATGAGGAATAACCAGGAACACTTCCAAGTGCAGTATTACTGTCCACCGTTAGCCTTCACTGACCACCGGCGAGGAGCGAACCATGCAACACACCTGCCCGTCGGTGGAGCACGAGAAGAACTCGGTGCCGGTCTTGGACTGCTGCCAGATGACCTTGTAGACGGGGTCCCGGTGGCTGTGCTCGATGGCCGTGGTCTCCACGGGCTGACAGCCCTTGCGTGTGTCCCAATAGGCTATAGACGTGACAAGGAACGTGGTTTTTATTTTTATTAAGACATTCTGTGACTGTTGAAAGTAATATTAATGTAGGCTTATATTTCCGAGGGAATAGTGGCTCTTCGATGATGACTGATGTTAAACTTTGACTACCATGTGATATCAGTGGCTTTATGTGATTGGCCTCCAGGTCAGAAGGCACGTGTGTCCAGCCACACAATACCTGCGACTGTCTGTGATTGGCTGCCAACACTTTTCATATGAAATCAGTGCAATGGACAGGGACAGCATAACCCCAGCAGGAGACTGCACATGCGGTGATAACCACAGCACAGCAGGAGTCAAGCGTGCCGGCAAATCCTCTACCTCCACGGTGAGGAGCTTCGACTAAAATTGTGCTCATCGTCAGCCTTTAATACATTAATTTAAAGTCACGTCTGACTCTACTTTCGTAGCATCTATGGCATTCCGCACAATTGTCTGGCTAATAGTAAACATTTTATACACATGGGCAGCCTCCAATAATAGCAGACACTTAGACGACATAACCTGCAGTTATGATGTCATGGTGCCCTGTGGAATCAGTGGGATTGGGGAACGGTAGTGAAGTGGTTACCGTACTGTGCTACGAACCCGGAGACCCGAATGCTATTGCTGCTCATGACCAACACCAGTGACGATTATCTTCTGAACCAATCCTGTGCCTCCCCTAGGTCGATTCAGCCTCAAATGAGTATCTGGTATAATGTGTAAACATCACCACTAGGGAGACAAAGGCAGCCGGATGTGGTGCTGCGCACCCCTTGTGTGCTGTGCCGTCCTTAATAGGTGCTCGCTAACAGCACTTGCCCCTACAATCCGTTAAGGCTGTACTGGGGATCTTTGTCTCTGTATAATCGCCTAACATTCTATCTGCATCAAATCTGTGATGAGAAATCCCATCACAACAGAAAATGTACGCATGCCGGAACACAAAGAGATTTAAACTAGATTCAAAGCTTTCGTGACTTCAGGAATTACTCTTTGGTTCTTTCGGTAAAGTCACGTAGAAAATATATTTAAATAATAATAAAATACGACGTTTCGGTTGTAACACAAACAACCATCAGGTAAGAATGAATGATAAAACACAGACACGGGAACAACACAGGCAGACACACATGCAGAGAGAGACACACACAAAGACACACCGGGCATGACACACACCAAGACCAACAGAAGGACAAAGAATCTGTGCCGAGGCCTTAAATAGAGAGGGGGGGGCAGAGAGGACTGGGGAGGCGGGACCAGCTGACGCACGAGGGGACAAGGAGGGGGCAGTGTGGAATTCCGGACCACAGTGGCCGGAGGAGAGACGATGGTTTAGAGCAAGAAAATCGAAAGTTTGAGAAAGCAAATTTAGTAAAATTAAGAAGTGTAACGCAATGCACCACAGAGGGTCGGTTAACACACAGTTAACACATAGCCTGGTTGATTAACGTTCTTCCAAAGATTGCTGAATTAGAAGTAAAGTGTGATAAAACACAGGCACAGAAACATCATAGGCAGACCCACATGTAGAAAGAGACACACAACACAAAGACACACGGAAACAGCATAGGCAGACCCACATGTAGAAAGAGACACACAACACAAAGACACACGGAAACAGCATAGGCAGAACCACATGTAGAAAGAGACACACAACACAAAGACACACGGAAACAGAATAGGCAGACCCACATGTAGAAAGAGACACACAACACAAAGACACACGGAAACAGCATAGGCAGAACCACATGTAGAAAGAGACACACAACACAAAGACACACGGAAACAGCATAGGCAGAACCACATGTAGAAAGAGACACACAACACAAAGACACACGGAAACAGCATAGGCAGACCCACATGTAGAAAGAGACACACAACACAAAGACACACAGAAACAGCATAGGCAGAACCACATGTAGAAAGAGACACACAACACAAAGACACACAGAAACAGCATAGGCAGACCCACATGTAGAAAGAGACACACAACACAAAGACACACGGAAACAGCATAGGCAGACCCACATGTAGAAAGAGACACACAACACAAAGACACACAGAAACAGCATAGGCAGAACCACATGTAGAAAGAGACGCACAACACAAAGACACACAGAAACAGCATAGGCAGACCCACATGTAGAAAGAGACACAACACAAAGACACACAGAAACAGCATAGGCAGACCCACATGTAGAAAGAGACACACAACACAAAGACACACAGAAACAGCATAGGCAGACCCACATGTAGAAAGAGACACAACACAAAGACACACAGAAACAGCATAGGCAGACCCACATGTAGAAAGAGACACAACACAAAGACACACGGAAACAGCATAGGCAGACCCACATGTAGAAAGAGACACAGAACACAAAGACACACAGAAACAGCATAGGCAGAACCACATGTAGAAAGAGACACACAACACAAAGACACACAGAAACAGCATAGGCAGACCCACATGTAGAAAGAGACACACAACACAAAGACACACAGAAACAGCATAGGCAGACCCACATGTAGAAAGAGACACACAACACAAAGACACACAGAAACAGCATAGGCAGAACCACATGTAGAAAGAGACACAGAACAAAAAGACACACGGAAACAGCATAGGCAGACCCACATGTAGAAAGAGACACACAACACAAAGACACACAGAAACAGCATAGGCAGACCCACATGTAGAAAGAGACACACAACACAAAGACACACAGAAACAGCATAGGCAGAACCACATGTAGAAAGAGACACACAACACAAAGACACACAGAAACAGCATAGGCAGAACCACATGTAGAAAGAGACACACAACACAAAGACACACAGAAACAGCATAGGCAGACCCACATGTAGAAAGAGACACACAACACAAAGACACACGGAAACAGCACAGGCAGAACCACATGTAGAAAGAGACACACAACACAAAGACACACAGAAACAGCATAGGCAGACCCACATGTAGAAAGAGACACACAACACAAAGACACACAGAAACAGCATAGGCAGAACCACATGTAGAAAGAGACACAGAACAAAAAGACACACGGAAACAGCATAGGCAGACCCACATGTAGAAAGAGACACACAACACAAAGACACACAGAAACAGCATAGGCAGACCCACATGTAGAAAGAGACACACAACACAAAGACACACAGAAACAGCATAGGCAGACCCACATGTAGAAAGAGACACAGAACAAAAAGACACACGGAAACAGCATAGGCAGAACCACATGTAGAAAGAGACACACAACACAAAGACACACAGAAACAGCATAGGCAGAACCACATGTAGAAAGAGACACACAACACAAAGACACACAGAAACAGCATAGGCAGAACCACATGTAGAAAGAGACACACAACACAAAGACACACAGAAACAGCATAGGCAGACCCACATGTAGAAAGAGACACACAACACAAAGACACACGGAAACAGCACAGGCAGAACCACATGTAGAAAGAGACACACAACACAAAGACACACAGAAACAGCATAGGCAGACCCACATGTAGAAAGAGACACACAACACAAAGACACACAGAAACAGCATAGGCAGAACCACATGTAGAAAGAGACACAGAACAAAAAGACACACGGAAACAGCATAGGCAGACCCACATGTAGAAAGAGACACACAACACAAAGACACACAGAAACAGCATAGGCAGACCCACATGTAGAAAGAGACACACAACACAAAGACACACAGAAACAGCATAGGCAGACCCACATGTAGAAAGAGACACAGAACAAAAAGACACACGGAAACAGCATAGGCAGAACCACATGTAGAAAGAGACACACAACACAAAGACACACAGAAACAGCATAGGCAGACCCACATGTAGAAAGAGACACACAACACAAAGACACACAGAAACAGCATAGGCAGAACCACATGTAGAAAGAGACACACAACACAAAGACACACAGAAACAGCATAGGCAGAACCACATGTAGAAAGAGACACACAACACAAAGACACACAGAAACAGCATAGGCAGAACCACATGTAGAAAGAGACACACAACACAAAGACACACGGAAACAGCATAGGCAGAACCACATGTAGAAAGAGACACACAACACAAAGACACACAGAAACAGCATAGGCAGAACCACATGTAGAAAGAGACACAGAACACAAAGACACACAGAAACAGCATAGGCAGACCCACATGTAGAAAGAGACACACAACACAAAGACACACAGAAACAGCATAGGCAGAACCACATGTAGAAAGAGACACAGAACACAAAGACACACAGAAACAGCATAGGCAGAACCACATGTAGAAAGAGACACACAACACAAAGACACACAGAAACAGCATAGGCAGACCCACATGTAGAAAGAGACACACAACACAAAGACACACAGAAACAGCATAGGCAGACCCACATGTAGAAAGAGACACACAACACAAAGACACACGGAAACAGCATAGGCAGACCCACATGTAGAAAGAGACACACAACACAAAGACACACAGAAACAGCATAGGCAGACCCACATGTAGAAAGAGACACAGAACAAAAAGACACACGGAAACAGCATAGGCAGAACCACATGTAGAAAGAGACACACAACACAAAGACACACAGAAACAGCATAGGCAGAACCACATGTAGAAAGAGACACACAACACAAAGACACACAGAAACAGCATAGGCAGAACCACATGTAGAAAGAGACACACAACACAAAGACACACAGAAACAGCATAGGCAGACCCACATGTAGAAAGAGACACACAACACAAAGACACACGGAAACAGCACAGGCAGAACCACATGTAGAAAGAGACACACAACACAAAGACACACAGAAACAGCATAGGCAGACCCACATGTAGAAAGAGACACACAACACAAAGACACACAGAAACAGCATAGGCAGAACCACATGTAGAAAGAGACACACAACACAAAGACACGCCAAACTGTGCTGTATGAACTGATGGCAAATACACGTTAAAGGGCCCACGTAATCATACACGTGCGGTTGCTATGTACGAACCAATCTGGCCATTGTATGAGCCAGCCACGAGGATGTGTGAGTCCTTCGGGTTGTACTCCAGGCACACGAGGGGAGATGCCGGCTTCAGAGCGAGTTCCGGCTTATTGGGGGTTTCTGAGCGCAGAGAAAACAAGCATCGTTACCTAACATGGGACATGATTGGAACAACATATTTCAATAATAACTTAAACTTGTGACGCGCAGAGAATTAGTTCACTCTCGTAGAGAGAGAACACTCAGAGATGCAAAGAGCTACCACAGACACGCAGGAAGGCAGCCACCACATGATTAGCCGGCAGCCCCAATTTCCCTCGTTAAATCTTGACTGAAAGCTTTCGGGACTGCAGGAATTCATACTCTTTGGGTCTTTCGGTAAAGTCCCGTAGATAGAAAAATAATAAAATAATAATAAATCACGACGTTTCGATCGCAAAGCATGCAATCGTCTTCAGGTGAAAAAATACAGCAGGCGGACTGCTGAGGCAAGAAGAAATGTAGCGACAGAGCTACTGCAGCCAGAGGTTATATCGGTTTGGGATGGGTAAAACCCAAGGGTAAGTGGGCGGGGCTAGAGATGGAATTTGCAAGTAAATGTAAGATCGCAGAGCTAGATATACCTCGGCTATTATGCTACTTGAGATTAGCATGTCAATATGTTAATGTAACCCCACGGTGGCTACAGTGCTGAAGAAGCCATTGTATTGCTCGAGATGAGAGATTAGCATGTCGATGTGAGACGGCTCCCGCAGCAGCGGCTGTGTTAATGAGAGACATTCAGCCTATTAAACAACGAACGCCACCACCACATCGAGGAAAAGGGAGCAGCAGCTATGTTAGTGAGACATTTAGCCTGTTAATGTGAAGACATTTAACAAGGTAATGTAACTCAGAGAGTCGGAAAAACCTGCTAACATAGGCAGGTAGGATGGAAGCATCACAGCCAGTGATGACTTTACCTGGTTAATAACGTCATTCCAATGATTGCTCAGTTTGTACCCATCTTCTCAGTTGAAATTGTCTGTATTTATATATCTGGATGGCTTCATGAACAAATATTTGTTGATAGCCAGTGGGTTTAAATAGTACCTTCGTCTTGGAGAAATCTATTTCATGTGTGCCCACAGTGTTAAAACAATGATCAGCCCAAGCAGAGGTGTTGGTCCTACCGTATTTCAGATCCGCCTTGTGTTCGCGAATACGGTCTGAGACATGTCGCTTAGTTTCCCCAATGTAACTACTGCCGCAGGCACAGTTTAGTTTGTAGACACCGGGGTATTGCATGTCAGGGATCACATCCTTCACAGATGGGATCAGATCACGAATTTTATGTACTGTGTTAAATCGGACCTGGATCTTGTATTTGCTCATGATTTTGGAAATATTTTTAGTGATCCCTGCTATGTATGGCAAGGTGATGGTTTTGATTGGGTCCTGAGGTGGTTCTCTCCCAACGGTTGGGGTGACAGCTTTACGGATTGTGCAATCCTAGTTAAGTTTAAAGTTATTTTGTATAACCAGGTGAGAACTCAAGGGACGATGATGAGTCTCGATTGCAAGAGTGATCCGAGTCACCAAAATGGGAAAAAAATGAAATAAAGTTTCAGCATTGAAGCAAATAGAAATTAGAACCAAAACAACTGTGTTGTCGCAGGGGAAATTGAAAATATTGCACCAATATAAATCAACGTGAAGTATTTCCTGCAATGTGAGTTGGCTCAGGCAGATTCGTTGCAGACCAATTATAGCACAATTCCAATTAAGTTACAAAAGTATTGTATATGGTGACTACTGTAATAACATGTAAAAAGCCAAGTATGTATGTGATGTATGTGGTGGTAGCGGTTTTCTGCAGCTTGCCACTCGCCTATGTCCCAAATGTAGGAGTCGGAGCTTGTGCCCGACGTGGCCCCTTGGAATTCCAGACAGGAGTAAGCCACTGCCAGCTTACGTCCTGCATCGGGGTGCCATGACAGGTGTGTGGCTGTTCGTTTCAGCTCATTTGGATCTCTTCCAGAAAAAAAGAAAGCACAACATTTACATCTGTGGCAACAATCTTCGGCAATGTCAACAGAGACAGGATGTATGTATGTTGAACTTATTTCGCGTCGTACGCAGCCAACCGCGCTAATCGGAGAATTTTCCTTCAATTAGATAATTATGCATGAGAAGTACTGCCCAAAAGCAGAAGGTCAATGTGAAGATAGCAAGAGATCAGAAAAATCTGGATACCTACTGAAAAACGTTGATTGTTTTAGCAGAAGGCTGCTCCTCCTCCACCTCCACAGACTCAGCCTCAAAGTACTCCTGGTAGATATTGATGGCATTATTCTGCTTCACACAGTGCTCCATCATCTACGGGTGAACAACGCAAAAAGACAAGGTTGCACTAATTACCCTATGTGTGCACGCAGCCCTTGGCAAAGTAAATTGTGTTCTGGAAGCATGCCAGCTATTTGTTTTTATTAACTCATTATTTGCATAATCCTAGGGAAGGTTACAGATTGTCAAGTGATTCAAAGACTGACTTAACAATGTCATGGT
Organism: Lampetra fluviatilis; assembly: GCF_964198595.1. Taxonomy (NCBI): domain Eukaryota; kingdom Metazoa; phylum Chordata; class Hyperoartia; order Petromyzontiformes; family Petromyzontidae; genus Lampetra; species Lampetra fluviatilis. Next base: position 493,630 of record NC_136289.1, read on the forward strand.
CATGTAAATGAACAATACAAATCAGCAATATCCCTTTTCCTTTGTGGGCCTGATACTGTACATAACGATCCATTTCCGATTGTCTGCATATGTGATAATAAATAACAATGAAACCCAAAATATACAAAGTAACACAACAAAGTAGGTCATCTAAACCTTTAAACAAATCATCTGATTCGGTTTATTTATTGTGTTAAATGCACCATAATTTTACACACTCGTGACAATTTTTTCGAAAGTCGGACAAGCATTTGCAACGTTCCACAACCATCGTGCCAAGTGAGTGCAGCATCTTTCGTTGGCATGCGACGCTTACAGTGCCCAAGTGTGTGATGATGTTCACGTAATTTTCATCCTTTTCCACTTTCTTGCGGTAGCGAATGGTCTGCTCTGCTTCCTGCGGATTGACATCTTTTGGCCAGCCACCTTCCACGTGGTTTACACCTTTACTTTCTGTGTCAAAACGCTCCGTGTTCACCTGTGAGATGAAATGAGACGGAAAGTAACAACAATTTTACAATGACAATCGCAAGAAAACCACGACTCTATCTATAATCGAAGTTTAAATACTTTTCATTATGCCCCATATAGTAGGCCCGTGCTTCTCAAATTATATCATTCTACATCACTCACTTTCGAGCTTGCTCGTCCTGTACGGCACACCATGTGGGCCTGGGTGGGTAGGAATGCGTTGTAGCTAAGAGGCGGTTGAGAGAGCCGGGGGTGGGAGCTGACGGTCGTGTGCCACACACTGCGCATACGTACGTATGTTGAACTTCTTTCGCACCGTACATAGCCAATCGTGCTATCGGAGGTGCATACGTGACCAATGGCGAGGGGAGGGCGCGAGGTGGGGGCTGGATCGGCCATTGAACGGCACTGAGCGTTCGTCTGTCCTCGCTTGCCTGTCCTCTAATTCAGAAAATGGCGTGGCACACCTGGGGCCTTGCCGCGGCTGCACAGCGGCTGGGAAGGACTACAGCAGGGCAACGCAGCAGGGCGGCACTTGTGAGACGCGAATGGCTGCGCCTACCTCGTGCTCGGACATCTCCTGTACGCACTGCACTCCGATGTCACACGGGTTGCGAGGAATGTAGTCAGCGGCCAGGCTCGGATCGGGCAATATGTCAACGTGCAGCTCGGCCGGGCGGTCAGAGAAGTTGCATTGGCGTCCAAACTCATTGCGCTTCTTGGTGTACACGTACACAATCTCCATCTCCACTCGTTGTGTCAGGCCGGCCTGATAGGCGGCACACAGACACTACCACGTTTCCGCTTCTGTTTCTAACCTGCAGAGAAACACAAAGGGTACAATGAAACATTAAACTTTTTGTATTACTCAAGGAAACTCTTTTTTATTTTACCAGGTAAGGCCCACTGAGCTGTATAGTTATTTTAAAGTGGCCTGGCCACAAATGATAGCTCAACAAAGTGGCTTATCATCACGTGGACATTTATATCAGCAAAATACTCTAAATGCATGTTCCTCAGCGTGGAGGGAAAGAGTGGAGAACCCGGAGAAAAAACCACGCGCCCACGGGGAGAACATGGAAACTCCAAATATACAGCAACATTCAGCGTCGGGATTGAAGCCACGCTTTCCTCCATACCAGGCGAGGTAGTTAACACCTCGCCACCGCAGCGCCCATTAACATGTACATTCAACGCACAAGTATTGCTATTCGTCTAAGGGACAGAGCTGGAATTGCAAGCACCTAAAGTCGCAAAACTTTAGTCATACCGATGTATTTATATGGCAAGTACGAGTGAATGACTTGACCGCTCACTAATTCCACATGGTTCTCGCACCATTCACTCACTACTGCTGTTCACATAAAGACATTGAGACCACTCTCGTCATGTGACCTCAGGTGGTACCGACAAGTGAGAACATCCGGTCTGGGCTGGTGCGCGACACGAACCAGTGGCTGGAAACGAATCTCAATCTCGGGGAACAAGCGTGGTTAATGTACGGGAGGCATGCGGGACACTGTCCACAAACAACCATCATCACCATCTCCTGACCACCCTCACTGCCCCGCATCTACAACACCCGGGAAGTCCTGTTAGTAACCACACACTAACCAGACCCTCACATGCTTAGCTTGTATGAGATCTGTGACTCACACATATGTGAGCGGATCATTCAAACAAACACGTGGTTGACGATAGAAGGGTGGGTAAAACACGTACACAGTGTTAGTGGTTGTGGTTGGTGGTGGACACACACACGTGGAGGATACCGGCCATACACCGCTAAGTGACGGTGACGTCACCGCGGCGCCTGTGCCAGGCCAAGTGCACATTGAGGCCACGTGAAGTGTCGAAGGCTCGCTGCCAGGAGGTCACGGAACAGGCCCTGGTGGTATACCATGGGTTGTTGACTAGACTGAGATGACTTGCAGATGCACAAATCGCGTGCGGTGCACACAGACACACTCACAGGGGGTGGACACTCACAGGGGGTGGACACACACAGGGGGTGGACACTCACAGGTGGACACACACAGGTGGACACTCACAGGAGGTGGACACTCACAGGGGGTGGACACACACAGGTGGACACTCACAGGGGGTGGACACACACAGGAGGTGGACACACAGAAGGTGGACACACACAGGGGGTGGACACACACAGGTGGACACTCACAGGGGGTGGACACTCACAGGGGGTGGACACACACAGGGGGTGGACACACACAGGGGGTGGACACCACAACCTGGTTGACCGGCGGTCGTCCTCCCGGGCCGAGTCGCCTCACCAAGTCGTCTCGTCCGCGTCCTTGGGCGTCTCCATGGCGACGAGGCGGGGGCGGGGCCGTCCCCCGTTGCCAGGCGCGAGGTTTTCCCTCCGTCCCGGCGCCCCGCCCCCACGCGGCAGTGACGCGTGAAGCGGGGGCGGGGCCTGTCGCGTCTGTTGTCATAAATTAATAAATAAAAACACGTGAATATTAAAACACGGACATTTTTAACTTGCACAGTAAAGTCATTGTATTTTTTCATTGGCTAAACAGCCGGATAATGCGACAAATCGCTAACCTTAAACACCCAGTCGTTCGTAACAGTCGAAGGCGGTATAGTACTATAGTGATAGAGCAAGTGCAGAGTCATTGAACCGGAATTGATAGCTTGAAAGCATTTAGCGCGGGGCCCTTGAAAGTGCGGGGCCCGTAGCGTTTGTAGTAGCTACTACATATGTAGCTACTACATACTACATATGTAGCTACTACACGTGTAGCTACATGTGTAGCTACTATACGTGTAGCTACTACTACATATGTAGCTACGATTGCTACTACGATAATCCGGCACTGCCCGCATGCCTCCCCGCGCGTGCAACGCCACAAAGCTGCCTGGTCGCTCGCCCACAATGCGGGAGTTCGACACACATCCCCATGTAGGAACGCAGAGCTCGGGAAATCGTTGGGAGGTTGAGGGTTAACCACCCCTCTCCCCTTCCTCCCCCAATGTTGCCGTGGGTTTTCTCGCGGTGTTCTGTTTGCCTCCCGATGTGTAGCGATGCAGTTGACTAAACAAGCCATTGTCTTTGTGCTGTTCGTCTTTTAGCGTCCTCTGGTCTAACCCTGTGAGAGACTAAAGAAAGCTGTCTCTGGTGTGGACCAATCAGTTTGAAAAACAATGTATATGGAGTGACATTAATCTAGGATTGATGCTTCCGTGACTGCATGAATTACTATACTCATTGGTTCTTTCGGTAAAGTCACGTAGGTAGAAATTAAATCAAATTAAAATAGATCACGACGTTTCGAATGCAACACAAGCGCTCGTCCTCAGGTGAAAGTGTCGTAAACCACACAGCGAGGGAACACACAGAGGGACATCAAACACAGACATCACACACAAGAGCACACAGACATCACATACAGAGCACACAGACATCACATACAGAGCACACAGACATCACATACAGAGCACACAGACATCACACACAGAGCACACAGACATCACATACAGAGCACACAGACATCACACACAGAGCACACAGACATCACATACAGAGCACACAGACATCACACACAGAGCACACAGACATCACATACAGAGCACACAGACATCACACACAGAGCACACAGACATCACATACAGAGCACACAGAGAGACATCACACACAGAGCACACAGACATCACACACAGAGCACACAGACATCACACACAGAGCACACAGACATCACACACAGAGCACACAGACATCACACACAGAGCACACAGACATCACACACAGAGCACACAGACATCACACACAGAGCACACAGACATCACATACAGAGCACACAGACATCACACACAAGAGCACACAGACATCACACACAGAGCACACAGACATCACACACAGAGCACACAGACATCACACACAGAGCACACAGACATCACATACAGAGCACACAGACATCACACACAGAGCACACAGACATCACACACAGAGCACACAGACATCACATACAGAGCACACAGACATCACACACAAGAGCACACAGACATCACACACAGAGCACACAGACATCACATACAGAGCACACAGACATCACATACAGAGCACACAGACATCACACACAGAGCACACAGACATCACATACAGAGCACACAGACATCACACACAGAGCACACAGACATCACACACAGAGCACACAGACATCACACACAGAGCACACAGACATCACATACAGAGCACACAGACATCACACACAGAGCACACAGACATCACACACAGAGCACACAGACATCACATACAGAGCACACAGACATCACACACAAGAGCACACAGACATCACACACAGAGCACACAGACATCACACACAGAGCACACAGACATCACATACAGAGCACACAGACATCACACACAAGAGCACACAGACATCACACACAGAGCACACAGACATCACATACAGAGCACACAGACATCACATACAGAGCACACAGACATCACACACAAGAGCACACAGACATCACACACAGAGCACACAGACATCACACACAGAGCACACAGACATCACACACAGAGCACACAGACATCACATACAGAGCACACAGACATCACACACAGAGCACACAGACATCACACACAGAGCACACAGACATCACATACAGAGCACACAGACATCACACACAAGAGCACACAGACATCACACACAGAGCACACAGACATCACATACAGAGCACACAGACATCACATACAGAGCACACAGACATCACACACAGAGCACACAGACATCACATACAGAGCACACAGACATCACACACAGAGCACACAGACATCACACACAGAGCACACAGACATCACACACAGAGCACACAGACATCACATACAGAGCACACAGACATCACACACAGAGCACACAGACATCACACACAGAGCACACAGACATCACATACAGAGCACACAGACATCACACACAAGAGCACACAGACATCACACACAGAGCACACATCGCACACAGACATCACACACAGAGCACACAGACATCACACACAGAGCACACAGACATCACACACAGAGCACACAGACATCACACACAGAGTACACAGACATCACACACAGAGCACACAGAGGGACATCAAACACAGACATCACACACAGAGCACACAGACATCACATACAGAGCACACAGACATCACACACAGAGCACACAGACATCACACACAGAGCACACAGACATCACACACAGAGCACACAGACATCACACACAGAGCACACAGACATCACACACAGAGCACACATCGCACACAGACATCACACACAGAGCACACAGACATCACACACAAGAGCACACAGACATCACACACAGAGCACACAGACATCACACACAGAGCACACAGACATCACACACAGAGCACACAGACATCACACACAGAGGGACATCAAACACAGACATCACATACATCACACACAGAGCACACAGACATCACACACAGAGCACACAGACATCACACACAGAGGGACATCAAACACAGACATCACAGACATCACACACAGAGCACACAGACATCACACACAGAGGGACATCAAACACAGACATCACATACATCACACACAGAGCACACAGACATCACACACAGAGCACACAGACATCACACACAGAGGGACATCAAACACAGACATCACATACATCACACACAGAGCACACAGACATCACACACAGAGCACACAGACATCACACACAGAGCACACAGACATCACACACAGAGCACACAGACATCACACACAGAGCACACAGACATCACATACAGAGCACACAGAGAGACATCACACACAGAGCACACAGACATCACACACAGAGCACACAGACATCACACACAGAGCACACAGACATCACATACAGAGCACACAGACATCACACACAGAGCACACAGACATCACACACAGAGCACACAGACATCACACACAGAGCACACAGACATCACATACAGAGCACACAGACATCACACACAGAGCACACAGACATCACACACAGAGCACACAGACATCACACACAGAGCACACATCGCACACAGACATCACACACAGAGCACACATCGCACACAGACATCACATACAGAGCACACAGACATCACACACAAGAGCACACAGACATCACACACAGAGCACACATCGCACACAGACATCACACACAGAGCACACAGACATCACACACAGAGCACACAGACATCACACACAGAGCACACAGACATCACACACAGAGTACACAGACATCACACACAGAGCACACAGAGGGACATCAAACACAGACATCACACACAGAGCACACAGACATCACATACAGAGCACACAGACATCACACACAGAGCACACAGACATCACACACAGAGCACACAGACATCACACACAGAGCACACAGACATCACACACAGAGCACACAGACATCACACACAGAGCACACATCGCACACAGACATCACACACAGAGCACACAGACATCACACACAAGAGCACACAGACATCACACACAGAGCACACAGACATCACACACAGAGCACACAGACATCACACACAGAGCACACAGACATCACACACAGAGGGACATCAAACACAGACATCACATACATCACACACAGAGCACACAGACATCACACACAGAGCACACAGACATCACACACAGAGGGACATCAAACACAGACATCACAGACATCACACACAGAGCACACAGACATCACACACAGAGGGACATCAAACACAGACATCACATACATCACACACAGAGCACACAGACATCACACACAGAGCACACAGACATCACACACAGAGGGACATCAAACACAGACATCACATACATCACACACAGAGCACACAGACATCACACACAGAGCACACAGACATCACACACAGAGGGACATCAAACACAGACATCACATACATCACACACAGAGCACACAGACATCACACACAGAGCACACAGACATCACACACAGAGGGACATCAAACACAGACATCACATACATCACACACAGAGCACACAGACATCACACACAGAGCACACAGACATCACACACAGAGGGACATCAAACACAGACATCACATACATCACACACAAGCGCACACAGACATCACACACAGAGCACACAGACATCACACACAGAGGGACATCAAACACAGACATCACATACATCACACACAGAGCACACAGACATCACACACAGAGCACACAGACATCACACACAGAGGGACATCAAACACAGACATCACAGACATCACACACAGAGCACACATCGCACACAGACATCACATACAGAGCACACAGACATCACACACAGAGCACACAGAGAGACATCACACACACAGACATCACACACAGAGAGACATCACACACAGAGCACACAGACATCACATAGACATCACACACAGAGGGACATGGCACACAGAGCACACAGAGAACGGCAAACTGCACGGAGGCAAATGCAGCAAGAAGATGGGAGACGCCAACTCTGTACTGCCCAGAACACCTCTCTCCCTGTGCGTCTTCTCTGTGCGTCTTCTCTGCTGCCTTGCACCTCGTGTCTGTCCACGAGGCCTTGCCCTCTGTTTACGTTGGTGTGTTCACCCTAGAAGACGAAGGCAAGATTTAGCAGTCTTTTGAAATACGTGCTCAACCAGGTTTAGTGTCCAACTGTGTTGTTGGCCGACTGGGTTGCATCGCATTACGTTTATAAGGTTTGCCGAGTTCGCGTCTCCCATGTGCTTGCTGTATTTGCCTCCGTGCAGTTTGTCGTTCTGTGTGTGCTCTGTGTTTGATGTCTGTGCGTGATGTCCCTCTGTGTGCTCTGTGTGTGATGTTCCTCTGTGTGATGTCCCTCTGTGCGTGATGTCTGTGTGCAGAGGTGTGGACTCGAGTCATGTGACTTGGACTCGAGTCAGACTCGAGTCATGAATTTGATGACTTGCGACTCGACTTGGACTTGCATAACAATGACTTTGTCCCACCTCTGTCTGTGTGTGATGTCTGTGTGTGATGTCCCTCTGTGTGTGATGTCTGTGTGTGATGTTCCTCTGTGTGTGATGTCTGTGTGATGTCCCTCTGTGTGTGATGTCTGTGCGTGATGTCTGTGTGTGATGTCTGTGTGTGATGTCCCTCTGTGTGTGATGTCTGTGCATGATGTCTGTGTGTGATGTCCCTCTGTGTGTGATGTCTGTGTGTGATGTCCCTCTGTGTGTGATGTCTGTGTGTGATGTCCCTCTGTGTGATGCCCCTCTGTGTGTGATGTCACTCTGTGTGTGATGTCTGTGTGTGATGTCCCTCTGTGTGTGACGTCTGTGTGTGATGTCTGTGTGTGATGTCCCTCTGTGTGTGATGTCTGTGTGTGATGTCCCTCTGTGTGTGATGTCCCTCTGTGTGCTCTGTGTGTGATGTTCCTCTGTGTGTGATGTCCCTCTGTGTGTGATGTCTGTGTGTGATGTCCCTCTGTGTGTGATGTCCCTCTGTGTGTTCCCTCGCTGTGGTTTACGACATTTTCACCTGAGGACGAGCACTTCGTGATCTATTTTGATTTTACTTCTACATACGTGACTTTACCGTAGTGCCATTGTTGGGCGCTATGGTTATCGCCATTGATTCTTAGCTGCCGTAGCGGACACGTGCCAACAGAGGGTGGTGGACAGGATAGGTGGGATGAGTTGGGCCACCAGGGACCCCAGACCCCAAGAGGGGGGCTGGGGGGATGCCGATATTCCAGGGCCCCCTAGAGCGTTCTAGAAGGGAGGAGTGGCTAGGGGCGGAGAGACTCATAAACGGGTACAAAAGCCGGACCTCTGAACGGATCCGGCAGTCATCGTCCACCTGAAGACCTGGGGATCTGAAGAACCACTCTGAAGACCTGAAGCGAAGAGTCCAAAGGGCAGAATCCTTACCCCTGGCCAGGGTCGGGTTCAGAGCTTACCAGTCAGTCTAGGGTAGAGCTATAATCAGAGTGAGGGCACATTAGTCCGGAGGGGCGACCTCCCTAGGGTATAGGCCATAGGGTGTAAGGGGCCGTTACCCCTTAGTGTTGCGTACCCTTAGTTATAATAAACGTGTTGCCTCCAGTAGCAAGTCTCGCTCTCCCTGCTTACTAACTACACATATAATATCCAAGCGTGTGTGTTTTGTTGTTAGCCTGTTCGCCACAAGTATCTGTGGTTAATGCAGACATAATTCCTTGCAAAAGGTTTAAGTTTGGTGTGTTACCATCTTAACACAGCTGGTTTATTGCCAGAAAGGGTAAAATGTATTCTTGTATTTTGATACTGGCAATGGAGGTCCCATGATGTAGTTGCTCACCCCGAGCTCTCAATGTCCTGAAAGTGGCATTGTCTTTGTGCTGGTCGCCTTTTGGCGTCCTCTGGTCTAACACTGTGTGAGACTAGGCGCTAAAGAAAGCTGTCTCTGGTGTGGATCAATCAGTTTCAATACAATGCATATAATATCAGGGCATGGTTTTTTTTGCATGTTCACCACAAGTATCTGTGGTTAATGCAGACATAATTCCTTGCAAAAGGTTTCAGTTTGGTGTGTTAACATCCCAACACCTGTTTTATTGACAGAAAAGGTAAAACCTATTTTATAACCCAAAACTCACGTACATCGGTAGAGATACCACCATACACATTTCCGTTCCCCTTACTACAGAAATTGCAGCAGGATCAATGTTCCCATCAATTTCGCCTCAAGGAGCAACGGCAGTTCGTTAAATATGACCACTGCCCATACCAAATGTACCTATTTGCGCGAGTAGCCATCTTCTATTCTCAATTCATACGCAGAGTATATCGTTAGTTGATGGCGCCGCTATACATTCGACAAGCAATGTGGGCAGGAATCAATTGCTGAATTGACTCATTAACCCTGACCATGGAAATTCATCAACCTGGGGGCGGTATCGTTACCACCCTACCCTGGGCCTGGCAGCAATGGGTTTTCTGGGCCGCTGCTTGCCCACAGCTTTAGTATCCGACACAAGTGTTGTCTTGTTGAAATCATATTTATCTGGAAGCGCCTTGTTGTACATATTTGAAAGCAAAGTTAACGTTTAGCAATGGTCCCGAAACTTGGCACCATGTTACAACTGTGCTCAGTGCCTAATGCGTGCCACTCCGTCTGCGTGCCACTCCGTCTATGCCCCACTCTGTCTGCGTGCCACTGAGCCTACGTGCCACTCCATCTGTGCTACTCAGACTGCGTGCCACTACGTCGATATGCCAGACTGCGTGTCACTCAGCCTGCATGTCACTCAGTCTACGAGCCACTCCATCTATGTCCCACTCAGACTGCGTGCCACTCCGTCTGCCACTCCGTCTGCGTGCCACTCCATCTATGTCCCACTCAGACTGCGTGCCACTCAGCCTGCATGTCACTCAGTCTACGTGCCACTCCATCTATGTCCCACTCCATCTGCGTGCCACTCAGCCTGCGTGCCACTCCGTCTGCGTGCCACTCCGTCTCCGTACCACTCGGCCTGCGTGCAACTCGTCGAAGGGATTTCATCGAGTGACTGGAATGAAGACGTTTCACTGGTGCTGTACAGAAACTCATTACAGATGCGTTTTATTAGCACGTGGAGCCGGAACATGGTTCTGCGTGTCTGTGCGCATTCAGGGGCCATGGTGCACAGACCGCCGCCACAATCTGTAAGACAGTGCCGAGACGCTGCCACTGCACGTCGCGCCGAATACCGCGGTGCTCACGTTCTGTGTAACGTCACGACTGCACACTTAACCCGTATAAAAGTCGTCTTTTTAAAAAAAATCCAAGAGTTGGGGGAGTGTCTTACTCTCCACTGCATTGTTAAACCGGAGAATATTGTACTGTCAGGTTCACCTTCTCAAGTTTGGACACAAAAATTCACTCGGGCAATATTTCAATCTGTCAGAAACACCAACTCCCCACTCCCGTGCGGATCACGCCGGGCAACTAGAAACGTCCATCTAAACCATAGCATGCCCAGAGTAATTCCTGCAGAGGCCTCTCTCGCCAAGCACCACAAACCTCATCAGCAATGAGTCACCAGACGGCAGTCGCCCGAGACATTTAAGTTAAATCAGCCATCAGAGCTGGGCCCGGCCAATTAAGTGAAAGCTCATGTTTAGAGGACGGAAGGATGGCGGCGGCACAGTGGTAACGTTTGTGGGCCATTGCAAGAAAGGCCTGGGTTCCATTTGTGTGTGGAGTCTGTATGTTCTCCCACTGTTCTACATGGGGTTTCTCCGGGTTCTGCAGTTTCCTCCCACAGCTAAAAAAAAAAGATTATGGTATTGAAAAATAACTGGCAAATTACTTTACTACAATTCCCGTGGCAACATCGTCCCCTACTGATAAATCTGAAAGAGTCGAGACTAGGGCTTCCATGGGTAAACAAGTGCAATAAAAATAAGACGTATTTTGTGTAGTTATTGCTTAACAGGTTGAATCAACTCACGATACACGAGAACCTGATTTAATTGGGCCTGGCTGCTTGCTCCCTGGATTTGAACCGAACATCTCAGCGACGTGAAATGGGCGCGAAAATACGCACGTCAGCCGCCCAGCCATCTCGTTCGATTTTATCTCTAAGCGTCTCCGGAATTAGAAATGATATGTATTGGAGTGGAGTTCACATCATTGTCTGACACGGACGCTTGCTCTGTGGGCACGGAGTCTTCCGCCGGAGGAGTGGCGACGCGAGGAGCAGTCCCGGCGGGGCCCCGTGCCGTGAGCGTGGCGACGGCAGCGCGCAGGCTGGAGACGGCGCGCTCCACGTCGCGACGGCTCGTCTCGCGGCCCACGCTCAGGCGCACGGCGTTGAGGGCCACCTCCTCCGGTAGGCCGCATTGCAGCAGCACGTGCGACGGCCTGTGGGGACACGCGGCTCCGTCCACTCCACGGCCGTCCGAAGACGTTCACGTGCCCGACGACCGAGGGCCTAGGTTCATCTCCAGCTCAGCACACGAGATTTCGTCAGCCGAGATAATTTGTTAAGGTTGATTTGTTTCACCAGGTGAGATCTCAAGAATCTAAGATAGTCTCTTGAGTTCCAGGTGCAGTGCAGTTTCTCCAGGTTGGTCTGTGTCGATGATTTGTTTAATGAAGCTTTTTCCACGTGCTACTGTGGACCTCCTAGGGAGCCGGGTTACTACTCGCACTGCTTGAGTTATGGATCAGCAACACTGCTGCTGTCTTCCAATTGGCAAAAAATTACGACCGACAAGCACTGACAGAAAAAAAACACAATGCAACTGACATCGGCCAAATAATCAAAAAGCTGAAAAATTTCCTGCAAATTTCTCAATTGGGATTACACACGTAGGAGATCTGCGAGCCATCCTCACACACTCGCACCACGCAGACGTGAAATCTCCGCACTTGGCATAGCACACACCAATCACACGCACGGGAATACACTAGACGGGGGTCAAGGGTTAAAGGGCACTGACGTCACACGGACTCGGCATGCAAGACGGAGATGTGGATTGGGAACGAGGGCGGAGATGGAGGGTTTAAAAGGGGCTGTTAAACGCGTGTTCGGGGTTGGTTTTAGGAACGGGTGTGGCTGTGGTTTAAAGACTAAAGAAGCGCTTCACCAGTCTCCGACTCCTCTTCACGTATCAACATGACCAGCTACTGTGAAAACTTGTCAGGAGCCTCCTGAAAAAGAGTTGACTCGGTGAAACTCTCCTGTGTAAACAAGCATAAACATAATAATAAGAGTAGTCACGCCACTGTTGCTCACCGGTGGGTGTTGCCAGAGTGGCAGGCGGCCCCGACGCTCGCCAGCAGGCCGCCAGCCTCCGCCAACACCCTGTGGCCTGGGGGGTAGGACACGGGCTGCTGTCAGCTTACGGCCCGAGCCACGCGCTGGGCTGCAGTGCAGTGCGCCACCCCGTGGCTTCACAAGCCTTACGACTGTGACGACCGTGACGACTGCGATGAAAGCCAAGGAGGTAAAGTCAATGCGAGTGAACGGGATGGAAACAATACGTGTAGAAGCATTTAGTTGGCGGCCTCATCAACCATGTATTGATCCTCAGGTTTTTCCCTCCACATTTGGAAACGTGCTTTTAGAGTTATTGGCCGATTCAAGTTTCCACCTGATAAGCCAGGTAGTCTCGCGCTATCATTTGTGGCTGGGTCACTTCTAAAAAAAGAGCGATATCACTCAGTGGGCCTTATCTGGTAAAACATTTCAAATAGTTTAGTTTAGTATTGCAATGTAGGCCAAATCACATCCTCACCCTCCCCCCAAGCCGTTTGACGACTGTGCTACAAACACGCAATTCTGGGAAGCTCCAATGATTAAAATCTGACTTGTGTATTTATTGCTGTAACCAGATATTTTCATTTCCAATGCAGCCTTCCATCGATGCATGGATCTGGCTCGTACTGGTGTTCACCCACATCACCAATGTACAAAGTGCAAAGGCATGCACGCGCACGGTTTCGCAACACTCTTGCGTTACACTTGCCATCTATTTTGTGGAAGTGATAAAGTTTGTGCTTCAGTGAACTCGTAAAATCAATATATTTTATCGTCATTTCGTTACTCTCCATAAGCGAATGATTATTTCGTGTTGTATATTATATGGTTTTTACTCGAACCAGGACCCATATCTAACAGAGCCAGGTCTTTGTCTGTAAACGTCTGTCAGTTCGCCAGCATTGGCTCAAGCGAGCCCGACTGTTGGCGTGACACTGAATGTCGAAACCTGTTGAGCGTTTCCTTGTGATCAACCAATGCTGCTGGAAGAGCGAACTCCAAGAAGGACGTGTGGCCGATGGGGTGTAACCAATCATTGAATTTACTTGTGTGGAGAGGAAAACATGGGAAGGAGGCGAATTGAGGATTTATTTTGAGAGCAGAGAAAGATCTTGGCGAGTTTGCCGGGTGAACGATACAAACAATGGAGCTGCAATTGGCCTAATGTCCCGATATTGAACAACAACCCAAAACATTCCTGAATCGGAATTACACACGCAGCAAGATCGTCCCCGACCCAAAAAGAAACTTGGCAAGACCCTCCATGAAAAAGTGTCTTTAGAGTCTTCAGTGACAATAAAATAAGAACCATCACGGGTCTAGTGCCCCCTCGGATGCCCGGTCCAATGCTTTACTCGTTGAGCAGGGCTCTGCTTTTGGTTCTTAACTCGCAGACCGCGGAGTTCCAACACAAGAGGGATGAGGGATGATGCCGATGCAGTCCCTGACCCGCTGCGCGAATTCATGCTTCGTCGGCTAGAGTTTAATTCTCGCATTTTATGGGTAAACAAGTTTAACGACCGCGCAGTGATGGCGCAGACGACTCTGGCGAGTGAGGAGTGCGGGCGCACCCTGCAGGCAGGGCCCCAGGATGGACACGTTGCAGGTGTTGGGCAATCGGTCCGAGCCCGAGAAGTGGCCGTTAAAGTGTAGGCGCTCGGTCCCAAATGCCGCCTGCGGCAGACACGGACACAGGGACACACATGCCGAGCAGAACGCAGCTGTGAGCCCCGAGAAAATCCCAGCCGACTCCAGCTGACCCTCTGCTCCTCGAGGGTCCGGTCTCCATCCTGCTGTGCATCACGTGGCACATCTCACCAGCAGCAGTTCCTCCAGGTAGTCTCGCGTCTGCCGCATGTGCCTCTCGTACTCGTCCAGGTGCTGACACACCAACTCCGCGGCCTGCCCGCCCCACAGCGGTGCGGCGGAGGAAACACGAGCCCCCACACACTCAGCCGCGTCGACAAGCAACACCGCTTCCCTCCAACACCCCACGTGGCTTGGGCCAATAAACCATTCACATTATTGTCATCATCATCGTGCGCTCAACGTTACCGGATGATGCCCGAATATTATTAGATCTATTTACCCATGAAAGCTTCACTCAAGAGTCTCAAGACTCTTTTCAGGAGGGTCCTGCCAAGTGTTTGAAGTAGGGGGCGATGTTGCCACGTGTAATTCCAACCGATCAATTAAGCAGGTCATTTTTCAGTGTTCAAATGTTGACGAATACCAGTTACATTGTAAGGATTTTAAACTCTGTGAGGATACCTGAACGCTATTAGTACATTGCAAACACCTGCAGATGAGATAAGGTGTTTGATTCGAGGGATGGCTGTGGGGTGTGAGAGATAATTAAAACGTCTCTAGACGGTGAAACCTGCATGGATCTATGTTTGGTTGAACATCTCATGGCCACGACCGCAGCACCGCAGCACTCACCTTGCCCAGGCCAGCAATCATGGGGGTATTTTCAGTCCTGGCAACAGACAAACGGCCTGCGTCATTCCCTTCGTGCCTTCCCGTCAAGCAGCCAGACATTCCGTGGGTTGCTTTGATCACGATGGGGGGTGGGGGGTGGGGGACAGGGCTGGGGACAGGCAACACGCGGGACCACACAGAATGTCGCCAGCCAACCACATTTCCCAACTCTATGAATTGTCGCTCTAAGCGACAAAATGGCCACGCATTCAGTTCCCTTGAGCCGGCGGTCTGGATAAGGCTGAGAGCTTCGGTACGCGAATCTTTGCGCTTTCGGGACCCCGCGCTCGTGTTTCTGCCGTTTACCGATTTGAACGAGAGAAACGTCGCCGGAGAGTCGGTCCTCACCCCGGACGAAAGTTGCGCTCCTGGCCGCCCCCAAAGAGCATGGGGACGAGCGGGGTGCCGGCGCCCAGGCCCCGCACGCACAGCGCTCCCACGCGCGGCCCGTAGAACTGCACACGCGCATGACAACAGCGGCAGCAGCCGCCGACGCTCGCCGCCAAGTGGTGATGACGTCACCGCAGCGCTTGTGCCAGGCTAGGCTCACTTTGGCTCGACTGAGATGACTGACAGATGCACCACTTGTTGTATCTGTTCATCGCTGTGTTTGTGTGGGTGTGTGTACGGTGGGGTGTGTGTACGGTGGGGTGTGTGTACGGTGGGGTGTGTGTACGGTGGGGTGTGTGTGTACGGTGGGGTGTGTGTGTGTACGGTGGGGTGTGTGTGTGTACGGTGGGGTGTGTGTGTGTACGGTGGGGTGTGTGTGTGTATGGTGGGGTGTGTGTACAGTGGGGTATGTGTACGGTGGGGTGTGTGTGTAAGGTGGGGTGTGTGTGTACGGTGGGGTGTGTGTGTGTACGGTGGGGTGTGTGTGTGTACGGTGTGGTGTGTGTGTACGGTGGGGTGTGTGTGTGTACGGTGGGGTGTGTGTGTGTACGGTGGGGTGTGTGTACGGTGGGGTGTGTGTGTGTACGGTGGGGTGTGTGTACGGTGGGGTGCCGCGGTGGCAAGATGTTAACTCCCTCGGCTGGGATGCAGGAGGTCATTGGTTCGATCCCGACTCCCTGTGGTTGTGTGGATTTTTCTCCGGATCCTCCGGAGTATTTTGCTGATATAAATTTCCACGTGATAAGCCACTTCGTTGAACTATCATTTGTGGCCAGGTCGCTTCTGAAAATGAACTGTATAACTCAGTGGACATTACCTGGTAAAATAAGAATAGGTAGATAGGCTAAGAGTGCTTGTCCATGGAGTCTGTTGAGGTTAAGTAAGGGAACTTTGTTTTGTGTCTTTGTGTAAAGGGAGTGGTGGTTTAGTGCGCTACGAACCGGCGATCCACGTTTGATTCCCGCTCACGGCCAAAATCAGTCACAAATATTTATAAACCAGTCATGGACCTCCCCTAAGTTGACTCGGCCTGATGCCACAGAGCATTAACAGGCGGTCGGGTGTGACGCTGGCCACTCACCCCCTCATGTGTCGCACGGCCTTCATAGGTGCTACTCGCTAACAGCACTTGCCCCAGCGGCCTCTTAAAAGTCTACACGGGGGGACCTTTGTCTTCGTGTTTGTGGTACCTTGTGCCCCACGACGGTGAGGTAGTCCACCCCGAGCTCTTCGACGTTGACCCTGATTTTGCCGAGGGCCTGGGCGGCGTCCGTGTGCAGCAGCACGCGGCCGAGACGCGGCATCGCGCCCCCTCCTCGCATTGCGCGCACGCGCCGGCAGATCTCCGCGATCGGCTGCCCCAAAACACGTGCTCGTTAGCGGCACATTCGCCCTCTTGCTCCGCCGCCGCTCCTCGGCAACGCGTCCGAGAAGGGTGCCGTGCGATCGACTCGTCTACGGCAAGACGGCGGAGCCAGCGCCGTGGTCTCCTATGGGAGCCCGCGCTACAGCATCGGTCCCGTCAACCTTCAGTTTACTCACTCTGGTGACAATCCACGTGTGCACGGGAAAGTCAAAGTATTGCAAAAAAGTTCTGAGAGCCGGATACCAAAATGTCACCGCACAAAGCAGTGAGTACATCGCACAACACGTGAGCAAAAAAAGGTGCTCTCAGCCTTGCCTAAGCCACCAGCTCGGTAGAGCTGGACGTGTGACCGTGTTCTCGTTTAGGTCAGGGATCGGCAACCTGCGACCTGCGTCTCCAGAGCCACGAGCGGCTCTTTAAGGACCGCCGCTTCGTGACGTTATTTTTCTAGGAACACCGTCTCGTGTTCACATGCATTGCGGCTCTTGAAAAATGTAACGTTTTACCGAATTCGAAAAAAAATAGCTCTTCTTGTTATTTTGGTTGCCGACCCCTGGGCTAGCCCATCGGCTCAAAGACAGTTGAAGATGCGG
This sequence comes from Lampetra fluviatilis, assembly GCF_964198595.1. NCBI lineage: Eukaryota > Metazoa > Chordata > Hyperoartia > Petromyzontiformes > Petromyzontidae > Lampetra > Lampetra fluviatilis. The sequence goes on from NC_136289.1 coordinate 511,674, forward strand.
CCATCCCCATTGGCAGCGCGTCGCCTTCAACTGGGAGCACTGGGCAGGCAATGTGCACTATGACATGCATCACAAACATGTTTTACTATTAACAGTTGCTGACCACAGGCCCAAAACACCAAAACGCACGACGACTAAAATTGTAATAGATAAGAGTTACCACGTGCGTTTACACATGCATAGCACGGTGGGAGTGTGCCTTCCTGGTGTGTGCGTGAGCAGCACACCTTCGTGTGCTGTTAAGTCTCCTTCCCTAACCCAGGGCTTAGCTCCAGCTCAGGCTTATCCCTACTGCTAGACTTGGCTCCACCCCAGTTCTAGCCTTGCGCAAGTCCCGTGCGCCTCACCATGATGATGCCGGTCTCATTGTTGGCCAGCATGATGGACACGATGCAGGTGGTCGGGCGGATGGCAGCCAGGACCTGGTCCACCTCCACGCGCCCCGTCACCCACGAGGCTGGCACTGCCGTAAAGTCTGCACCAGATGAGGGGGAGCGGCGTTTTGTTAGTTTGCGTGTCTACGTTGTGACCGAGAATACGATGACAGTTTCATACGGAGGGTCGATGAGGCACGCAAGACGCCAGCTGTGGAAACATGGCCAGGCGATGGGATGGATGGAAAGTGGGCATCAACTTAGATTTGAGGTTTCCGCAGCCTCGGCTGAGCATCTGCGAGTTACACCTCCTCACATTTGCAGTTTTTTAGGATACTTCCCATTTATTTAGCCTCGATGAGGTTTTTCCAGATGAACAAATGATATCACTGACGTCGGCAGTGAAAACTGTATATTTCGAGTTTGCATGTTCTCCCTGTGGTCGCATGGATTTTTCTCCGGGTCTTCCGGTTTTTGGCTGCTATAAATCCACGTAAGCCACTTCATTGAACTATCATTTGTGGCAAGGCCACTTCTGAAAACGAACTAAATAGTCCAGTAGGCCTTACCTGGTAAAATAAAAAAAGTTTAGTTATATTTCTCCTGTTGTGTCCTTGCAGTGCGCTGTACATTTTTACGTTGAATAAATTATTGCTTGGAAAACGCACAAGCGATGCTGCCCTGCCCCATGTATGAGGAGCATCGCGATGGAGAGAGAGCAATCCCAGAATGTGGTGACCGGGAGATCGAGTCCAGGTGGTTCCGGCTCAAATGAGCTTGAGGCGGCGCTGATCTCCCATTTACAACCCTGAGCCAGTGAGAGAAAAATCCACATTCCTACAGCGACAATCACTGCTGACTTACTTGCCAGTGGTACCTATTTTATCAACCCGAGCGATGATGTACCGAGTCAACCCCCAGCCAAAATGTGAACCCTCGCCACCTTCCGATCGCGAGCCGCTCGCTCTGCCGCTTGGCCGCCACCTGCAGCACCGCGCCACGCGTCTGGTCGTCGAGGTGGTGCCGGTGTCAAAGCGCGGAGGCCCGTGGTGACACGGGGCTCTGCCTGTACCTGCCCGGCCCTCCGCCACCAGGCTGTCCACCGCCAGGCGCACCGAGTCATGCTCCAGGCAGGACACGACGATGTGCGGCAGCGCCGCCCCTCGGCTCCCCGCGGCTGGCACCCCGTCCTCTCGCCCGCCGGCGCTCCGCGTCTTCCAGAAGTGCTTCACAGCCGTGTGCAGCACCAAGTTGTTTGCCTGGCACAGCAGAACACGGGAGCGAGTTAACCCCGGTAACCCGTCCATCGGCGGCTATGAACACATTGCAAACGGCACGTGTTTCGTCTTACGCGATTTTCCAGGTGAAATATATTTTTTATGCTGCTTTTTTACTTCTGCAACAATGATTCCATTGTTCATTTCGATCCAGTCCCTTAACCACCTGAGATTAACCACCTGAAATCATGTAGACATCCATGTCCACCATCTGCGTGCTCCTAAGTCGAGGCATTAAAGAGGCTGCCGTGTAGACTCACACCGCGTGGAAGATTGGGGCCGGATGTTCTATTTGGGTTTAATTGCGTAGCAATGTTCATAATATTTTAAACACAGTGTGACTTGTATATTTCAAGCGGCATGTAAACATTAAGGCTAATTTAGTTTATTTCCCTTTGTTCTACAACTTAAGATGCGTAAAAAGGGTGGCACCTGCAGCCTAAAGCAGGCCAAGGGGTCTAAGGCCTCCCTCAAGAATCCACAGAGCGAGCAAACGCTCCTTGCCAGGTTTTGCGCTTTACAGGATACGTGCATGCTGCAATACATGTTGGCACATTCATTACTACTGCTACGCTTGTGCGATCCCATCTGAGTCATTTGCAGATCATTCTTCAGCATGGGAGGTTTTGGCCAATACTGGCTCCTGTGTATTGGGGGTTTTTTAGCTATGGGAGGAAACCGGAGAACTTGCAGGAAACCCATGCAGAGCAGGGGGAGAACATCACACACACTCCACACAGCAAGCTGCTCGGGTCGGGAATCTAACCCAGGCCCCCTTATTGTCATGAGGCCGCCACCCTGTTCTGTTCAAGACACGCGGCTGCTGCACGTGGGCAAGCAGGGTGGGGGTGGGGGGTGATGACCGCTAGCGTACTACCCGAGGACCTGGGCAGCCATCGGCGGCCTCAGTGGGCCAGTGATACCTCGGTTCCTCCGGACGTGAAGATGATGTCTTCTGGGCACCCTCCCACCATGGAGGCAATGCTCTCTCTCGCCCGGCCAATAAGTGCCTTTGCCTTCTGACCTGCAAGGTAACCGACAGAGAGCCAAGCCACGCAGAACACCGCAGACCCAGCCACGCAACTCAATCAGCTAGAGCGAGGCCTGACAGGAACGTCCATACTTATTTCCATGAAAAACAACCCAGAGGATGCTAATTGGCTTGGTGACGAGGCGATTGAGGTTACAATGCCAACGACGCAGCACACGTGGGAGACAGAACTGCAGGGGTCCGGCGTGCTCTCCGATGCCCGCCCCGCAAGCGTCTCCACGCGAGGGAAATCCTCGCTGCTCTAAAGCGTCTCCACGCGAGGGAAATCCTCGCTGCTCTAAAGCGTCTCCACGCGAGGGAAATCCTCGCTGCTCTAAAGCGTCTCCACGCGAGGGAAATCCTCGCTGCTCTAAAGCGTCTCCACGCGAGGGAAATCCTCGCTGCTCTAAAGCGTCTCCACGCGAGGGAAATCCTCGCTGCTCTAAAGCGTCTCCACGCGAGGGAAATCCTCGCTGCTCTAAAGCGTCTCCACGCGAGGGAAATCCTCGCTGCTCTAAAGCGTCTCCACGCGAGGGAAATCCTCGCTGCTCTAAAGCGTCTCCACGCGAGGGAAATCCTTGCTGCTCTTAAGCGTCCCCACGCGAGGGAAATCCTCGCTGCTCTAAAGCGTCTCCACGCGAGGGAAATCCTCGCTGCTCTAAAGCGTCTCCACGCGAGGGAAATCCTCGCTGCTCTAAAGCGTCTCCACGCGAGGGAAATCCTCGCTGCTCTAAAGCGTCTCCACGCGAGGGAAATCCTCGCTGCTCTAAAGCGTCTCCACGCGAGGGAAATCCTCGCTGCTCTAAAGCGTCTCCACGCGAGGGAAATCCTCGCTGCTCTAAAGCGTCTCCACGTGAGGGAAATCCTCGCTGCTCTAAAGCGTCTCCACGTGAGGGAAATCCTCGTTGCTCTAAAGCGTCTCCATGCGAGGGAAATCCTCGCTCTAAAAGCGTCTCTACGCGAGGGAAATCCTCGCTGCTCTAAAGCGTCTCCACGCGAGGGAAATCCTCGCTCTAAAAGCGTCTCCACGCGAGGGAAATCCTCGCTGCTCTAAAGCGTCTCCACGCGAGGGAAATCCTCGCTGCTCTAAAGCGTCTCCACGCGAGGGAAATCCTCGCTGCTCTAAAGCGTCTCCACGTGAGGGAAATCCTCGCTGCTCTAAAGCGTCTCCACGTGAGGGAAATCCTCGTTGCTCTAAAGCGTCTCCATGCGAGGGAAATCCTCGCTCTAAAAGCGTCTCTACGCGAGGGAAATCCTCGGTAGAAAGCGCTTCAGTGATGCGGCACAGCGGCAGCGCGTTGGCTGCTTGTTTCGGACGTCCGCGGTTCTATGTCAGCGGCCGCCCTGATTAATACTGCAGGTATAATAATCATAAAAATACCACGCACCATTTGGCCATCATTCCCAAGGGGCTTTCTCTAGTTTTGTATTCTGGATTAAAGTTACTTCTGCTTCTATAAATCTAATCTAATTTACATGTACAGAGCACCTTCTTCACTCTAGGTGCTTGACATAGTTAAACAAGGTGACAGGGGTGTGCAAGGATTGAAGACAAAGTGACGGTGATAGAGGGGTACTTAGTGATCACAAAAGGGAGGAAGTGGAGGGGCAAGGGGAGGGACGAGAATGGGTAACAGAGAAGAGGCGAGGCTTTGATTGAGGAATGGAAGTAGGTTAAGGAGGGGGACTGCTTCATGTACAGTGGAGTTGATTCCAGTGTAGGGGTGCAAGGAGGGAGGGCCGAAGACTTGATTGGGCACTGGGAGAAGGAGCGACAGAGAGAGATGGAGAAGATTGGGAACGAAGAGGATGAGAGGGGGCTTGGAAGAAGATTAGATGCAAGATAAGGTGGGGCAAGGCCATGAAGAGATTTAAAGATGAGCGTCAGGTATCTGAAAAGACGGTGGTGGAGTGAATGGGAAGCCAGTGGAGTTGAAGGAGGAGAGGCAGAGTGTGAGAGTTAAAGGGGAGATTGAAAATAACCCATGCAGAGATATTTTTAATTTATTGCAGGGGAGTGAGGGCAGAAGCAGGGAGGCCAAGAAGAAAAGAATTACATTACTCCAGACAGGTCAAGATCAGAGAATGAACCAGGAGTTTGGGGGCAGAATGTGAAATGAGAGGGAAGATTTCCCTGATGTTGAACAGATGAAGGCGTGAGACGTGAGTAGTAGTGGAGACTTTGGTGGATAAAGTGAGGCAAGAGTGAAAGGTGACACCAAGGTTGAGGGCAGCGGAAGCAGGACAGAGAGAGAGGAGGGGAGGAGATGGTGGGTACGGGTGGAAGAGAGCGAGAGGCTGGAAAGAAAATGATCGATGTTTTGGAAATATTGAGAGTGAAGTGCCATCCAGGACTGTATGGCATACAGGAGGAGATACAAGAGGACAGATCAGAGGTGAGAGAGGGAACGGAGAAGAAATACTTGGGTTGTCGTTGTCAGCAAATAAATGATGAGGAAAGCAGAAAGAGGAAGTAATAGATTCAAGAGGTGAAATATCGAGAGAGAATAGCGAGGAACCCAGATCCGAACCCTGGAGAAGGCCAACACTGAGAGGGGAAGGGGAGGACACGGAGTGGTCGGAGGAGACTGGGGAGCCAGGAGAGGGGAGTGCCAGAGATGCGAACGTCAGAGACAGTGGAAAGAAGAGTGGGGTGAACAAGTGTCAAAGGCGGAAGAAATTTCAAGAAGACTGATTGAGCGAGAGACAGAATTTATTGATAGAGCCTTACGATTAACCGTCCCAGCCAACGGACCTGCAGCCCAAACGAGACCAATCGTTATGCATTTTATACGCTGTACCTGAACTTCTTGTCACTTTGTGTAGTTATGTTCATGGCACGCTGCGCTATTAATGCATAAACCCAGCTTGCTCCTCGGCCGCTTGTAAGTGGGGCTTCTGATATTGCCAACCCACAGTGAGGAGTTTCCGTCTCACTGCATAAGGCATAACACCTCAAAATGGTAGGAAACGAGACAAAGAGCGTTTGGATGTAACGCACGATCGGCCTTCACGGTTGAATTCACCTGCCGTGTGCGTCATTCATGGGGGACGCGTGCACACCGCTGCGTACGACTGCTACGGGGTCCCAGGTGATGGTGTGCAACAGACAGCGTGCTTACGTTGTGCAGTGACCTGGTGAGATCACGCGAGTGGTGTCCTGTCAGAGCTAGTCATATGAATTTGCTTGGTGAGAGGGTGATTGGGAGGGGTTGCGAGAGGTCATAGGAGGGGTGGTGAGAGAGTGATGGGAGGGGTGGTGAGAGTGTTATAGGAGGGGTGGTGAGAGGGGTGGTTGGAGGGGTGGTGGAGAGGGTGGTGAGAGAGTTATGGGAGGGGTGGTGAGAGGGGTGGTGAAAGGGGTGGTTGGAGGGGTGGTGAGAGGGTCATTGGAAGGATGGTGAGAGGGATGGTGAGAAGGTGGTGAGAGGGTGGTAAGAGGGTGATGGTAGGGGTGGTGAGAGGGTGGTGAGAGAGTTATGGGAGAGGTGGTGAGAGGGGTGGTTGGAGGGGTGGTGAGAGGGTGGTGAGAGAGTTATGGGAGGGGTGGTGAGAGGGGTGGTGAGAGGGTCATTGGAAGGATGGTCAGAGGGTGGTGAGAGAGTTACGGGAGAGGTGGTGAGAGGGGTGGTCGGAGGGGTGATGAGAGGGTGGTGAGAGAGTGATGGGTGGGGTGGTGAGAGGGGTGGTTGGAGAGGTGGTGAGAGAGTGATGGGAGGGGTGGTGAGAGGGGTGGTGAGAGGGGTGGTTGGAGGGGTGGTGGAGAGGGTGGTGAGAGAGTGATGGGTGGGGTGGTGAGAGCGTGATTTTCGTATTTTCCAAGAAGCCAGTGTGAGCCCCTCAAAGCGCTGCTGCGGGCGAGTTGGTACTCACCTGGCCCGTAGGAGCTACTCGGGTTGCCCCAGGCCTCCGTGAGGGCCCGGCTGATGTCCTCCACCACCTCCGGGGCCAATGGTGTGGTGGCGTTGTAGTCCATGTAGACCCTGAGCACACCGCTCGCTCACGCTGTAATCCACGTCCACCTCTCGCTCGCTCATCAACTCCGTGCACACTCATCGCAGAACAGAGTCACTGACGGTCGTGGTTCCCTGCACACACTGGGTATGTCGTGAATTGTTACACAAACCTCTCTGTGGAGTTCGTTTCCGTTGTGGCCATATCTCAGCAGTAGGAATTCACAGCTCGTGACGGTTCTTCACGGTTCACCTCGCACCGGCCTCTGCAATGAGAACGCCGATGTTCATTGACCATCAAAACGCGGACACATTTAAAACTGGTGTTGAATTCGATCAAATATTAATACAAAACAAACTTGCCTGGACGTTAAAGGAAAGAGCGAAAACAAACTTTATTCAAACCAAAATAAAAACACTAGCCTACCAGCAATACACGATCAACCAGGCTATGCGCTGTGTGTTAGCCGACTCTCTGTGTTGCATTACATTACATTTCCAAAAAAATTGCCACTTTTTTTTCTCAAACTGCCTATTTCTCTCTCTAAAATGTACCAGGCTCTCATAGGTCCATTCACTCTCTCTCCCTTGGTTGCTTCGGGGTGGATTTCCACACAACTCTCTCTAAAATGTACCAGTCCTGTTGGGTATTTCAGTGACATGCTAATGTCTCTGCTACAGCAGACCCACCTCTCTCTCTGCCCCACCACCCCCCTCCCTCTCTATTTAAGGCCTAGACACAGAGGCATTGGGTCTCTGTGTGTCTATGTTGTGTGTCTATGTTGTGTGTCTCTCTCTGTGTGTCTCTGTGTTGTCTCTCTCTTCTAGAGTATGTGTCTGTGTGTCTCCGTGTCTGTGTTTTGTCTCTTTCTCAAATTTAGTTCTACCTAATGACGGTTGCTTGTGTTGCAATCGAAACGTCGTATTCTATTATTTAATTTATTTTCTTTTTATGTGACTTTACCGAAAGAACTAAAGAGTGAATTCTGTAAGTTGTTAGAACATTATGTATGCAATCTTTTAAATATGTATGTATTCAGAGGGTGTATAATATTGCATTATCTGATAAATATGTTGCTAATACACAATGACAACATAACGTGTTCACTCTTACAAGAGCTGTTCGGAGATTGTCAGTGCATTGGCACCAATTAAGCAGGCGAGTGCTGCGAATGGCTGGGCTTTCCACGCCACTGTTGTTCCTTGTCGCAATCCTTTCCGCGGTACCCTGTACCGGGGTCCGAGGATCCGATCGTAAGGGCAGCAAGCCGGCTGCTCAATCTGTTCCTCGCCAGGTTCACAGTGGTGTGGGCCCAGACACGGCCCAGACAAGTTGCAGCGGTGCCAACTGAAGACGTGTCCAACTTAACAGGGTGGCGCAGTGGTTACACTTGTGCCTCATAGCAAGACGTCCCTGGGTTCGATTCCATACTCGGAGTTTGTATTTACTCCCCATTTTCTGCATGGTCCGAGTATGCGAGTGTGTGGAGTTTGTATGTTCTCTGGGTTTTCTGATTTCCTGCTATAGCTAAACACACACAGTGTAACCAGTATTGATCAAACCACATCCCAATGCTGAACAATTACATGCAAATGACTGAATTTGGATTACACACAGCAGCAACATCAACCTCCTACTGCGACAAACTTGCCAGGACCCTCCTGAGAAAGAGTCTTGAGCCTCAGCGAGGGTTTCCCCGGTAAACATGCACAATGTGCTCTCCAATCAACTACGCGGCTGTCAGACGATCAGTCTTCAACACACACAAGTCACCGATGTCATGCCCAGCCACTTCCGAGATGCTTCTGAGCCTACCAAGTGGCTTTTAACAACGCACACAGATTGCATGCACAATGGCTCTCAGCATTATCCAGACCACCATCTCCAAAAGAACTAACGTGTGGTCATTCTGTCCATTAGACCGGTGGTTCTCAACCGGCGGTACACGGAGCTCTGGGGGGTACGCGAGGTGATTTATAAACGAGTGAAATTACATCATACATTAGAGTCGTGGGTGAATAATCACGTATGAATCTGCCAATATAAAATAACAATAGAATTTAAATCTACATGGTAACCTACGACGATATAAAACACCTTCCTAAACTCATTGATCGTGAACAATACTGTTTTCAAGAGTAACCCAGCGAGCGCGAACACGTGGATTTAATTTTATTCGCTTGCAAGAGCTACTCGCTAGTTAGGATACTTCAAAATGGACCATTGGTTACAATACTGATGTTCATTATCCATCACATTTATTTCTCAGAACTATTTTGGGTCAAGCAAATGGAGGGTGGCAGTGGGTGGCAGGTAAGGTAACTCAGTTGAAAACTAAAATTCAACAAAGTGGGTACCGTCGCCAAACAAAGCTTGAGATGCCACTGGCTTAAACAATCGACTCAAACAGCTGAGAAAACGTGGCCATCCCACCAGAGGGAAGTTAAACAACAGCAGCAGCAGCGAGCCCTCTTTCGGCCTCGGCCAAGGCGGCGTTTGCTGTCTGCTACCGCTGCCCCGTGGGGCACCGGGCTGAGCACGGGAGGGCCCTCTCTTGCTGGAGAGATGGATGCACAATGGCTTTTGGCTGAACTTGGCCTTCCGAACTTAACCCAGCCACTCACTCAGGGGGCAGCGTTAAGATTGCAGACAGGAACTAGCTCAGGACGCATAGAGAACAGACAGGCTGGGTCAGCTCACCCGGCATTGATTTGTATTACAGTAACGCTGAAGCCAAGGCCGTAGCCATGGGGTCAACATTGGGGGGTACCAAATCTTTCAGGGGGTCTGGGGGTCCCAACCCAGAAAAATATCAAAATTTGGAAACGAATTTCCTGCCTAAAATATTAAAAAAATCACTAACACAGAGGATGGGCTTTTTATTAATTTTTTTACAATAATGTCTAATAGTGTATTGTATTACATTGCTCTGTTTTTACTTTTTTTTAACCTTTTCTTGTTTCATTGTATGTAATGGCAGAGATTAGAGATTAATAAAGTACAACCATAACTACAATCATATGAGCACAAATCTATGCATTGATTTATATGAAGACAAGTCCAGATATTGTGGGCAATTTTTTAGCAAATTGTTTTAATTTACATAGCATAGCAATTATTTTATAGCAATATATTTGGGGGGGGGGGACATTTTGAGTATATTTGAATATTGGGGGTGATGTGTGTCCCCCAATATGAATTATAATTACGGCCTTGGCTGAAGCTCTGCACTCAACGAAGGCCGCGTGTCTGACGTGAAGTGTGAAACAAACCCGCGACTGTTTCACGTGCAGGGGCAGGGCACGGGGCCAGGAGGGGGGGGAGCGGCGCCTTCCACTCACCGCGTGGCGAGGGGCCCACAAAGTCCATCCCGCAGTGGATCGCCAGCTCGGCTCCGAGACCCGGTGGCAGTCCCCGCGTGCGAATCCGGGCAGTGTGTCTCGGTGATGACGTCACTCGCCGGATGCATCGTCATCAACATCGTGCGTCATCGTCATTAACACTGTCATTGTCATCATCATTAACATCGCTACCTCATCGTCATTAACATCGCCAACGTCATTAATATCGTCAATGTCATCAACATCGTCCACGTCATCGTCATTAACATCGACAATGTCATCATCGTCGTCAACATCATCGTCATGAACATCGTCAACGTCATCGTCATTAACATCGTCGACGTCATCAAGTTCACTCCCACAGCCCGCTGTGGTGGACGGCCACGTGCGTGATTGTTGTTGTGGTGGTGGACGGCCACGTGCTCACCGTGTGTGGTGGTTGTTGTTGTCGTGTAAGTCCACGGTGCTTGTGTGTAACGCGAGGAGGAGCCGCGCTGCCTCGAGTGGGGGGCTCTGTGCGAGTGGGGGGCTCTGTGCGAGTGGGGGGCTCTGTGCGAGTGGGGAGCGCTACGGGCTGCCAGCCCACAGCCTTCGCTGCCGCCACGCGGGGCACCGCCAGCGAGGAGCAGGAGGAGGAGGTGAAGTCTGCTGCCTCTCTCTCACGCGACTCTCTCCGCCTGCCGTCACCGCCACCCGCCTTGATCACTCCGCCGCTGGATGAAGACGCCGCTGTTTGTTTAGTTTGTCATCACCCCCCACACCTCCGACGTGCACGCTGGGCGACGTGCGGTGCGAAAGAAGTTCGGCAAACAGGTACACGACGGGGCCTCCCCGCTGCCTTGCCATGTTATAAAGGGGCCCTAAATTAATAATAAAAAAACACGTAAATATTAAAACAATGTTTTAAACTTGTACAGTAAAGTAAGTGTATCATTTATTTTGCTATACAGCCGGATAATACGACAAATCGCTAACCTTAAACACCCAGTCGTTCATAAAAGTTGAAGGCGGTATAGTACTATAGTAATAGAGCAAGTGCAGAATCACTGAACCGCAATTGATAGCTTGAAAGCATTTAGGGCGGGGCCCGTAGCATTTGTAGCCACTACACACGTGTAGTGGCTACTTGTGTAGCCACTACACGTGTACAGTGGCTACTTGTGTAGCCACTACACGTGTACAGTGGCTACTTGTGTAGCCACACTACACGTGTACAGTGGCTACTTGTGTAGCCACTACACGTGTACAGTGGCTACTTGTGTAGCCACACTACACGTGTACAGTAGTTACTTGTGTAGCCACTACACGTGTAGTAGTTACACGTGTAGCTACTACACGTGTAGCAGCTACTTTTGCTACTACGATAATCGGGCACTTGCAACGCCACTCCGTTGTTAGTCTCGACCCTCGGTGTCCCCGTATAACGCGGCCTGCCCAAGACCCACTCTCACTTTTCCTCACGGCTTTGGTGTCTATCAAGCACGGTTGGCAATGTACGGTGCGAAGGAAGTTTTAACGTGCAACGATTGGGGGGTCGTTCGTTAGTTCGTCTCTCAGTCCGCTTGTCCCGGTGAGGGTCGCGGCGGCGGCGGCGTGTTGAGTAGTGGCGGTCCACACCTCCCTCTCCCTGGCCACACACTCCAGCAACACTTCATTATACACTACTACACTATACACTACACTACTATACACTACACTACTATACACTACTATACACCACTATACACTACACTATACACTACACTATACACTACACTACTATACACTACACTACTATACACTACACTACTATACACTACTATACACTACTATACACCACTATACACCACTATACACTACACCAGGGGTCGGCAACCTACGGCTCCGGAGCCGCATGCGGCTCTTTACGGGCTGCTTCTTGACGATATGTACGTATGTACAGTATGTACTCAGATGCATTGCGGCTCTTGAAATACTGAATTTTGTACCGAATTGGAAAGAAATGGCTCTTCTTGTTATTTTGGTTGCCGACCCCTGCACTACACTATACACTACTATACACTACTATACTATACACTACTATACACTACACTATACACTACTATACACTACTACACTATACACTACACTATACACTACACTATACACTACTACACTATACACTACACTACTATACACTACACTACTATACACTACACCACTATACACTACACTACTATACACTACACTACTATACACTACACTACTATACACTACACTACTATACATGACACTCCTATACACCACTATACACTACACTACTATACACTACACTACTACACTACACTACTATACACTACACTATACACTACTACACTATACACTACTACACTATACACTACACTATACACTACACTATACTATACACTACACTATACACTACTATACACTACACTATACACTACACTATACACTACTATACACTACACTACTAATCACTACTATACACCACTATACACCACTATACACTATACACTACACTATACACTACATTACTATACACTACACTACTAATCACTACTATACACTACACTATACACTACACTACTATACACTACACTACTATACACTACTAAACACTACTATACACTACACTATACACTACACTACACACTACACTACTATACACTACTACACTATACACCAGAGGTGTGGACTCGAGTCATGTGACTTGGACTCGAGTCAGACTCGAGTCATGAATTTGATGACTTGCGACTCGACTTGGACTTGCATAACAATGACTTTGTCCCACCTATGAGATGTGGACTCGAGTCATGTGACTTGGACTCGAGTCAGACTCGAGTCATGAATTTGATGACTTGCGACTCGACTTGGACTTGCATAACAATGACTTTGTCCCACCTCTGCTATACACTACTATACACTACTATACACTACACTATACACTGCACTATACACTACTACACTATACACTGCACTATACACTACTACACTATACACTACTACACTATACACTACTACACTATACACTACTACACTATACACTACTATACTATACACTATTACACTACTACACTATACACTACTATACACTACAATTTACACTACTACACTATACACTACACTATACTATGATAATTGGTTTTTTAACCTTCTATCTGGCAACAAAACTGACACCTTTTTTTTACAAGGAGTCATGTTTACAAAGACCACAATACCTGCAGTCATAATGCAAACAAAAAACATAACTCTGATAATGTGCACTTCCTTGAAGTTGATTGGTCCACACCCGAGACAGCTTTCCTTAGAGCCTAGTCTCACATGGGTTGGACCAGATGACGCAAAAAGGCCTTTTGGCATGACTCCTTGTAAAAAAAAGGTGTCAGTTTTGTTGCCAGATAGAAGGGTAAAAAACCAATGATCATATTTTTACTGGCAAATGAGGTTCCAATGGTGTATACACTATACTACTATACATAACTATACACTACTATACACTACACTATACATTACTATACACTACTATACACTACACTATACACTACTATACAACACTATACACTACTATACATTACTATACACTACTATACACTACACTATACACTACTATACATTACTATACATTACTATACACTACACTATACACTACACTATACACTACACTACATTATACACTACTATACACTACACTATACACTACTATACACAGACTCTAGCTCTTCCTGGGGAATTCCCAGGCATTCCCAGGCCAGCTGAGCGACATGGCCCTGCCAGCAGCGTGTCCTGGGCCAGAGAAAACTTGGGCATGGCCCTCTGAATAAAAGAGTAAAACTAAACTATTGTTAATTTTAACAGTTAAGGCCCACTGAGCTATACTGCTCTTTTTCAGAAGCGACCTGGCCACAAGTGATAGCTCAACAAATTGGCTTACGTGAAAATCTATAGCAGCCAAATACTCTACATGCATTTTGATTCTACATGTGGAGGGGAAAACCGGACGACCCAGAGAAAAATCAACACCACTACGGGGAGTTAGACACGCAAACTCCAAATATACAGCAGGCGTCAGGGTCTGGATCAAACCCACGATCTCCTGTATACCAGGCGAGGTAGTTAACATCTCGCCACATCTCAGCGAGGCTTTCCTGGGTAAGCAAGCGTCATAGTAGCAATGCAGTAAAGTAATGGGAAAGGCTGTGGTAGGCAAATCCACGGTTGTACATGTTGTGGATTTTCTCTCCAACACACCGGTGTGCTGCACTAGTAACGAATTGGCATGTTGTGTTTACGTGACAAACCTTACTAATTGGCTGTGTGGGGTGGTGGCGGATTTAACGACACATTTATATTTACGCGAACCAACCCAAAAAAAACCTATATTATGGATTAAATTAACATTACTTACCTTTTAATATATACAGTATGGTCGAAGTCCATGATTAGGACGATGTTGACGATGAGATGATGGGGGAAGGGGTGGTGAGAAGGAGGACGGGCTCAGCCCACACTCCACTCTTCCTCCGGGTCATCAATGGCAGGCGAGTGGGCAGGTGAGTGGGCAGGTGAGGAGGCAGGAACAATGGCGCTGCTGGCTGGATCGGTGGTGCTGGTTCTTTTGAAAAAGTGAGGATGGTCTACATTATGAGCTACGCAGTGGCGCGGAGGAGAACCGCGGCCCCGCCAAATTCGTAACTGCGTGTTGAGGATCCGTGCTTTCCCGTGGATACTCAGAATTTCCAGGCTGCGTTTGGTAAATTGGTTCATAGATAAACCGTGTGTACATGAATTCCGCGGTTGTCAAGTCCGTGGTTGGCAAGGGATTGCTGTTCTTTAGGAATTAAGTTTTGTGGTCAACGTGTGTCGGCGCTGCCGTTTTGCTGCCCTGCAGATGGCGCCGGGGCCCAGAGTGGATCGGGAGCGGGAGTCTCGACGCACACGGAGTGGAGGCAGGAGGAAGGGAAAGCGGACGGCGCCGCAGGGTGGAGCCGGGGAGGGCGCCTGTGGTGAGCGTCCCCTCTCCCCCGCTGCATTCCATCGCCCCGCCACAAATCTCGTGGGTGTCGCGTTTGTGATGTAATCGTCCCCCACATGTTACTCAACGCAGAGCGATCGTTCGCATCGCAGTCGGGCAATGTCAGTGACCAGCCGTGCGGTGGTGGCTGCGCTCGTGGCCTGTAGTCCAGGACTGTGTGTTTGAGGAGCGGTAGTGGAACGGTTAGCACGAGGAATCCAGCGACACAAGTTCGCTTCCCGCTCGCGGCCAACACAGTGACGATTATCTGAACCTGGTCTTGGGCCTCAATTGAGTACCGAGTGTGATATGGGAAAACATTACCACGAGTGAGACGGAGGTGGGCGGGCGTGGTGCTGACCACCCACCCCCTCATTTGCCGTTCCGGCCTTCATAGGTGCTCGCTAACAGCACTTACCTCAACAGTCTGTTAAGGCTATACTGGGGGATCTTTGTCTTTTGTGTGTGTGTGGTGACGTCACCGGCACTGAGTTGGGAATGGCGCTTGTTGTTGTTGATGCGTGTTTGTGTGTTTTTCCGGCCGGCTCAGTGCCGCTCGGAGGGCACAAGGCCGCCGCGGCCTGGGCGTGCCGCGGCGTCGTGCAGCTGGCGAGCCAAGGGCCGCTCGGCCTGTGGGGCCCGAGCCGACTGCAGCAGGTGCGACATGCACGGGGTTCCATTCTTGAGCTCATTTGATTTGTTGCGCTGACGACGATCGTGTTTGACCGGTGGCACGGATATTCTACGAGGGAGTTCCGTGGTGCGTGAGCACGGCATGATTGGGGGTGGTGAGGCCGGTTCATAAATAATCTATGGGACACTTTTGTAGCCAGTATCAAGATGATGAAAAAAGAATAGGCTTTACCCTTTCTGGCAAGAAAACAGGAGGTGTTAAGATTTTCAAACAACAAATAGGCACCCATCACAAGGCATCAAGTCTGCATTAACCACACATGCTTTGTGGTAAAACATGCAAACAAACGTTTAAGGCTATACATGCAAGTTTGCATGTTTTACCACAATCACGTGTGGTGTTTGAACATCATTACACCTGTATTCTTGCCGGAAAGGGTAACCCTGTTATTTTCTTCATCATCGGTTCATAAATATTGAAGTTGATTTCCGGTTTGATATCCCTACGTATGGACGTGCTCCACCACCACAGTGGCAGCAATGGATCGGAGGTGTTCTTATCCCATTACACCTTAAAATAACACCTCGTAGCCATGACGATAATGACACATAACCGAGGGTAAGAGATAAAGGTGCAGCCCTGCAATTGCATGCTCGCTCGTGCGCCACCCCCAGCACGGGCGACCGCCCCCACTCTCCTCGCTCTTTCCCGACTCCCCTCTCTCCCCTCTCTCCGTGCCACCCGTGTCGTCGTGCGACCAGATCCTGAAGCGACAGTCCGCGTGCTCGGTGGCGCGCTATGGCGTGATGCGGAAGGTCAGCCCGTTTGACCGGCGCGTCACCTGCCTGGCGTGGCACCCGTCGCGGCCCGGCACGCTCGCTGTGGCCTCCAAGGGCGGCGATGTCCTTCTGTGGGACCACCGTGCTCTGGAGCCCCTCTCGCTCCTCCTCGGGGTGCGTTCCGCACGCCCGCGATCCGCCAGCGGAGCGCGGTTCGCCGATGCACTTCACAGGCGTGTTTGTCATGGCCGGGTGGCTACGAAGCGGTGACGCTCGGCGTGCCTCACGGCAAGGAGAGAGAGCCTGGGTTCATTTCCCGACTCGGGGCGCCTTTCTGTGTGGAGTTTGTATGTTCTCCCCTGCTGTGCATGGGCTTCCTCTGGGTTCACCGGTTTCCTCCCACTCGATCCAAATGCTATGAGCCAAACATCCCAATGCTGAAAAAGGATCTGCAAATTACTCAATTGGGATAACACAGTGTAGCAGCAGCAGCAGCAACATCGCCCACTCCTGAGAAAATGTGGAAGGACCCCCCAGAGAGGCTTTGCTGGGATAACAAGTGCAATACTAATAAAGTAATTATTCAGCCCACGTGGAGGAGATGGGTGCCTTGCTACGGTGCTGTGTGACCAAGGTGCCAAGTGTCTGTGATACGCTCCGAACCCAGCGACCCGAGTTCGATTCCCACTCACGGCCAATACCAGTGGCAATTATCTGAACCGGTCCTGGGCCTCCCCGAGGTCAACTCAGCTTCAAATAAGTACCTGGTGCGGTGTGTAAACATTACCACTGGGGAGACAAAGGCGGTCGGGCATGGTGCTGGCTACCCATCTCCTTGTCTTCATAGGCGCTACACGATAACAGTACTTGCCCCAAAGGTCTGTTATGGCTACACGGGGGATCTTTGTGCATGTGTCACACCGCAGAACGGACCAGAAGACGCGGTGGGCGGTATGCTGTTCGACCCGCGCGATGCGGCCCGCGTGTTCGTGGTGTCTGGGGACGGCTCGCTGCTGCTGCGCGACGTGGAGGGGCGCGCAGGGCCACGGGGCCACGTCGTCGTCAACGCGCCGCAGTGCGTGCACCGGCACCACGACTACAGGTACGACGCCCAACGCGACGGTCGGGGGTGGGGTGCCCGGCGCGACGCGGCGCGGTCGGGGTGTGGCGAGACGCCAGCCCGTGCCTCGGTGTTCGCTGTCTACGCGGCGGCGTGTCCTGGCACAGTCACTCAACCCGGGGCATCAACTCGGCGCCACCGCACGGCTCTGCGCACACACCTCGCGGTGACGCGCCGTGCCTCGGCAGGGCGCAGCGTCTCGCGCGCACCCGCGCTGGGCTCGCAGTCCACGCCTGCGTCTTGAAATCGTTCATTGTTGCAGTTGGAACTGCCGTAACTCTGAATCTCGAGCGGTGAACCCGAGGATTGGTTGTCGTAACGTCCGGAAATGAAATCACTACGGTTGGAGAATGATCACCTTGGTGATCTCTTTCTTTATGTATACCCTCGTCTTAGCAGGACTCCACATCAGCATCGTCGCACCCTGTCCTGGCTCTGCGGCTGACGCATTACTCGACACCCTGGTATAACTGTAATATATAAGATGCACAGTAACCCTCACAGGACACGCCTGGGCACCTTCTGGTAGAGCGAGGTCTCCCACTACGACGGGCGTCGCGCTACTGCCCGACGCGGCGAGTCCTCCATGCGTTGGTTCTTGCTCGTGCGCAGCGCGCTAACGCCGCTGCCGTCCTGCGCCTCTCGCTGCCGCAGCTGCTGGTACTGCAGCGTGGATGTGTCCGTGCCACGTCAGGCCCTGGCTATCGGAGACAACCTCGGTCACCTGGAGATGTGTGGCCTCGAGGGCACTCCGGTGAGCTCCACATGGTTTTTTTT
Organism: Lampetra fluviatilis; assembly: GCF_964198595.1. Taxonomy (NCBI): domain Eukaryota; kingdom Metazoa; phylum Chordata; class Hyperoartia; order Petromyzontiformes; family Petromyzontidae; genus Lampetra; species Lampetra fluviatilis. The sequence continues at coordinate 529,950 of NC_136289.1, forward strand.
GGCGCTGTCAATGCAAAGACAAAGTCTGCCCCCCCCTGTAGCCTTAACAGACTGTTGGAGCAAGTGCTAAGGCCGATATGGCACACGAGGGAGTTGGTGGCAAGCACCACGCCCGGCCGTCTTTGTTTCCCAGTGCAGATGTTTACACACCACACCAGGTACTCATGTCAACCTAGGGGAGGCCCAGGACCGCTTGAGAAAATCATCGCTGGTGTTGGTCGTGAGTGGAAATGGAATTCTGTTTGCCGGGTTCATAATGCAGCACGCTAACCACTGCGCCACCGCTCGCCACCACCATCTCCCACATCACACGCAGTCCCGCCCGCCCATCTCTCTAGCCATGCGCCTCCGCGCAGCCCCATAGCCCCGTCCGGTAGCCACGTCACGGCTCCAGCAACCCAAGCTTCCTTCCTCCTGGGGTCGGTAAAAATAAGTAGTTTGAAGTGAGAAGTGTACGTGTGATGTGTGTGAATACAGGACGATGTTACTCAGCACTTCAGGGGTTCGATATAAACGGGGTGCAATATTTTACTTGTGTCGCTTGTGTGCCTGACTTAATATGGGTGCAGCCCACATGAACGCGTGTCGCGTCCTCGTGTGCAATGTTATTATTTATGGCGGCAGCGTGGCGGTGCAGTGGTAACACTCGTGCCTCAATTCAAGAAGCGCCTGGGTTTTCAATTCCCGACTCGGGCACTTTTCTACGTGGAGGGGGTTTACGTTTCCCCCCCTGTTCTGCGTGGGTCTCTTCTGGGATCTCCAGTATCCGCCCTTAGTTAAAAATAATGAAGCATTGAAACCGGTATTGGCCAAACATCTCAATGTTGAAAATGTACTTGCAACTTACTCAATTGGGATTACACACAGCAGCACCAACGTGAGCCCATTTGGGTTTAACACGTAGGCTTTTCATATTATTTTAGGCTTTTGGCAAAGACTTTGCAGGACCTTTCGAGTCTTGAGACTCGGTGCACTGTTAATAATAATAATTTGCTTTAAGATTTGGAGGCTGAGACTCCACAAGAAGAAGGTGACCCACGTGGAGTTCCACCCGCACTGCGAGTGGCTGCTGGCCAGCGCCTCCGTGGACCAGAGCGTGAAGCTATGGGACCTCCGTGCCATCACGGACGACAAGAGCTGCCTGTACACGCTGCCTCACGACAAGCCCGTCAACTCCGGTGGGCGCACACACTCGCACACTTACACGTGAAGACAAACATTCCCCGTATAGCCTTAACAGACTGTTGGGGCAAGTGCTGTTAGCGAGTAGCACCTATGAAGGCTGGCACGGCACACGAGGGGGTGGGTGGCCAACACCACGCCCGACCGCCTTTGTATCCCCAGTGGCGATGTTTACATGCCGCACCAGGTACTCATTTGAGGCTGAGTCGACCTAGGGGAGAAGGCCCAGGACCGGTTCAGATAATCTTCACTGGTGTTGGCCGTGAGCGGGAATGAAACTCGGTTCGTCGGATTTGGGGCACACGCTCACGCACGCACCTAGCCTGGCATAAGCACCGTGATAATATCACCGCCACTTGGTGGCACCACGGCAGCAAGATGTTAACTACCTCGCCTGGTATGCAGGAGTTTGTGGTTTCGATCCCGACCCTGATGCCTGTATATTTGTTCTCCTCGTGGTCACGTGGATTTTTCTCTGGTCCTCCGGTTCTTTTCTCCACACTTAGAATCAACATGCGTGTTGGAGTAATTTGGCTGCGATAAATGTCCACACACTAAGCCGCTTTGTTGAGCTATCATTTGTGGCCAGGTCGCTTCTGAAAAAGAGCTACATAGCTCAGTGGGCCTTACCTGGTTCAATAAAAGTAGTTTTGAGTTAGTTTAGTTTCGAGTGATTGGTGGTGTAATGCTGCCTCGCGTTGATCTCGCCACGTGACGCTGCCGGCCGGGTGCCGCCGCCGCCGTTGGCCTGTGCCGTGCGCAGCGTACTTCAGCCCTGTGGACGGCGCCAGGCTGCTCACCACCGACCAGTACGACCAGATCCGCGTGTACGGCTGCTCTGACTGGAGCACGCCACTGCGCACCATCGTTCACCCTCACCGCCAGTTCCAGCACCTGACGCCGATCAAGGTGAGCGGGCGTGGCACACACGCGGCACACACGCGGCACACACGCTGCACACACGCGGCACACACGCGGCATACACGCGACATACATGCGCGGCACACACGCGGCACACACGCGGCACACACACGCGGCACACACGCGGCACACATGCGCGGCATACATGCGCGGCACACATGCGCGGCATACATGCGCGGCACACACGCGGCATACACGCGGCACACACACGCGGCACACACACGCGGCACACACACGCTGCACACGCGCGGCACACGCGAGGCATACACGCGGCACACACGCGCGGCACACACGCGGCACACACGCTGCACACACGCGGCACACACGCGGCACACGCGGCACACACGCTGCACACACGCGGCACACACGCGGCACACACGCGGCACACACGCTGCACACACGCTGCACACACGCGGCACACACGCGGCACACACGCGGCACACACGCGGCACATACGCGCGGCACACACGCGCGGCACACACGCGCGGCACACACGCGCGGCACACACGCGCGGCACACACACGCGGCACACGCGCGGCACACGCGCGGCACACGCGCGGCACACGCGCGGCACACGCGCGGCACACGCGCGGCACACGCGCGGCACACACACGCGGCACACACGCAGCACACACACGCGGCACACGCGCGGCACACGCGCGGCACACGCGCGGCACACACGCGGCACACACGCGGCATACATGCGCGGCACACATACGCGGCACACACGCGCAGTACACATGCGCGCTACGCCCGTGGCCCGTGCTCGCAGGCGTGGCGGTTGGGTCGCCTTATCTTGGCTAGCCAGGAGATGGCAATACACCAAGTGCATTAATCTCCCATCTGTTTCCATCTATAGTGAGGGAAAAAAGTATTTGATCCCCTGTTGATTTTGTACGTTTGCCCACTGACAAAGAAATGATCAGTCTATAATTTTAATGGTAGGTTTATTTGAACAGTGAGAGACAGAATAGCAAAAAAAATCCAGAAAAACGCATGTAAAAAATGTTATAAATTGATTTGCATTTAATGAGGGAAATAAGTATTTGACCCCCTCTCAATCATAAAGATTTCTGGCTCCCAGGTGTCTTTTATACAGGTAACGAGCTGAGATTAGGAGCACACTCTTAAAGGGAGTGCTCCTAATCTCAGCTTGTTACCTGTATTAAAGACACCAGTTCACAGAAGCAATCAATCAATCAGATTCCAAACTCTCCACCATGGCCAAGACCAAAGAGCTCTCCAAGGATGTCAGGGACAAGATTGTAGACCTACGCAAGGCTGGAATGGGCTACAAGACCGTCGCCAAGCAGCTTGGTGCGAAGGTGACAACAGTTGGTGCGATTATTTGCAAATGGAAGAAACACAAAATAACTGTCAATCTCCCTTGGCCTGGGGCTCCATGCAAGATCTCACCTCGTGGAGTTGCAATGATCATGAGAACGGTGAGGAATCAGCCCAGAACTACACGGGAGGATCTTGTCAATGATTTCAAGACAGCTGGGACCATAGTCACCAAGAAAACAGTTGGTAACACACTACGCCGTGAAGGACTGAAATCCTGCAGCGCCCGCAAGGTCCCCCTGCTCAAGAAAGCACATATACATGCCCGTCTGAAGTTTGACAATGAACATCTGAATGATTCAGAGGACAAACTGGGTGAAAGTGTTGTGGTCAGATGAGACCAAAATGGAGCTATTTGGCATCAACTCAAATCGCCGTGTTTGGAGGAGGAATGCTGCCTATGACCCCAAGAACACCATCCCCACTGTCAAACATGGAGGTGGAAACATTATGCTTTGGGGGTGTTTTTCTGCTAAGGGGACAGGACAACTTCACCGCATCAAAGGGACGATGGACGGGGCCATGTACCGTCAAATCTTAGGTGAGAACCTCCTTCCCTCAGCCAGGGCATTGAAATGGGTCGTGGATGGGTATTCCAGCATGACAATGACCCAAAACACACGGCCAAGGCAACAAAGGAGTGGCTCAAGAAGAAGCACATTAATGTCCTGGAGTGGCCTAGCCAGTCTCCAGACCTTAATCCCATAGAAAATCTGTGGAGCGAGCTGAAGGTTCGAGTTGCCAAACGTCAGCCTCAAAACCTTAATTACTTGGAGAAGATCTGCAAAGAGGAGTGGGACAAAATCCCTCCGGAGATGTGTGCAAACCTGGTGGCCAACTACAAGAATCGTCTGACCTCTGTGATTGTCAACAAGGGTTTTGCCACCAAGTACTAAGTCATGTTTTGCAGAGGGGTCAAATACTTATTTACCTCATTAAAATGCAAATCAATTTATAACATTTTTGACATGCGTTTACTGGATTTTGTTGTTGTTATTCTGTCTCTCACTGTTCAAATAAACCTACCATTAAGATTATAGACTGATCATTTCTTTTTCAGTGGGCAAACGTACAAAATCAGCAGGGGATCAAATACTTTTTTCCCTCACTGTATATGGGATAAAGTTGCCCCTCACAATGTATGGGTTTTCTCCGGCTGCTCCGGTTTTCTCCCTCGCATATAAACACAAATTGACTGAAAACATCTTAATATGTAGAGGGCGGTAGAGCTTGGGCAGTTGTTGATAGTGCCAGAACACCACGTGCTCGTCTGTAGCTCCTCCTCCTCACCTCTCCGAGTCGGTGACACGGGCACACACGACACCGGAGCGATGGCACAGCTGCCGGAGCGGTCGCCGGTGTAACGGTTTGGTGCGGCGCGGCGTGCAGGCGACGTGGCACCCGAGGTACGACCTGGCCGTGATTGGCCGATACCCGGATCTGGTTCGGCCGGGGACGTCCGTCGAGCAGAGCCGCTCCATCGACCTGTTCGACACCGACAGCGGGGCGCTGCTGTGCCGGCTCGAGGATCCCCTCTCCCCCGGCATTGCGAGCGTGAGTACGCGTGTGTGCGTGAGTACGCGTGAGTGCGTGAGTACGCGAGTGTACGCGTGAGTGCGTGAGTATGCGAGTGTTCGCGTGAGTAGGCGAGTGTACGCGTGAGTAGGCGAGTGTACGCGTGAGTACGCGAGTGTACGCGTGAGTAGGCGTCAGTACGCGAGTGTGCGTGAGTACACAGTAAGGTACCGTACAGAGCAAAGTACGACCATAACGAGAGTAATAATCGCAACGACCATTTACGCGTAGGTTTAACACGCAGGCTTTTTGACAGCTTTCCCGAGCGCACTATCATGGCAAGCCAGGCGTCCACTGCCACAGCGAGCGCTACCATTACCATGCCATGGGTGTTCCCCGTCATCGGCCGTCCGAACGTCGTGTCGGGGCCCCGGTTCCCGCAGGCAAACTCGGCACGTGCCTTCCACACGCGGAATCCACCCGTGGTGCACAATTCCTCGGAGGGGCTGGCGGAGCACAGTGGGCGACTGCGACGTCCGATGGGGAGCAGCCTCGCGGTGCGTGGGCGTCCTCTGGCTCCCACATTATTTAACAAAATTTTCGATCACGTAGTTCGAGAAGATTTCCATGGCTGTACCGGAGGAATGTCCATCTAGTACAGATTTAACGGGAGGCTGATCAATGCTCGGGTGCGGTCGAGGGATGGCTCCCTTATTGGTCAACCATGTTATGTATGCTGATGATCTGGTGATTGCTGCTCACTCGGAAAAGGAGTTGGAGGTGCTGCTGCTGAACCTGGAGTGTGCCACTAAGAAGTGGGGCCTTTCCCTCAGCCCCTCCAAAACGAAGCACCTGCCTGGGTATTTTGTGTCATCAAACACTCCACCCCCTTAACTCCCCATTGGTGGGGTAGTTGTTGAGAGAGTGAAAAGGATTCCATACCGGAGCAGTGTGCTTATAACCAGCTCTGGTTTGATAGCAGAGGTCTCACTTCGAATCAGTCGACCGGCATTATCTTTTCATCGGCTGCGTAACGCTGTGTAGAAGCGACCTGATCCGTCGCTCTACACGAAGCTTTGGGTTTTATCGGTCACTGCCATGCCCTTCTTTCTCCACGCTTGCAAAATGTGAACCCCCTAATGGAACATCTTCATCGGTTCGAAACATTCAGGCTGGCCTGCCTACGATCCATCCTGGGTTTAACCAGGCTGGATTGTGTGAAGAGCTCACAAATCTTTGAAAGATCTGGACAGTCCCATCGGTGAGCTCCTAAGGCAGGCAAGGCTACAATGGCTGGGTGAAGTATCCCGCATGCCCAGAGAGGGCTCAGTGGACACGGCACAGGCGAGAGAAGAGATGGAATTATGTGGTGTCCGAGGATATGGAGCTCATTGGACTTGCCAATAACTGGTACCAACGGTGTCAAGATCGGCCTCTGTGCAGGAGGCGTGTGAAGGACGCTACTGGGCAGTTGGAGGCAGTCGCCCTCCAGCCACAACGAAGGGCAGAAGAGCAACGCTCACAAGAACGAGTGGAAAGCCGGGCGGCTAAAACATAGCACGTTGGCACAGTAGGGGGCACAGGTGGTGCATCGGCCAGGCATCTCAGTCAACCCATGGCACTTGGGTCTGTTCCGTGACCTCCTGCCAGCAGGTATTTGACATTTCACGTGGCCTTAAAGTGCACATAGCCTGGCACAAGTGTCGTGGTGACGTCACCGCCACTTAGTGGGGAATGGAGGTTGTTGTGCGTGACGCTGTAATGTGTATGCCTGGTTCTGTGCAGGTGAATCACTTCAACCCAAGTGGGGAGCTTCTCGCCTCAGGCATGGGTGAGTAGTGGGTGAGTTGCGGGTGAGTTGCGGGTGAGTGGCGGGTGAGTGGCGGGTGAGTGGCGGGTGAGTGGCGGGTGGTGGCAGGTGAGGATGCCGGCACCCACCACTGTCACCAGCAGCAATTTTCGCTCGGTTTTGGGCGTTTGAAGTTCTGCTAAAGTTCAGAAAAAGTGCAGTCTTGACCACGATCGCAGACACCGTCGTTCGTAAGCTGACGTTTTGTGGAATAACGCACGAACGTATTTACGGGCAGAGAAATATTGGTTGGCACAATCCCACCAGATTTGAAGCTTTCGTGACTGCAAGGATTCATACTCTTAGTTCTTTCGGTAAAGTCACATAGGTAAAATTAATAAAAATAAAACAATAAAAATCACGACGTTTCGGAGGCAACACAAGTCTCCGTCATCAGGTGGGACCGTCGCAGCCAGATTTGCTGCATCAAGTGAAGGAGGGGTTCAGGATGTAAGCTCTTAAGTACCAGTTAAGGGGGGAGGGGCTTATCAGAATGTGGTAGCCAATGAATGGAACGAATCGGGAGGGGGGGGCGGGGCTAACAGAGGGATGAGGTACTCGTGGTCGTGGTCAACGATGTGTTTGTGCGCAAGTCACTGTGGATGTACATAATAGAAAAGGAAAACGATAATGCCTATGTTTATACCAGTGTTGGCTGACAATAAAGAGAGTACTGTTAAACGTTAGGGATGTAAATACTCGGTGAAGTAAAATAGTGCCTGTCAGATAAGATGGTCCAACAATGTTTAATTAAATATTTTTTGCATGGTTGATAACATCTTTCCAATGATTACTAAGTTTGTACCCATCATCACGGTTGAAATTATGTCTGTGTTTGTATATCTGAATGGCTTCGTGTACAAGCCTTTGATGGTAGCCAGAGGGTTTGCAGAGCACCTTAGTCTCGGAGAAAACAATCTCATTAGAGCTTTTCTCCGAGACTAAGGTGCTCTGCAAACCCTCTGGCTACCATCAAAGGCTTGTACACGAAGCCATTCAGATATACAAACACAGACATAATTTCAACAGTGATGATGGGTACAAACTTAGTAATCATTGGAAATATGTTATCAACCATGCAAAAAATATTTAATTACACATTTTTGGACCATCTTATGTGACAGGCACTATTTTACTTTACCGAGTATTTACATCCCTAACGTTTAACAGTACTCGCTTTATTGTCAGCCAACATTGGTATAAACATAGGCATTTTCGTTTTCCTTTTCTATTATGTACATCCACAGTGACTTGCGCACAACACATCGTTGACCACGACCACGAGTACCTCGTCCCTCTGTTAGCCCCGCCCCCCCTCTCCCGATTCGTTCCATTCATTGGCTACCACATTCTGATAAGCCCCTCCCCTCCCTCCCCCCTTAACTGGCACTTAAGAGCTTACATCCTGAACCCCTCCTTCACTTGATGCAGCTAATCTGGCTGCGACGGTCCCACCTGATGACGGAGACTTGTGTTGCCTCCGAAACGTCGTGATTTTTATTGTTTTATTTTTATTAATTTTAATTTCATTTTTTACCTACGTGACTTTTGCCGAAAGAACTAGGAGTATAACAATCCCACCACTCAGCTTCAGCCAGGGTCTATAAGAGAATTTCTTAAAACAAAAATCACACATGTAACTGGTATAGGACACACACCTTCATGCTAAATAATAGGTTACCTGCTAATTACTCAACTGGGAATGCACACATCGCCCCTGACTGTGAAAGCTTGGCAGGACCCTCCTTAATAAGTCCTGAGACTCGGTGTGGTTTTCCTGGGTAAATAAGCAGAATAATAATTTGTCAGTAGAGAGCCTTCATTTACAAAGGTTGCCTCCACTTAATGTGGCCTAATTACATTTTACAAAGACCACATCCCAACTGCAGTGTGAGCCGTGGTGATGCCACCTCGGAGACAAGTGTGCGGGTAGGCACGCTTAGACAAACGTGTGTGGGCACGCAGGTGTGCGCGTGTATGGCGCAGTGGTTAGTACGCTGTGCTACGAACCCGGCGACCCAAGTTCGGTTCCCGTTCATGGCCAACACCAATGACAATTAATCTGAACCGGTCCCGGGTCTCCCCGAAGTCGACTAGGGGAGGACCAGTGTGCTGTGTGCGTGTGTTGCATTGGGGAGCGGTAGTGCAGTGGTTAAGGCACTGCCCTGCGACAATCTTGGTGACCCGAGTTGGATTATGTTATTACTTGCTGACCTGCCCACACTGGACTTCTGTGAAAAAGAGCTTAATAGCTCATCGGATTCTTCCGATCCAAGTAAAGATGATTCCCCAAGTTAAACTCGGTCTTAAATGAGTCCATGGTGCCGATTGTAAAGATCAGCACTGGGGGAGACAAAGGTGGCCGGGTGTGGATGGATAACAACACTTGCCCCAACAGTCTTAAGTTGTATGTGGGGGATGGTGATCTTTGTGTGCTGCCAGGACACCACGCCTTGGTGTGGGGTGAAGCCCAGCTCGACGTTCAGCAGCGGCTGCTCTCGGAGCTCCGAGGGCATCTGGGCCGCGCTGGCGGCGGACGCGGCGCCGCGAGCGCCGGTGGAGGCCGTGCCGCGCGGGCCTCGGAGCGCGCCGCGCGGGCCTTGGAGCGCGACGCCGCAGCGCTCAAGAAGCAGCTGCTGGAGGCGGAGACGGGGGAAGACGGCGCCACAGTGTCCGCTCGCCAGCGCTCGACGCGGCGGCAGCGGCCTGACGAGAAAGATGAATAGCGCCGTGCCGGAGCCGAGCAGATAGGGCCGTCTACCCCCGATTATCACGGTTGGCTACATACGGTGCGAAAGAAGTTCAACGTACGTACGTGTCCGAGTGTGGTGGGCAGCTCGCTTGCGTATATTTGGCATTCGCTACCATCGAGCGTCACGCTGCAAAGCGGGGGTCGCAACCACGACTGGAATGACATCGTCCTTAATTTTACGCAGCTATAGGGGGCATTAAAAATATAAATTTGCCATTTATGACTGAGACTAAACCATGTTTCTTCTTGGTTCTTTCGGTAAAGTCACGTAGAATGGAAATAATAAAATAATAAAACATAATAAAATCATTCTCACGACGTTTCGGCCACAACGCAAGCAGCCGTCCTCAGGTGAAGAACAGGTCTGTCGGGAAGACAGCGTCTGACTGTCTTCTCCGCTCGCCAGCGCTCGCCAGCGCTCGCCAGCGCTCGCCAGCGCTCGCCAGCGCTCGCCAGCGCTCGCCAGCGCTCGCCAGCGCTCGCCAGCGCTCGCCAGCGCTCGCCAGCGCTCGCCAGCGCTCGCCAGCGCTCGCCAGCGCTCGCCAGCGCTCGACAGCGCTCGACAGCGCTCGCCAGCGCTCGACAGACCTGTTCTTCACCTGAGGACGGCTGCTTGCGTTGTGGCCGAAACGTTGTGAGAATTACTTTATTGTGTTTTATTTTTATTATTTTATTATTTCCATTCTACGTGACTTTACCGAAAGAACCAAGAAGATGAATCCCTGCAGTCACGAAAGCTTTAAATCGAAATTTAAACCATTTTTATTCAGTACTCTCAGAGAAAGCAGTGCATCACCCTGTGTTGTAGAAAGGCATTGGGAGGATGACATGAGCTACCTGAGCTGTCTTTTATCCACGTGCGCGGGTGTGGAGGCATTCACCACCACATGACTGTAGGAATTAAGCCACAGTCTGATTCACGGTCACGTGACAGTCCTTTTATTAAGCAACTAATTTAGATGCATGAGTTTTTTTTTGGGTTAGATTGTGTAGACACACGTGTTGTTTAACCCGCCACCACCTGACACAACCAACTAGTAAGGCTCTTAACGTAAACACGGCATGCCAATTGGTTACTAGCGCAGCACACCGGTGTTGGAGAGTAAACCCACAACATTAGGCGACAGGCGGATTTGTGGCGGGTTTAACGACACATTTACATGACCTTACCCAAAATCGCCTCATGGATATTGGTTACGAAATCCTACGTGTTAAACTAAATTAGAATTGGCATATGTTGTTTGAGAACTATACAGGTATTCTAACATTCTACATCGTTACCTTTTCAAGGCTTTTGAGATGTGTGGGTTCTCGTAACTCTTGTACCCTTTCTTTAAAACCAGAGCCACCCAACATGAAAACTGTTGGATTCTGTAAATTCCATTGTTGGCTCGAGTTTTACATTTACAGGAGTGCTGGACACGCAAGTGACCAAATGTTAATGGGAACGTGGATGTGTTACTCGCCGGTTTACTAACAACATTAAAGATTTGTATTTTTTAATTAAGATGCTTTGTTATCTTTTACAGTGGTATCCAACAAGGTTTGTGTTTTTTAAATAAAGCAGATTGTACGTGACTTGCGCGACTGCTGCTCTGCCCGTTCCGCATGACGTCGCGCGCCGGCAGAGCCGTGTCCACTGAGGAGGGCTGACGGACTCGAGTTGCCCTCTTATTACTTTTGGGGACTTGAGAAGAGAAACTCATTGAAATGCCAGAGAACAAATCATTAACTCGGTAGATTCAGTAGGCTCGATTACTGCATCAATTGGCGTGGATAAGCAATCTCTGTGGTTAATCTAAACCCATTGGCAACATCGCGATTGGCTGTAGAGCACAGAGGAGCAGTTGAGGAGGAGCAGGGAAGGTAGGTGAATGAGGGGAGGGGGTGTGGAGCACGTGCGGGAGGGTGCAGGGATTGGCTCACGTGGGGAGTCTGGTGGAGGGTGGGCGTTCACCGCAAACTGAAATGAGAACTATTTGTTGTTTCTGACTGCCCAATGAGCCGGGGCGTCTTGGAACACAGCACATGTCCATGGGCTCTCTGGGTGGCAGCCATCCTTGTGGGCAAAAGGTGACTCGGCACGTGGCATGCCAACCGGCATTAGTCTGCCAGTAGGTGGCGACGATGGCTACGCATAATCGCAATTAGATATTTTTTAAAATTTGGACCCTGATGCCAGCACACGATGGCCTCCTCTTGAAAATGTCGTCTGGAATCTTTAACGGTCTCTGCGAAGGAGACGGCGCCTAGGAGTGTTAATCAGCACGGTCGCCGGAATGGAAACGTGAACCTCTGCAACAAGCAGCAAACACGTGACCGCTGAACTGGGTTTCCGCCCTGGTGAGAGCTGTGTGAAGGTAACAACATAGCCACGATGTCTGAGTGAGTGTGTCTGGCCAAGAGCCTTCAAACGAGGTCAGCACGAAGTGACCGACCACAGTGTTACCGACGTACACAAGTCATTTTGACAGCGAGTGAATTTTATGGTTGACGATTCATTCAACAGAATAACGACGCACAACAATCACCATCGACAAAAGCACTCGATACTTTGAGCGACATTTCATATCCACCTGGCAATCCCAGCAAGCACACGTCCAAGCAGCCCGCACGGAAAGAGCGCGGGGACCGCCGCGGCAGCAGGACCAGCGCGCTCGTAAGTCGGTGCGTCAACACACAAAACACGCGCCACTTAGTGTTGACCGATTGCATATTTATGATTGACAAAAAACAACATTGAGTCCAGAAGTTTTACGTTTCCGAACAACTGACAATGGTGGCGCGTGTTCGCAGAAGAACGTGCCATGAAGTAGGTTCACGCCACAAACGGCAGGGTCTGTTCCCAAGTAAACCTCTTACAGAGGTGAAATATTCAACGGGAATTCACCGGAACGATGCTGCAGAGCATTTCGTACTACAAGCACGTGAGTACAAGACACTGCTCCATCACGTCGACCCCGCACGTCGCAACAGCCGCACAACGGCGTCGTTACTCTTGGCAGCGTGTGACAGAAGAATTTGGCAAAAAGAGACGCTGGCTGCATCTCGATGGATGATTTAAAGAAAAAATATCCGACACGTTGAGCGACTAGAACATTTTGCAAAATAGGGTCACTGCCATGTTCACGACTGCCGTGAGCAGGAACGAGTCCTGCGCTAACAGCAGAAGCCACGAAACTGGGGCAAGTGTCAACGCAAAGAAATGTAAACTGGCACCACCAACACGGTCACAACATTGAAGCATTGTTCGTAGTGGCCTCGACAATAAGAACAAGAGGGATTGTTTTTTGTTATTGCGCCCGACACGACGGGGCGTCTGATCGCAACATGTTCAAAAGGGGACCCCACCAGTGGCTGCTCTTCTCAGTGGGCATAAGGTGACAACTCGGCACCCTGGCCTGCCCGTCGGGGGAGACCATTCGCTATCCAGACCAGCCGCAGCCCTCGCTGCAGCCGGCTGCTGGTGCAAATTCACCGGATGAACCGGTGGGGCGGTTCTGAATTTACAAAAAGTTAACTCGGCTGACCACATTTTAAACAGCTGTGTCCAAAGGATTGCAAATGCTGGAAGTATAAAATATAATCGCGTTGGCAAAATCCTTTTAGAAATGCGAGCCTCCCTGAACATCCCTCAATTGTTTGTGTTAAGGCATTTATTCTCGTCTTCACAACGTCGTGAAATGTTTAAGCGTTTTGCTCCAACGGAACAGCGGGGACGAGGTCCACGTCAAATACCATTTCTGTATTGTACTATGCTCCACCCACCTTTGCCCTCCGCCTTCACCAACCCGCGCTTGCCAGCAAGGTGAAGTATGGTCAAATAACCGCCAGAACCCGCACGGTGTGTGGCGTCCCTCATCCGGTAGCGGGTCGACAAAACGGCTGTGCACTTACATCAGCCTTCCCTTGCAAGTACTCCAGTAAAGTACAATTCTTTACATTTTAGCGACATGTGATGTTGGTAGGACAGACCATCCGGCTAATTGAGCGCTTGTTGTGCCCCGTGCCTTCAAAACACCCCCAGTGAGGGGGGGGGGCATGGCCAACACGCAACCTCCCAGCCGTGGGAGGAGGGGGTAAATCGCCCGACGCTGAACGGTTCAGGGCAATATGGGAACCTCATTTGCCAGGGCAAGTTGGGGTGGACGACGAACAACTACAGGAACTTGAGCACCAACTCGTAGGTGGCGTTGATGATTCCCCAGGAGAGGATCGAGCGCTGGTAGTTGACGTGCACGCCGCGGAACAGGCGCGACACCCTGCGATCACGCTCCTGCCACACGATCGCCAGGGCCTGCGTGAAGCCCAGGAAATCCCCGCCGACGCGCGACTGCATGTGCACCTTGACGACGTTGAGCGGGTAGAAGAGCGTGCTGAGCAGCGCGCCCAGCAACCCGCCGCACACAAAGTCGTTGGCGACGTGCGAGGCGGGCGTGCGGGCCCGCGGCAGGGCCTCCTTGACGGGGCCGCGCAGGCCGAAGAAGATGGCGTTGCTGGGACCGTTGCGGAGCAGGATGGGCACGAGTCCGCGGTAATACTCGCGGACACCGTGGGCCCGCAGCGCGCGGAACGCGTGCGCCGTGTTGCGGAACGTCGTCTGGTGGCGCGCGTCCTGCAGCAGCGTCTGCACGCGCTCGAACGGCGCCAGCGCCGCCTCGGCCGAGCCGGCCAGCACGGCAGCCAGGGCGCGCGGCAGCGCCTCGGGCACGCCGCTCGGGCACGAGCCGAGGAGCGCCGCCGAGAAGTCTTCGTAGAGGCCGAACATGAGCGCCAGCGTCGTGGTCTTCTGCGCGAGCGGCGGGAGCAGGCCGCGGTAGAGGCGGCGGACGCCTTCCGTGCGCAGCTGCTGCAGGGCGTCGCGCGCCAGCGAGCCGTGCAGCTGCTGGCGGAACATGAGCTTGTTGACGGGGAAGGTGACGATGATGTTGAGGAAGGCCGCCGCGTAGCCCGCGACGTAGTACTTGCTCGAGTCGGCGCGCGCCGAGTGGTGAGGGAACTCGGGGTGAGGAAGGACGGCCCGGCCTTTCCCCGCTTCCCTCACCTCGGGCTCCACCAAGTGTCTCATGCTGTCAGGGGAGCCACGTCGCCTCCCGCTCCATCTCCACGTCTCAAACGCGCGTCCGCCCCACCACCTGGAGGGGCGCAATTCGAAACGTGCGGACAGCCGTCATCAGCGTATTCTCACAAACCCGTCCTCCTTATTAAAATACAAATACACTCCACTCATCCGTAACGTCGTCGGTCAACTAGCCGAAGCCAACGTTAATATTGGCACCCAGATTTGAAGTCCTTCTTGCCAAAAGTTAACGGATTTTTTTTGTACAAACAGCATCTGATCAAGCATTTGTATACAACTGATATTGTTCAAGAAATAAAATATAAATCGAACTTGTTTTTTACACATCCAGGATAGCCACATGGAGTCTCAAGACTTTCTCGGAAGGGTCCTTGCATTGACGTTTCTGGCCAATTCTATTCATGAATGCGTCTCGAGGGAGGACACCCGAGTACCCAGAAATCAAACACACTCTGGGTAAACACACGGCGCTCTGCACAGACAGATATTCAAATGTCCATTGCTGTACGGTTGTCTTCTGTGTTCATCACAGTCAATGTCTGCAGCACCCGGTGTAAAGCCTCTCGTCTTCGCACTAACCAGGTAACAAAAACCCTGATTAGGGCACTTTCAGGTTCGGTTGATAATTTACAATCCACACTGCGTAATTATAGTCACAGTATAAAAAAAATGTAACGTGTTGTGTGATGTCACAGTTGCAATTGTCACAAAGTTTAGAGGTTGCGTGGTGCACAAGCTATGAAGTCTATGAGCAGCAGCAGCAGCAGTGCCGGTATAACGTGACGATACAATGTGACTAAGGCTAAAGACCGACATGTACTTTTTACACAAACACCCATTACGTCAAGCATCAAGCAGCAAACAGCACTTTCAAACATGCTTAAGTTGAGCAAGGTTATAAGTGCTTCGGAGAGAGACGGTGGTGGGAATTCCAAATTGGAGCAGTGCGGGGAAAGAAGCAGAAATTGTTGTGAGTTGCAGTGTGGTGAGTGGGTGGGTGAGTGGGTGGGTGAGTGGGTGGGTGAGTGGGTGGGCGAGTGTGCCACAGGGGGAGACAAAGGCGGCCGGGCGTGGTTTTGCTGGTCACCCACCCCCTCGTGTGCCACAGTCCTGGCCTTCACCGGTGCTGTTGCTTATTCACTAATAACAGCACTTGCCCCTCCAGCACTGTCAGGGCTATCTGGCGAGTGAATGAGTTGGTGAGTTAATGAGTTGGTGAGTGAATGAGTTTGTGAGTGATTGAGTTGGCGAGTGAATGAGTTGGCAAGTGAATGAGTTGGCGAGTGAATGAGTTGGTGCTGTGGAGAACTGCTGTGCGGTGGTGGAACGGTATGGATGAGACGGAACAGTCAGTCCGGTAGGCCGAGTGGTGCTGAACATGGCTGGAGGAAGCCATGAGCGACGCTCACGGTAACCACGGCAGCAGCGACGACTCCGTACGTGCATCTCGCCTATGACGCAGTAGCTGTGCGTACTCACGGGGCCGGTAGTCTCTGCTGGCGGCTCTTCAGCAGCGTCTACACGATGCCGGAGCCCGGCGGCCTGCGGAGAGCGAACAGCACGCGGCTTAGCGCGAGACCACAAAAGGAGAAGCATTGCGCAAGTCCACCCTCTGCGGCTTGTTTACGTAACTCAAATGAGACGTGGCCTGGGGTTTACATCGCTAAGCAAAAGGCGCACAGTCTGTTTCTTAGCGATACCAAGTGACAGATGCGGTCAACGGACATGGCCCAGTGGTAGGAGGTTCACCGCTTAGTGCGCCAGTTCACGGTTCGACACCGGCAGCCACCCTGGTTAATACCGTGTCCGCTTGCACAGTGAGTAGTAAAACATTTTCCCTGACATCATTTTAAACGAGAAGGCCATTGCGTGTCAGTGTCAGGGGCCCACATTTTCCAAGTAAAAAAAAACTATCCGTAGGTTACTCAATTGGGATTACACTCGGCAATCAACCCCCTTCCCCCCCCTCCACCTACTAGCAGACATATGCTCATTTGCAGGTCAGTTTTCATTGTGCCCACAGGGACAGCCGCCGTTGGGAGATGCCCTTTCAAATTGTTGAGATGAGATTTTGATGTAAAGGTGCTCGGAAAAGCGCTGGCGTAAAAAAGTTGTTACATCAAATACAAATCATTATCCCTGTCGAAATTACAATGCGATTTGTGGTCCACCTACCGGCCACCATTCGTACGTAAACATCCGCAAAGTTCTTAGACACAGCTAAGATTTACAGTGCATCATGTACGTCTGGTATTTTCGAAGATCACTACAGTACCTGTACAGTTTGTGGTGCCCACGGTATATACCAGGAATTGGGCTTAAAACGCACGCTCCAGAACTTCCACCATGTTCCCAGGAGCGATGGTAGGATGTTCTCATCCAACCTCCGTTCTATCCTCCACCCTGCTGTGGATCTGTGGGGATCCACGGATATCCGCAGCTGTACCAGCGCGTCTTTATGTATTTTTCAAGCATTCACAGAGGGCTGATGTCGATCTGTGCGATGAGTTGCCAAGTGCTTAAAAAAAAAACTCGCCAACTGTAACAGGTTATTGTTGAATGTCGGCTCAAATATGCACTCTTGGAATGAGCCTGCAGTTATCTTACCATGCCCGCGTCAGTGCAGTATTTAAAACGCTGATTTGTAGCGGTCACGGGGGCGATGTAATTGGACGTCAAGTGTAGACTTTTCACCACCATCATAAACTGCGTCCTTGCCATGAAGTCCACTGGTGAGACAGTGGCTCACAGTGATGCAACCCAGCGTCCGTAACACCCTCGTTGCAGGGCACTGGGTGTCATGTCGGGCTGGCGTCGATCTGTGCGATGAGCAGAAAGTGTGTTTCTGACCTGTACACATTTATCTCCTTGTTAGGCACGGGTTTCCTCCAGGAACTCTGAAATACTCTCAAGAGGTTCGCCAACAATCGAAAGCATGATAATGTCTTCAGACTCAGTGAGGGTTTCTGGTTTTAGATTAAAGCTTCCAAACCATCACAAATGTCTCCTCGCGGCCACGGAATCCCATCACCTGTAGCGGGAGTAACTTAATCCAAACGCCGGGCAGGCAGCGTGAGGTGACACCCACCCACGTCGTAGCGAAATGTCATCTAAAGTAGCCACGTTAATCTCATTGGCACAACAATCTCATCCCACATGTCACGGAACGGCTGTGTTACTAATCGGGCTGAGGAGTCGTCGGAAAAGATTGGCTTTCTGTTCCGCGCCAAAGACAATTTATCTCCGAATAATCATCGCTGCTGCTGCTGCTGCTCTACACAATCTGCCGAGGTTGGATTCCTGCTGCTGTCCCCTTGCCTCGCATCGGATATAATTCAGAGTGAATGAGTCCGGCTCTAATTGGAGATCGGGTCCTCATCCATTCACTCACGACGGTCACTCGGTCGCAGTCGGGCATCTCTGTATCCCTCTGCTGTGGTCACCGTGGCACGGCCATCTCTGTTCCCGTCAACTTCATTCCTCGATTCCTCCACTCACTGTGATCACTCCCCGGTGCCCCACCACCACCACAACCACCACTACCACCACCACCACCACTCTGCAGCTCGCCTCGCCCATCGCTCTCCTTCTCCCCTTTCTTTGCACCGCTTCACTCTGGAATTCGCTCCTATCGTTTTATCCCCCCCCCCCACCGAGTCCTTTACAATGACCTTGCTCAATTAAAAATAAACAGATCGTGTTGCCTTCAACCTGTAACGTTTATTGCGCTGCCTGTTGCTCGCCGCTCGAAGTTTGGGGCATTTTGTCCTGTGCCCAGCAGCCGCTTAAAAAAACTAATCTGCTGTTCCTGTTGCCTGAACAATCTGCACTGTACAGCAACAGCTGCAGGGTCGGCAGGAGCAGCCGAGGTCGGAGTCACAACCACCACCACAACCACTTCCACCACCACCTCCACCACCACCTCCACCACCTCCACCACCACCACCTCCACCACCACCACCACCTCCACCACCACCACCTCCACCACCACCTCCTCCACCACCTCCACCACCACCACCCCCCCCCACCTCCACCACTACCTC